>NC_055688.1:32983144-33330223 GCF_017639745.1 Melanotaenia boesemani | reverse complement strand
TGCTAATAGAACCACCAGTTGTACCACTGAGCATAAAATTTGTGCAGTAATGGTACCTTCAGTTGTCTTTACTTTATTGTTGAATCCACATTACACATGCTTTATTGACATCAGCTGCGTTTGCAATATCCATGTTGCTTTTCTCCTCTCTCCATGTTCTCCTTTCTTGTCACCTGTACAAGTTCTAACAGCCACGTGCAAATAGATGTAGTTAGTTGGTTATTTCTGTCTATCCAGTCTGGCTCTTGTAGCTTCTCTGCTAACAGTATGACTACGTCAGTGGCTGTGGCTCAGGTCGTAGGGCAGGTCATTCAGAAATGTGAAGGGTGGTGGTTCGAATCCTGCTCCCACCTCCGTTACCTGTCGTGTCCTTGGGCAGGACGGCTTACCCTCCATGCCTCCAGTGATGCACCGCTGGTAAAACTGAATTCTAAGTCGCTTTGGATAAAAGTGTCTGCTAAATGACAGTGTATTGTTATCTAGTGGTGCTCTCTGATTAAATTATTGTTTATTGAATAGATACATAGTCATAATCTGCTGTATTGACTATGTAAAAAGAAAAAAAAAAAGGTACGGCGACTAACTTTAAGCTGCATCACTTTTAATGAATCTACACTGCACAGATGGTTTATCCACCTCCAAAACCATAGTGATATAGTGTAACTTCCTCCTGTCCATGCTGCTCTGCTTCTCCATTCTGATTATCAAGTCTGTATTTAAATAACATGTATTATAACAAATCACAGCAACTGGTTCCTATATATCATCAATCACATCTTGCTGTACTTGAGCGTATTTACTAATAACTTGTTCACCATTTGTGATTTGTCTGGTCCATACTGTCTGTGCCAGTCCCAGCTGACATCTTGTGGGTGAGGTTAATCTGCTCAGGTCATCCATCAGCCACTTGCACATACTTTATCAAGACTATACTGACATTGGCCGGGTTTCCCAGATTCAGTTAATAAGATCTTAAGAATGTTCTTTCAGCGTCTTCTTGAGGAAAAACACGTTTCCCATATCTGTTCTTAGCATTAAGATCTTAGCAAAGAAGAATATGTAAGAAGCCTCCGACCCAGTCTTTCAGCTCTTCTTAACGAGTCATTGCACTAAGTCCAGCCATAATGAGGAAAGAAAGAAAGAAATACGCAGTTTGGAGTTGTGAAACAAAGAAATGTAAATATGCATATTGATCTGTTCAATATTTAGAGCTTGTATTATTTAGATATTGAAAAAATATAAAGCTGGATGTTTCAGTACTGCTCTTTGAGGTTCAGCACCGGCACACAAGTGCACCGATATCAGATAAATGAACCACAGAGAGACAAACAAGTAACACAACAAATATCAGCACAATCATGGGGTTTACTATAATTTACCCGCATATTCAGCATGTACAGCTGCCAAAAAAATATCTGACGGGGCCCAACATTACACTTATCAGGTCCTGGAAGGTCTCAGATAATTAAGTTCATTTCCGTCCGCCACTCTGTATGAAGGCGTCTACACGTCATACTTGTATAAGATATGGCTGCTTTACAGCATATTCTTGTAGAAAACAGCGTCCCTTTATGTTTCCACACTTCTAAAATATAGGCACCATTCTCTCCTTAAAATGATCATCTTCACTAATTGCAAAAGATTTCTTTCATTTCTGCTCTTGTACAAATTTGTAAGTTATTGGAAAAATAAATATACTTCTCTGAAGTTAGTGACACCTGGTGGCGGTTTGTGGTATGACATTAAAGAGAAGTCCCCAGCAAAATAGAAAAACCTGAAAAAATTAATTAGGAAAAAAAACTGGAATTTTGGTGAACTTTGTGGTCAAAAATGCTTTAAAAAAATCAGAGAACTGTTTTTGACTATTAATTTTGTCTTAAAATGATTCTGTACAGTTAAGTCCCCATGGTGAAACTTTTTTCAGGTACCATTTTTAGGTCCCCATTATGTAATAAAGACACGTATGTGTGTGTGTGTGTGTGTTAGAGACAGATTATGACCAAAAAGAGCTATCAAAGTTAAGGCTGAAGGTTTCTGCTTTAATCAGCGGAGTGTCACCTGCGTTGTCAGAAATGTGAAGCTAGATGTCCTGTATGATTGGCGTAGACCAATTCTGGTCCTCAACCACCACTGCTCTGTTTTCCTACTCTATCACACCTGATTCAGATTAATGGACCTCATAATCAAGGTCCTTGCAAACCTGTTACTGAACCATTCATTCAGCATTGGGTGTAATAAACTACAGAAACATTTAAAACATGCAGGGCCGTGGTACTTTAGGACCAGGATTGAGAAACACTGGTGTAGATTCACTGGTGGAAATATTGATTCTGACTACTTGCTGTGTGAGGCTTTACAGTAAGCACAAGCTATGAAGACAAGTTAGCAGACGTTACGAGGAAAAGCTCCTTGATGTGTTTTGAAGACGGCAGATCTGATGTGTTGTCTATGAATTAATCAATCAATAAAATTTTATTTCTATAGCACTTTTCATACAGAAGATTTGTAACTCAAATTGCTTTATGACTATAATAGCACTAAAATACCAATGAGGACATGGGTCTAACTATCTTACTATTCCAGGCATATGTGAACAGCTGGGTTTAGTGACTGAATTAATTTTTAACAAGTTTCAAACATTTGCAGTTGCACGGGTTTGCGGCTACAAGTTGGCCGATGGGCTTTAAGCGGGGATCTCTGCTGACTGAGCGAGAAGCCATTCATTTTTAACATTGTTAAATGTAATAGAAAGTTAATGGCTTACCACATGGTAAGCCATTAACCACGATTTTTGTAAGATACTGAATATGTTTGTGTTATTTGCAGATTGCAAATTGTCTTTACGTTTATAACTACTTATATGTTGTTTGGAAATAATAAAAGAAACCTAGAAGTAAAATCAATCCATGACAATGTGAACAAGAGTACATTAAATGAAATTCCTCTGTGTGATACTTAACCACAAAATCTTTTGGAAACCACACATTAATTATGTTCAGGGGGAATTGGCACAGTACATCGCTGTCCTGGGGAAAATGAGGCACAAACTAAATTAGATAGGACTATATACCTTACACAGTATATCAATTTTACTATGTGTAAAGGTATGGGGACAAAGAAATAGTAACTCAAGACACAAATAGATAAAAAAAACTATTAGAATAGTAAATAATCCAGGTGATAAAAATTTTTAATACTTTGTTGAGAATCCTATGCAGGCAATGACTGAAGTCTGGAACCCATGAACATCACCAACACTGGATTTCTCCCTTTATGAAAGTCTGCTGCAACTGAGTTCAGTTGCTGCTTGCTTGTGGGTCTTTCTGCCACCCCCTCATGATCAGACAGGTTGAGATCTGATGACTGACCCAGCCATGGCAGAATATTCCACTTCTTTGCTTAAAAACGTCCGGGTTGCTTTCACAGTATGTTTTAGTCCAATGTTCATCTGTACTGGGACATGACCAATCAACGTTGCTGAATCAGCATAAAATAAATCCCTATAATTTAATATTTAATCTGGCTGCTTCTGTCTGCTGTAACATCATCAATAAACACCACTGACTCAGAGCCGTTGGAAGACATGCATGCTTTCACCATCTAACTGCCTTCACCATTACAGAAAATACAGTGAACTTTGAAGCTTCAAGAGCTGTTCAATCGCTTTTCCTTTTTTTCTCCTTCATATGGTTCTGGTACAGGTTGATCCTAGTTTTATCTGTCCAAAGAATGCTGTTCCAGAACTGAGCCGGCCTCTTCTATCTAGACATCTTTTGATGTCTAATCTAAACTTTCTATTCTTGAGGCTGATTAATGGTTTGCACCTTGTGGCGAACCCCCTATATTTGTCCTCATGAAGCCTTCTCTTTATAGATTTAGATATTGAAAGTCTGTACTTTCTGGAGAGCGTTCTTCTCTTAGGTAGATGTTGTAAAGGGGGTTTTTATTTTTTATCACTATGGAAATAATCTTGCAAACATCCACCTCAGTCCTCTTGAAATAAAAAGTTGCATTTCTTAAATCTTTCCTCCAATTTGGATGTGAATACCCTCAAATTAAAGCTGAGAGTCTGCACTTTAAGCCCACATTGATTAGATAGCTGTATTTTGAATATGTTTTGGTAAACACATAAAATAACAAAACTTGTGTCAGTGACCAAATACATATGGACCTGACTTTATGTTGTTGATATTGTTCAGGCAGCTCAGTAGCTCTGTCTTGGACTGCTGCATTTGCCACATGGGAGTGAGTCAGTTTGTGATAATTTTCAAAGTTTAGAAAATTATATTTTCATTTCTTTTATTCATTTTAATTAAACACAGTATAGTTATTTTGATACATAATTACAAAAAAGCCATCAAAGTTCTCATGTTTTTTCTAAGAAACCTGGATGGTCTGTCAAGAAAATAAAGTAAACTTGATTTGCAGCAAACTCCACAAAAACCTGGCAAGCAGTTGCTGTAATGTCCTCACTTTGGTCCAGGAACTGACAGGTTTGATTATCACCTTGTGGGACAAAAAGCCAGAAAATTACATATCACTGCCAAGACACACAAAATCGACAATGTGAAAAGAGAGTCGGAGTTCCACTCCACTGTTACAGCCACCACTATGGATGGTGTTTGTACTGATGCTGTGATCTGCTGTGTCAAATATATAGCCACTCAAATAAGTACACACTTAATCCTGGGACTCTTATCCATCAATATATCAATATAGCAGCAAACTACTACACTGCAAATCATTACCCTCGACCTCTGCCTAGATTTGTAGTTCACACTCACTTGATTCCTCAAACTGAGGTCCCTAAACAGCCAGCAGAGGGCACTCCAACTCTCTCCTTGAACAGGCACACCTCCCATGCATGGATGGACACAAGCAAGAAAGATGTGGGAGCAGTCAACGGAGAGAAGAAGAAAGTGAAGGGAAGGATGGAAAAGGTAAAGGAAGTAATTACTGAGTGGAGTATTGAGCTAGAACACTGGCTTGTTCAGTGACTGCAGCTCTACCTAATCACTGTTAATTAACTTATGTTTCCTCCCCTGTCATCCACAACAATAGAAACACACTATCTTAATTTAAAGAAGACACCATCTTGCACTTGAAGTGGCAGCAATTATGGTGTTATTATATAGTAATAGCTAACATGATGCATATGAATGTGACTAAAGACATGACATGATAAAATAATAAATGTTTTGAAAATTAATAATGGTAGGCCACGGGTGTGCTTTTTGTTTTTTTATTAGGGTATTGGGTATGTGTGTTCTGTATGTGTGGATATCTTTTCAGGTGTTGCAGCAGGCTAGAGCTAAGGCTCCCACGGATGTGATCTGTCAGACAGCAAACAGCAGGATGTGGTCTCACACTGCAGGGGAAATTAACCCTACGTGGGACCCCTCACCCCTCCATCCTCCAGAGCACCTGGACTGAATACTGGTGGGCTTTAATCCAGTCAAAGAGAGGGGGATACACTTGGTGAGAGCTCTTTCCTTCCATTCTCTGGCCCCCTAACTATACTAGTGAGCCGATTACTTGCTCTGTGTGTGTGTCCTGCTCTTCCAGACCCCGGGTGTGACTCTTTGTGTGTGTGTGTGCGTGCGTGTGTGCATACTCGTCAGTGTCTGCACACACACAGAGACCAGACGGACACAGTTTCTTCCAGATAAAGGCTTTTTCTCCTGTCAAAAATGACTGCCCTGATAAGAGCTGATATGAGAGAAAAAGCAAGCCTTGTGGCATCACTCTTGCTTTTTTTTGTCTCTTTTGTAAGGCCCAAATCCCCAGGAACAGACGCACCCACCCACCCCCTTAGCCATCACACACACACACACACACACACACACACACACACACACACACACACACACACACACACACAGAGCTAATCTCTGTTGGGGGTTATAGTTGAGGTAGAGAAGGAGCAGGTGGAGGGATAAAGAAGTGTTGCTGTGTGTTTCTTCCTGTGTTTTTGTATGTAAAAAAAAAAAGCAAAAAGACTTAGTGTGGTCACATTGACAACATCCCTCCTTTCATATATCACTACTCTTTCCACGCATACACATGCAAACGCACACTGCTCATGCTGGCAGATTATGTCTGAGACAGTCAGCGCTCCTGCCTTCAATTAACCTCACAAAGACAGGATCACTTACATGCACATGATGGTGATAGCAGGAGGGAGACGGTGAGGACTGTGTATGAGTGTGTATATGACAGGCTCTGATACACAGAAATGCCCAATACAATAGGTGACTTTTTAGTGAAGGACATCATGTCTTATGTTGTGTCTTCTGAAAGACTTCTTTCCCAAGACGTGTCCATAAATGTTAGATGCATATGCTTCGGATGGGTGAAATGACCCAATGCAAAAATGAGTGTTGTTGTTTGTGTGTTTGTCTTTTTCAAAAATAAATTAACAGGCACTCAATATAATTAGAGGAAATGGTGTTATTTGCATATTTGTTCTGAGTAACAGAACAACAAACTCCATAAGGATATGGAGCTTGTTGTTTTGGTTTTTACAAATGTCTTTTTACATAAAGAAGCAGAAGTGATCTACAGTTAAAGATAAGCGCAGCTGAAAAACCACAGTTGCGCAAGATTTGATATCTCAGGTATATTTTATCGAGGTTTTAGATCCTAATTGCTTTCATATGGACATGAAGCACAGAGTCCAGGTAAACATGGAGAATTTTTTGGAAACTCGAAATTTGGAAACTGTTTTTTAATTTTTTTTAAATGCACATGCCTTAAAGTATTTCCTTGCTACCAGGATTGTATTTAATGCCATTCATTTTACCCTTATCAGGTTCTGGCCGCAAAAGTATGACTTTTACAGGAAAGCCATGAGCAGAAAATCCCTCCACGATTCTGTTTAGTGTCAAAAGAAAAACATCATCTCCACAACCCCACTGTATAATTTCCACATATACACATGTTCAGTGGGTTATGTCTCCTTGAGATTATATCTCCTTGTGTTCAGTGTAAGGGAAATGTGCTTCATTCACTACACAGTTTCCTAATTTCTTTAAATACCAATTACCATCAAGATTCACAAGAATGTCTTTAAAAGGTAGGGATCAGATTCAGGTTAAAGCTGATCATTTGTTAGCCTAATTGTAAATGTCAAGGCTAATGATGAAGTCTCCTTCTTAAAGACACCACAAAAATAAAAAATAAAAATTCAGCCTTCTTTCATCAACTTGCAGAGGGGATAAATGGAAGAGTTTAAAACATTCATCAGTGATTATCTCATGGATTCCCACAGGAATGAGTGAACTTGCATGTAAAATGAAGGTTTAACCCCTTGACGCCCGTTGTCACAAATTTGCAACAAACCACTTCTGGAATTGTTTTTTTTATATATATCTAATTAATTTATCTTATTAACATTATTGATTTCATTCACTCTTATTTATGTATTTATTTTATATTGTTTATTTATTATTTATCTTTATTTATTGCATGTTATGATTTCCTTAATATTTAATTGCCTTTTATTTTATTTATTTATTTATTTATTTATTTATTTATTTATTTATTTATTTATTATTAGTCTTTTTCTTTTTGTTAGCTCTTACTATTTTTTTTCTATATTGTTTTTATACAAAAGAGGTTAAGCCTTTTGCAAATACATCCAACAGAGTTAAATCTGAGCAAAGTTTACAGTTATATGATCGAAAAAAAAGTCCTACATTATGCACTGGCCATGCAAGGGATTGCTTTGCAACCAGCAGCACATGGGTGTAGAGCTGGTTTTATGAAGAACTGGCTCATTCTGGAAGCAAACTACTTACCATCTGTATGAAAAGACAAAAGATTACAACAGTATAACTTTTCAACTAAAACTACAACACCAATGAATCCACAATGGAGCTCCTTAAATGGTGCAAGCTTATGGTTTTGCTGTTCTTTGTATAAACAGCACCAAAGAATCTAGAAGGTACACCTTCTTCTAGGAAGGTGTCTCAAAACTTTGACTGGTACGGTGAATATGAGCCTAATGCTTGTATTTCCTATGAAATACTTTCAATAATCTAAGTGTATGACTGATGATTTCTGTAGAATTATTTATGTTCCGTTACACTGAAAACCTCGACAGGCCACAGAGTGTTGGAACAATTAAGAGCAGGACATGATGGTGATACCTTTACAACTTAATCGACCATGTGTTTTTCACCTTTGCCACTTTTATTAAACTGTCATTTATTTCTATGGCCAAATGCAACATGAACAAAAAACAAGAATAGCTGCAGTGCATGATCATCTTTTAACATTTTTAAGAGTAGCACCTGCAAACCTGTAGTCTGTGTAAGACAAGTGTAACTGTTACTCCACTATGTGGAGGTTGAGGCCTGTGGTTAAGTCCTGCACACGTCTCTCATTATGTCACACACAGACCCAACGCTATGGGCGGGCCCAAGTGGGCAAGGCCCACTCATTCAGAAGTCAGGCCCTCCCATCCAGCCTTTTCATTTTAATTTATATACTTTTCAATGTAATCTTTATTTATAATTTAAGTTATTTTTATAGTGGTGCTAAATTGTCAAAAGTAGAATCAGTTCCCATATGAGCTGTTTTGCACTGAGAAAACTTATCTCTCAAGAAATTTGCAAGTTGTGTGTGTAATCACCAAATGTTGCGATAATTCAAATAACGTATTATGTTCTTTAAGTTATCGCGATATTTGGTGCAAAGTCATTAACTTGCTTCAGTGAAGTAGTAGCAGACATAAGGAAGCGATCCAATGATAACGTGAAAAAAGGAACCTGTGTCAGGTGTCACACAGCAAGAATCAACCACTTCCAGCAGTTTGGATGATTCCAGCTTATGACGAGACCTAGCAAGACAGTAACCATAGCAACCACAAGTGCATGTCTCCCGTCTTCTTCTCTTCCTCTGGAGCATCTTCTGCAGCTGGATGAAATGCAGCTCGACTCGTCCTTACTAAGTGTAGTAAGTCGCAGTTACATGTTTAGTATGTCTGGATTTTGTCTGCTGCAGATGTTTCCTGATGTTTTACAGAGTTGAAGTTGCATAAAATGAACCAGGATCAGTTTGGCTGAGCTCTAGTTGCCTTTCTCTAAGACAAACTTATGTAAACTGGAGCAGGTTAGTAGCTAATTGAATGTTCCACCACGGGTCCTCTTTGGCTGGGTGGTGGAAGTTTGTTGATTTGCTAAAGCATGATGAAAACATCTGCGTTGTGCTGAACGTTTAGGTTGTTTTGTGTAGAATTTGATCCATCCATCTGAACGTCTCTCATATAATGTTGCTGTTTAGGTGTTTTGATTAACTGGTGTCGACCTGAGACAGTCTGTCATTTATTTCTAAAGTCCGATTATTGGTTGAAATGACTGGACTGACTTTGTTATTCATGAATTAAATTTTCTATTTTATGTTAAATTTGTTCTGTTACATCCAACATCTGCTGGGTCTGATTTTAAGTGTTGGCAAAAATGTATCATTATTATTTTTTTATTTATTTATTTATTATTTTTTTTTTTTGCAGCAGCAGCAGTAGAGGGAAAAAACACTTTTTAAAATTGTATTCTATGTCATGACTCATGCTTTGTTCCTTGGTTTGTTTTTAATGTTCTTTCACATTCTGGGTTTTTTGTCATGTTTTTGGTTTGTTTTTGGTATTTGGGGTCATGTCCAGTTCTGTTTTGCTCTTGGTTTCTGCTTGTTAGTTCACCTGGTCTGATTGCTCATTCACTTCACCTGTGTCTAGTTTGTCCTTCTGTGTATTTAAGTCGATTGGTTTCAGTTCAGTGTCTCCTTGTCAGTTCATTGCTTTCTCTTGTTTCTGTATGTTTCTGTTAGATTTAATCCATGCCATGTCACAGTTTTGCATCGATAGTCTTTTTGTTTTGTAAGTTAGTTTTCTCTTATTAAAGTCTTTAACTGCACCAGTCTGCCTGCACTTGAGTCCTCATGTCCACGGCTTCCTTGACATACCTAATCTGCTTCGGGTCAAATATTGAATTATTAAATTGGAATTTGTCCTCATATAAAGTCAAAATGCATTTGATAAATGCAATCAATTGCCTGCCCTGGTAGGTCTGTCCTGGTGCCGGGACAAAGTTTTCACACAGCAAGCTCAGCAAGTATTAAGCAGCTCATTACAGCGGGGACTACCTTGACAATTCTTGTCTTAGAAAGACAGCGGGTCCAGCTGGTAATTCACTGTGTAATAGATAAAATAAATCACTTTTAAATAACTTTAATTTTTTGTTGACATTTTCATTCACCTGCTAATTACAACAGAAATGTAAAGCTGTTTTGGCCCAGCCTGTGTTGAAGTTGTGTAGCTAACCAGCAAACACTCATACACAGATTACGCCATAAAGACTGTTTACTTTTAGCGCTTTTAAGCAAATATGTACAAATCTACTGATAAAGGACAATACACGCATAAGCACTAAATTCTATGCAGTACGTGGAGTAAAAGAGAAACAAAGGATAGAAAACAGGATAGAAATGAGCATGAAGAGTTCTGAGTTGACGGACAAAACAGAGGAGATACTGCTTTGGGTGTGTGTGTCATCTGTTAATTTTCTTCTCTACTGTATGCCTTTATTTTCTTCTTACATACCCATTTTACACACAAACACACACAAACATTATTCCAACTCCATTTCAGCTGAAGGAGAGGAAGAGGAGACCGAGGAGATGAGGAGGGGGCTGTGTGATTAGTTTCAGGGTTCTAGGCCACTTGATTGGCAGCTGGCAGCATATGGAGCTGTAAGGAAGGTTTGCCCACGCTCACTTCTGAAGAAACAAATATTTGCCTGAAGGGGGGAGAGAGAGAGTCAGAGTAAAAATATTAATTAGTTTGCAGACACACTGAGAGATAAAAGTCGGCAAGACGTACCCATCAAAAGGCTGCGGAGTTAGCTGCAAAATGGAAATTTTCCCCCCAAGTTGACAGATCCAGCGGGCTGCTAGCATAACTGAAGGTAAGAACACATGTGAGCTGGGAAAGCACTGAGGTGCACAAACAGAAGAACCCAGCAAGGAGTCTACATTAACATCTGTGCATACATTAACATATTCTGAGTGAAATTAACATTTAGAAATGCAACTTTCACACTTCTGTAGCCCCTCTAATTATTTCTTAATTATCATCTCCACATCAAAACACAGTTGTTCAGATAGAAGTGACACATATGCAAACACGTAGTAGATAAACAGTGAGATGCAGTAAAAATCAAGAAACCCCATGTTTCCAAACCATCCACAGAGAACATTTTGATCTGGTGGGAAGGGAAGGCAAAGTATTTTACATTCACTTCATTCATTTGGAGTTAAATCAAACTTGGCATCTTGAAACAAATATACTACACGAAATTTGCTGCTTTGCTACGTTGGCAGTATGTGAAAAATAAAGTACAGATTCAGTCAGTTGTGTTGGGACAGAGCAGAAACAGCTAATATGTACTTTAAAGACAAATATATAATTTTAATAAATTTTATATAAAACAAAAAGAGGAGCTTTAGTATTTCTAATTTTAAGTAGTTAGATGCTTCAGTTCAATCGTACACAAAATGTTATAGAGAAAAAACACTAGCAATCATTAGCAACCAGGCTAAAGTAGCTTTGTTTGCACATTTCATGTTTGTATAGAAACCCTCAGACAGAGTTTACAGTCTGGCAGCTCTAGCTATATCCAAGGAATGTTTAAATGACATGACTTAATTAACCTTAAGCAGGTATAGGTTTAGAAAAAAAAAAAAGCTGTGCTAGGTAACATTTTAGTTCAAGTCTTTATGGGTTAGCTTACATAGCTTTGCTAACTTTTCTCAATTATAAAACATTGCAAATCTGAGACAAATTTAAACATTTTTTATTAAATATATGCCTGTGTAGTAGTCGTAGAAGTATTGCAGGATCAAATTTCCTGTTATAAATAATAGTGGCCAAAATTAGACATCTAATTAGAAGCTGTAACAGACCTCCAAATCTTAAACTGCTCAATGACTTGTGTTGATTTTTTTCCAAAATATTCAGACATGTAGTTATTCATTACTCTGATGTCAATCTCTGACACCTGCCAAATAGATGTCTGTGGGTGAAGACAATATTTTTTTGAAGTATTCATCATTTACATTTAAGCAAACTTTGCACATGTAAGTAAACAATCTAAACACAAAATTTGTCAGTTGTCTCAAAGTTGAGTTTTATTAACTTTTTTCCCCTTCTTTTTAATATATTTACATTCACACAATGACAGATGTGCCCAACAGGATGATTTTTGCTAGATAAGCCTTTTTATATTATCCAGATATCTACTGGCTACACCTGAATCCCTGAAACATTGACTATTGATCACCAAGGCTAAGTCAGCAGACTATAGCTGATGTCCTTGCAGACTGAGCTGACATCACCTGAACCTGAAGGCTCATATCTGAATGAACACTCATTTTTCCATAAAAGCCACAACAGCACCCTTTAAAGGACGTAGCAATATTTAAATTGCTTCTACATGACACAGGTCTAAAATGCAAGAAGTTGAATTAACAGACAGGGAAGCAGGATTAGCTGATGTTGGGCTTTGTTTTGCATAGTTAGCAACATGAAAGATTAGGAAGAATCTCTGTAAGGGCGGCAGTCCAGTCCCAGCAGAGCTTTGTGGGAGCTGCTCAGGTCACTCAAGTACTAATTGCTCAACCTTTCCCTGCAAAAATATATAAAATCTAGCTACTTCCATATAGTCTCCAAAATCAACCTTAACTTGCTTCAAAATTGATTTAATTAAGCTTGTTTTATAAACATGTGGAGTGCGACACAGTGCTGTTTATTGTTTAGAATGACATTGTATGCCACCTGGTTGTCCGCTAATACATTAATAAGCTAACTAAATGTTGGTAAAGAGATGTATAGTAACTCTGCACAGCCCAATATATAAATAGCCTGTTTCTGCAGTTTGTTACTAACATGACTTTTTCCACCTTTTGTTATTGTTGTTGAACCGACCCTGTAGTCAAATTGAAAACATGACACAACTAGTGTAACTTTTACAGATCTGCTACCCCATAGTGATTGTGCATAATCATATAATGAAATGACTTGATTCAGTACTAATTTCCAGTGCGTTGTGAGACACTGGTACAGATGGATAAAACATCATAAAGCCTACAAAGTAAATGCCATGTATACAAGTTTCTAGCTGAAGCAACCCCAGTCCCTGGTTAGACTTCCAGATTTAAAAGACTCAGACAATTAAAACAGTATTAAATAAAAAAAAAATATATATATATATAACCATTAAAAAAGTGCATATAATCAGTGTTACAATAAAATGTACAATGCCAAAGGCAGCAAGGAGCACAAGTATGAAGGAGAAAAATAAAATGAAAAGAATAAAAATAAAATTAAAGTTTTAGGTGTATGTAAGTGTGTATGCGTTTTTGCACAGGTGCACATGCATGTGTGTCTGCTTGCATGAGTACAGATGTGTGTACATGCATCTTTCAGTGTGACATGAAATAACTGCATTCAGTGGTCACAGGCTTGTTTCAGTTTCCACCATTTCTTTGTAACTTAAATAAGTCTATAAAGACTTAATAAACATTTGGACAGACTTACAAAATGGGGAGAAAAAAGAGAAACTGTCAAACTCACTTTGTAGTGAGCAGCAATCGCTAGCACAGTGGTTCCCAACCTAGGGTCCGGAACCCCCAAGGGGTCCCCCAAATTGCACAGGGGAGCCTCGAGGCTTTAAACATTCAGAGCCATTGTGATTAATGTCCACAACTTGTCCCTAATTTAAAAAAAAAAAAAGTAAGGCTTTATGTTCTTAATTTTATTTTTTAGAGGGGTTGGGCAGGAGATCCATGTGTCCTCAAGGAAAATAGAATGGGAACCACTGCTCTGGATGAGTGAAGCTCCTAAAATAACCTAGGTCATGTTTAAGAGTTGCATTAAATGTTATACCATTCTTTGTAAAAATTAGGAAATAAAATCTCCCATTGTATTAAACCTACTTTTACCTTAAACAAACAATGCTTGGTTTGTTTTCTTTATTAATATGACAACGATTAAATCTCAAGGGAAACAATTAGAATTAAGATTAGAGAACTGCTGCACTAAATAAACAAATTAAAGCAAACTCACCTTTTTTATACTCTCTCCTCAAGGCATTCATTGTTAGTAAAAATAACTAACTTCGTCTGCAGTCTCACGAACCACTGAATTTGCTAATCAGGACCAAAAAAGAGCACATGAAAGAGACTTGCTTTGCTTTGATACATGGTGTTAAGACGCTGACCATGGGATTATGCAGCACTGATAAGGTAATTAACAGACTATGATAGTGTAATTAAGCAACATCTGAGAAGAAAGGCTGTTGAAGTGGCGTGTTGGTGTGGGTGCACATCAAAGCCCATGGCACCGCTTTAAAGGCAGGCTGGCTGTGCAGAACATTTGGTTTAGCACGGTCCCTCTGCGAAGGTAACAACAACCACAGAGAGAAAACTTGTTGTGCCACTAAGAATTAGCTGACGACACTAAATTACTTTATTGTGATGGAAATTAAATGCTTTTTTTGGATCTTTTTCGGCCGTATAAAATAGATGAAGATCATATCGAGGGAACGCAGAGGCAGTAACTGATAGCTCCATTGTTAGAGAGCCAAATGGTGGCTCTGTCTATCAGCACAGTCTCAACAGATTTCACTGAATAAATGGAGCTTGCATGAATTCACTTAGGTATTTACCTTGCTTTGCTTTATTGAGAATGCATCTTTGTGCAGCTTGTCGTCAGGCCTTGCAGAGTGCACTCCCTTTAGTTCTCTTTCCCCCGCTCCCACTGTGTGCACTGAACCAGCACAAATTCAGTTTTATTGTATTTATTTGTTTATTTACTCTTATCTCTTTTCCATTTCAGAGGCTTCCTATCGGAGACCAGCAAACCTCAGAAGCAGAGTGGCAGGGGAGCTGTGGTTTTACATTAGTGTGTGTGTGTATGGCTGTGTGTTCCAGGAAAGAATTAAAATACAAATAGAGGAAACATTGGAATCATCACTTTTGTTATCGGCAGCTATTCGCTTTACAGCTCCCACTGTTAACAAACTCCTTCGGGGTGATGAAACAGAAAGCAGGGAAATGTACTCACTTCATGACTCAGAATATCTTTTAATATTATAAACATTAGACAAGAGTCACTGCAATGGGTGAAATTCACAGGCAATACACGTGAAAGACATTATTTCACCCCACATGAAAGTACTCCCACAGAGCTGTTTAACATGCTAACATGTGAGCAACGGCTAGAGGAATATCCAGGGACAGTGTTACATATTAGAGCAGGGGTGCCCAAGTCCGGTCCTTGAGATCCACCATCCTGCAACTTTTATATGCAACCCTTCTCCAACACACCTAAATCAAACGTCATCTGCATGTCATTCAGCTCTGCAGAGGCCTGGTAACAAGCCAGTCATCTGATTCAGGTGTGTTGGAGAAGGATTGCATCTAAAAGTTGCAGGATGGTAGATCTTGAGGACCAGACTTGGGTACCTCTGTATTAGAGGCTACTACCTACACTCATCTGTCATTACAATATGACTAAATAATATGGCTGCGCTTCACATGATGTCACATCCGCCTGTCGTTGGCAACTAAGTTGACTGTAGACCAAACAGTAGTTTGCAAATATGTTGCTGATTGCTGGAAAATTTCTTACATTTGTACATTGTTTTTGGTTGTTACTTTGACAATGTCCCAGATCACAAGATTCTCTACTTATTCTGTTATTTCGTGATCTTGTGGATCCAGCTAGAGGGACTGCACTGTTGGGCGCTCCACATCTGAGAAGCACACGCGGACCTGGTGGAAATTGGCTGTTAGGATGCGGTACTTGGTTGGCTTCTTTATTTGTAGCTGGAAAGATGGACATGTAATACCACGTTCAGCTCCCCTTTTGTCCAAACCATTTAATTTGAATCAGTTATGTTGCAGCAAAGGAAATGTAAAACCTGAATAGACACTGGCCCAAGAGGTCTGGAGTTAATGATCCCTGGTTTACACCGTCACATGTAGCAACCATGCTATTATTGAAACACCAAAATGAGCAATTACATGAGAAGAAATAATGCAGGATTTTTCATTAAGGCTGTTAATCACAACTGCTTTCACTTATCCACACAAGAAGTTATTGGTTTCCAAGATTTTCCATGCTTTCATTTACTTCATTGTGTAGTTCAAATTGTTCGGGATCCGAACTGACGGCAATGTCTCCAATTAAATCTTTCTTGAATAATCTATTACGATATACATCATAACTTAGCTTCACTTTTTTAAGGTACCTAGTGTGTGAACTCTAAACTGTGAAAATTAGTTAGACATTGTCCCACATCTTCCATTCACAACATAAACCATTTTGGTTTGTTTGACCCCCACGGTCAACTGAAGTAAATGGGCCTGGAAAAATCACGACTAAAACCCAGTCGTAGTTCTCTCTTGTACTACTTAAGATTTTTACATCAGTTGGATCTTTGACCAAGAAAAACTGAATGTATCCTGAAGTGTCTGGTACTGAAATGCTAGCAATAAAACCTTTGGCCACTGACTGGTAACTGAAAAACACTCTGACTCTTTAATGGATCCACTGCTGTCTGGCTTGAGAAAACAAAAATAGCTAGGTAGTAAATGTCAGAGTAATATCCATGTGAATGTCAGGATGCAGATTCTTTCTAGCAGAACTTCAAATTATAAGAAAAAGAGCAGTTTTTCGCTTTACCTGTCAATGATCTTAACGTTACATCACTTTTAACCAGCTGGTGTATCTTACATTAACTGTTTTAACTGGGATTCCTAGAAATGAATAAATGATTTCATGACACTCATTTTTTTTTCAGTTTCACTGAATCCTGTTGCCTGGATGCCTGTAGAATCATTGTTTAAATTCATACAGACCTAGTAAGTGAGCCAGGATTGGTACAAATATCTAAATTACAGTATTAATTTATTTCTGGCTTTGGCAAAAAAATTCAGTTTCCCAGAACTAATATATCTGAATCTGAACTCTTCAAGCACATCACAAGGGTTCTTTTATAATGGTACATTATATGTGTATGAAAATCTTCAGATAAACTAACTTCATCCAGCTCAAGGATGGTCGAGTCTGACACTACCAATGCAAATTTTATAGACTTTGTATAACTTCAGATGAAACAATGAACTAACTTAAGGGTACTTTAAGGGTTGCTTGTTTACAACATGGTAATTAAACATGTTTTTAGGCGTGACTGTCAATAACACTGGTTCCTTATTACTGACTGGTTTCTGATTTGATATAAGATACCAGTGACTGAAAGACCTCATTCAGTTTTCTTGCTAACTATATTATTTTAAAGCCCCTGCCCTTTTCCAAGTGTAGGGTGGACTTTACAGGTTGTTCTCTGAAACAAAAAAATTGCTGTAGCAGGTTAAGAGTATATTTAAAAAGGTACATGACATATTTTACTTACACAATGATAACAGTCACTTGTTCCTTATTTGTGCATCAAAAAGTGCACTAGAGTGTCAGGTTTGTCAAAGGAGGACTAAATGAAGATATTATATCTTCATTTTACCTTGTTTTACATTACATGATGGAGTTTTTCCATTATATGGTACTATAAGGTACAACTTGCTTTTTGTGGTTTTCCATTGTGTGGATCCAATGCTGTGCCATACCGTTTAGTATTTCCTCAGCCATGATTCAAAGCTGATATCAGTGTTTTTTCACATGAAGTCAATCGAAAGCTTGGCAGAAAATTTACAACCCAAATTCTGATATTTGTGCACACAGATCGCAGATAATACGCAAGACTAATGAAAACATGAGCCCTTTTCTTACTACTCTTAATAGTTTAGCCCCATCTTTTCTCGATAATCTTATTAGTCCCTATCACCCACAAAGACATATCCATTCCCAGAGTGCTGGCCTCTCTAGTCTCTCGGACTAGAATGGGAGGCAGAACCTTTAGTTTTCTGGCTCTCTTTTATGGAGCCAGCTGCCTTGTTTGTGTACACAACACACAAACTCTCCCAGGTTTTAAAACAAGACTTAAAACCAGCTATTTGAGAAAGACTTCTGTTAATCTATTGCACTTCATGCTCTCTGCTAGACGGTACGCCAAAACAACGTAATGTAATAAACACACAACATGCTGATAAACAGCTGATCCCGCCCACAGGGGGATGATACTGTAATGGAAAATAAAGCTGGTGACAGATGGTACCATGTGATGGCAAACCAACAACACATAGGTTATCGATGTAGTTTGGAAAAAAACAAACAGGGCAAAGAAAGCAAGTAAAGGAAGTAACAGTTTTCTCCAAACAAAACTTATTTAATGATATACTCCCATACATTAAGATAAAAAAAAGCTTGTGAAGCATAGTGGGAGCATGCTTTAAAAGAAACATTAAATAAAGAATCTAGAAACAAAAAGTTAACTTTGTAACTATGAGGGGAAATCACAACCCAAAATTAAATTTCATGGCCAATCGTTGGTAGTTTTACTCCTGTCTTAAGCTGCCATTTATCTGGTGGTAAAATTAGTCATGAGACAGTGCAGAAACTAATCATAGAGTTCAATCAATCATTGCCTCATTACCATCAATGTCTTCACCACTTACACAAAATGTGTGTGTGTGTGTGTTTGCGCGCACCTCTGTTTAACTCAGGAGGAGAGCGTGAGCGATCTCACCCAAAATCTGAACTGCTGCTTTGATCTCACAAAACCAAACAGGGAGAGAGACGCTCGCCCCTCACAGAGAGGATTAAATATCCCTGAGTCGGGACATCACAACTCCCTCTCACCACCCTCCTTCCCCTCCTTCCATCCCTCTTCCCTCCGCTCCCTTCCTCCTCACGTCTACCCTGGTTATCACTGAGTCTCCAGAGAGGCTGGAGGGAAAGGAGAGCGAGAGAGGACGAGAAGAAGAGAAAAGAAAGTAAGGAGGAAACTGTGCGGTTTGAAAAGCCAAGAGGACATCTGGTTCCACGAGGACTTTATACAGTTTCACCCACACAGCATCAAACTTTGGATGGGTCACAGTAAAGTTCTTTTAGTGTGTGTTGTGTACCGGAGGGGTATTGTCTGGGTCAGAAAGGAACGGCCAGAATCTCACGTCAGACAGGATTTATTTAAGAATTAGTAGGTTGTCAGAGAGGAGAGGATTTGTTTAAGAGAGGGGGGTAGAAGGGGTGGAGGGAAATGAGGGATGTTGAAACAGCCAGATGAAAGAGCACAGGAGGTCTGAGTTGTTGTGCTAACTCGTGCTTACTCTCTGAAGTGCCCCCCTTTTTACTTCCGATCTACAAAAATCTCTGGGAACTGTTTTATTGAAACCCTTCTCTTCTGACCAAAATGTTTGTAATATAAAAATGCAATTTGTATGATATAAAAGAAGTTACCTGAAGTTTTTAAGCTTATAAACCCATGTTTTACTCCCAATAGAACCTAAACAACATATAGAACGTTTTGCAATTTCATGGGAAATATTAGCTCATCAACTCTTTTAGGACATCTGGGAAGTGAGGAGGCCAGTTGCTGGAGTTTTAGGAGAGGATTGTTGTTCCATTTTTGTCTGATGCTGGATTCCAGCTGTTCAACAGTCCTGGACCTTTGTTACCGGATTTTCCAGTCCATGATTCACCAAATGTTTAGTATTGGTGAAAGGTCTGGACTGCAGGCAGACCAGTTCAGCAGCCGGACTCTTCTCCTGTGAAGCCATGCTGTTGTGATGGATGCAGGATGTAGTTTAGCATTGTCTTGCTGAAATCTGCAAGGCCTTCCCTAAAGGAGATGAATCTGGATGGGATCTGGGTGGGAGCAGATGTTGCTCTAAAACCTCCATGTAATTTCCAGCATTGATGGAGCTTCACAGATGTGGAAGCTGCCCACACCACAGGCACAAATGCAACCTTATACCATCAGAGATGATTTGAATTGTCCACTTATAACTAGCTGAACTCTCCCTCTCCTCTCTAGTCTGCAGGACATGGCATTCATGGTGTCCAAAAGGAATTTCAAATTTTAATCCATCTGACCACAGAACAGTTTTCCACTTTGCCACAGACCATTTTAAATGAACTGTGGTCCAGAGAAGATGGTGGCGTTTCTGAGTCTGATTGAGCTTAAACCTGTATTTATGGATTTCATGGTCAACTTTGTTCACAGACTGATTTCTGGAAGTGTCCTAAGCCTGTACAACAATTTCCAGAAGCGTCATATCTTTTTTTAATGCAGTGCCACACCAGGGCCCATAGATCAACAGTATCCAGTTTTGACCTTTGGCCTTGTCCCATGTGCACAGAGATTCCTTCCAATTCTCTGAATCATTTTAAATTAAACACTGTAGATGGTCGTTGCTATTTTATATTGAGCATTTTTCTGAAATTCTTCCACAATCTTTAGACACTTTGCCACAGATTGGTGAACATCCCACCTATATATCCGAGTTGCTCTGCCTCTCTGAAATGTTCCTTTTATACCCAGTCATGTTATGGTTTTGTAGCCAGTTAACCTAAAGTTGTCAAAAGCTTCAACAGTTGTTTTTACTTTTTCAGCCTTTTATTGCCTCTGTTCCAACTTTTCTAAGATGTATTGCGACCATCAAATTTAAAATGAGCCAATATTTTCTATGAAATGGTAAAATGTCCTAATCTTAATATCTGATTTAAGTTTTATTACCCAAAAAATAATCAGTGCTACCCTTTATTTAATTTTTGAGTCAAAAAGAGGCAACATCTTAATGCAATTAAGAAATGGGATTTAATGAATTCCAAAGGCAACAAAAGACAATGGCATGCCATTTAAGATGGAAAAACCAGAATTTCTGATTGTTTACTCATACATGCATCATTTTATACTGTGGTACCTGGAGAGAGCCCACCCATGTAAAAGGAGAACATGCAAACTCCACACAGAAAAGCATCTGCACAGATTCAAACCAGGACCATCAAACCACTGTTAATGCCGGCTTAGAATATTGTAACCATATCACATGGACAATGAGGTGCTGATAAAAGATCTTTTAAAACCTGATTTTCAGACCTTGTAGAAAAGTTTCAGACCTAACCTGAAATAATACAAGCAGTTTTTCAAAAACTGAAATTCCTGGTGTTATTTCTTGTTACACATGTGCAACATCTTCTGTGCAAAATCCAATATGTTAAGATTAAATACCAAAGAACGATGTTAAAATGTCAGAAAAAAGCTCAGTATTAAAGTTAAACATTTATTAGTAAATGTTACTGAGGTATAAGTTAACCTACAGAGCAAATCTTTGCTGTACTTTTGTCACACTCCTCTGCATCCTTGCTGGATTTGTAGCAGCAGTGTCCAAATCTTTTAGTTGGTGCTCAGGCTTTGTCATCTTAATTGACTATATTAGTTTCTTGTGTAAAGCTGTGGATAAACCTGTTTGAGGTTTTTAAGGTGCTTTCTTAGATAAATGAATATCACTCTCTTTTGTTACTGCTTTGCCTCCGATTTTAAATCAGGTTATCTTTTAACCCAGTAAACCTTTATTTGTCAAAATAACAAATATTAGTTTGCACTAAGACAGACTAAAATTGGCACCTTTCATGTAGGTTGTCAGTCTGCTCAACCAGAAACCAAAGGTCATGTAGAGGTCTGTGATGTGAATTTTATGTAACATGTGTAGCTTCAATCAATTTTATTTCTCCTTTAGTCACCCGGATGAAAACCTCATTGAGTTTAGAAGAGTGACCTCACGAAGAAGGCAGCACAACCACAAGTTTATAATATACCACAAAACAAACAGACATCCAGACATTAACTGTTAAACACAGCAAGTGAAACTATGGTAGCAGCCAACATTGGGTTAATGAAATACAGCAAGAGATGAAAAATGCAAAGAAGTTTAAAAACAGTCACATTGATTTCCTCCCAAACTCTTAAAATCAACAACTAGTTGCTGCCCTTTGCCATTTGAAAACAACATACAGTATATTTGGATTTTGCTGCATTTAGAACCAGCTGAAGTTGAGTTTGTTGAGTCTGATTAACTTCAAAGGCAAACTGGAGGTATTCTATAGTTTTTATATTGAAGAGGAGGAACAATAAATCACTGCATCATATGCATAGAGATGATAGTTAGAACTGAATTACACACATATATATTGAAAACAAAAGTGGTCCTGAAATGGAACCTTGGGGAACGCCCTTTGACATTAGGAGGAAGGTGGAGGAAGACCCAGCAAACTGCAGACATTGACTTATAGCTGATGACTAGTTTGAGAACCAGCCCACAGCATTTCCAGATAAGCCAGAATCACATGTTGTTTTCTGTCAAGGTGACATTATCTACTGTGTAAAAGGCTTTAAATAAATCAACAAAATGAACTGCACAATATTTCCTGTGTCCAATCCAGTGCTTCAATAATGTAATTTACAACCTTAGCAGCGTTTATTGTGCTGTACGTTTTCTTTTTCTTTTTTTTAAATCCAGACTTATGTTGAGACATAATACAAGTTAATCGCCTACAAGTTTGTCAAGGACTTTGGATAAAATGCATAATCTATGCCTATAGTTATTCAGAAATTAGATGTCCTCTCCTTTCAATAAAAGGAGAACAAAGGCAGACTTATACACAGTAGGATTGACTATATGAAAAGTGTTACATTAAAAATGTACGTTAGTGGCTCTGCTATAAGGTCTGCTGCAGCCTTAATAAACTAAGGATCAAGCATGTCTGGGCCAGCTGATTTGTTAAGAATTATGAGCTTTAAAGCTCTTTAAATATCCATCACATCCAAAGGAGTAAAACAAAATGAGGGGACCGTAGAGTTTATTTGGGTTGATTGAGTATGAACCCTCTGTTCATTACACTGTATTGAATCTACATGTAAAGATTCAAATAGAGAACCTGATGAAATCAAATATTCATTAAAATATTGAAAATATCTGATTTGTCAGTAAAATTATGTGAATATTACAAAATGCAGGCTGGCAATTCATTTGTAGTTATAGCCCCATATGAAGATTTTATTACTTTCAAGTAAGCTGAACTTTCCAGACTGTTGGAATTACTCTCCAGTAATTCCAGTAGTTGCACAGTATGAGCTTAAAAATCCTGCTCAGTGCAGACAGGTGAGTGTGTCATGAGGTAACATCTGATCTTTTGGTTTGGGCCTTTGCTTATGCTTATTCTTCTCTGTTCTCTGTTTGTCTTAAAGACAGAACAAAACTGCAGAGGAACCTTCTTTTGATTTAAGAGGTTTTCTTGAGGATTCTTTTTTTTTTAGGGGAGATATGTTTTACCCCTCCACAGGGGCAGTTCAAGAGTTTTTGACTCTTGAGATTACCAATCTAGTTTATAGTGCTGCTTCACTTTTTATAATCATGCTGTTTAAGCTAACCAAAAGTTTCAAATATTTCTTTTGCTGCAGATACAACTCCTAATTTCTCAAATTTCTCAGATCATACACTGATGTATTGTTCAGCTTCTAAGTATTGCTTTCAGTATATCAAGTCAAAAATGATGAAATAGCACAAAAATACACAATGAGATGAAGTCACTCTGCTTCCCAGATGGTAGCTTATACATCAGTCTTATCTAAATATTATTTTCACTGGAGCATCCTCCAACCTCGTTGTCTTCAACTCACCTGGCATTTTCCTCATTAGAAGCTTGTTAGCATTAGCTCATCAGCAAGGTCAAAACGTTGGAAAAAAAAACACCCATCTCAACACAGCCAAAAGATCATGTTGCATGATTTGAATAAATACAAGGCAATTTGTCACTGTCATGTCAGAGTCGGCCCTTTCTCTGTCTGCCATGGCCGCCACTCTCATCCTCCTCCCTGCCCCCAACTCTCCTCCATTCCCTGCCTCCTCTGCCCCGGCGCAGCAGCAGGAAGCAGTAATGGTGATTGTATTAACCTCTTGTAGAAACCACTGACCTCTGCTTCTGTTAAGCTGAAAGCAATAAAAGAGAAACACAGACTCAGACATCACAATATGTTCACATACTACTGGAATGAGTTTGGGGAATTTGGGGAAAAACAGTTGGTTTGATTTTGAAATATATCTATTTTTGCAACAGCAGTGTTAAAAACAGCAGTTACAACAGAATGAGATATATGCACAAAGCAACTTAACTTCACAAAGTTATGAAGGATGGAGATACAAAGTTTTGGAAAGCTCTTTAAAACTGTGATGTATGTTTTATGTCTGCTGCTCTTGGAATAATTCTTACTAAATAGGGGTTATATTTATTCATAATAATAAGGTTTCTTAACTATTCTGCACACAGAGCAGGCATTATGTCTTTGTCATTGAAATTGCCACAGTTCTGCATTGTTGCTGGTCTGTAGTGTGTAATAGTAACCATTAAAGATATTCAGCTGATTGACTATTAAATAGTTTTAATGCCCATAAAGATGTGCTTCATATTGAGATTTAATAAGTTAAACTATACTGAAATAGCACCTTTTTATCTTTCCACAGATTTGCACCTTACCCTACTGACAATTTTCTCACTCCTTGCATGTTTTTAAAATATGACATGCACTAAAAAACTGTGAAACTTAGTAAACAGCTGTGAACCTTTTTAATTATGTCCATATACTGCTTAGTGCAAACACAAACTGCCAATATTAAAATGGAAGGGAAAACCTTCCAGAGCAAAGCTGGTTTTGGAACAATGTGAAAATAACTTGGCTCTCTTGTGGCTCATAGCCAATTTCCACTGAGACCCAGTTCTTCGAGGGTTTTCAAGCTGAACCAACTTTGAACTGGCACCAGTTCAGCATGCCATCCACACTGACTGAAAGAAGTTAACTGTCACTGACAGACGCAGTCATGCTGCTTTTAAAGCAGATACAACAAAACAGATGTTTTTTTTAAAATATGCGCTTCTATTATCTGTGACTGAACGTCATTTTCTGCTCAGCTAAAACAATAAGTCAATACTTTAATATTAAAAGTCACGCATTTTACAAGGTAAAATCTTCTTTCACTAAATGCAGCAAAGTTTAAAATACAAAGTACAAGCACAGATAAACAGCATTATTTTGCACTGCCTTCATTCTCAAGCTAGCTCTCAAGCTTTGGCAAGCACACACACACACGTCCATTATCACTAAATAAAAAAATACTGCTCACTGCCACACAAACGAGTTACAGAATTCGGCAAAGGCAAAAGCTCTGAGTGATATTAAATATGGGAGACATAAGAACCGGCTTTTCTAACAGTCAAATCTCTGAAAAGAGACGGACCTCCCATCACTACGATGAATGAAACAAATCACTACATTTCTCATGAACAATAGTTGATATCATGCATTCATTGGCTCTGCGCTTATTTTAGCTGCATTGTTGTTTGCAAATTACCACCCAAACAAAGTGAAGCTGAATAAGGAGTGAAGTTTTTTTCAGATCAACTTATATGTAAGTATGTAACAACTGAAGTGTGGCAGTGGTTTGATGGTGTAAAGAACAAGACTGGTTACTCATTAGTTAGTTACTTTGCTCCATGCTGGAAAAGAGAATGTTGAGGGAATGTTGTTGCTGTAGTTCAGCATTTTCATGGGAAAAAAAACATAAGTAAAGATGAAGATACATGAATCATTAAATGCATTTACTTGCACTTAAAATCTAGCTGATGTTTTCTGAAAAAAATTGGCTAGTGGAAATTTTTATTGGCTGGTAACTTTAAGATTATACCAGTCGCATTGTGTGGTGATCGTAAAAGTTCATTTAGAGCCGTGGACTCAAAGCAAATATCAAGGAGGGCTTGTCTAATATTCTGTTGTCTTTTGAGCTCCTAGTGCGGCTTGGTCATTGAGAATTCGGATTTCTGAAGGCGCTTGCACCATAACTTTATCATTTAAATAAATTTAACTAAACGCAGAAGAAATAGCTGATAATTGTTTTCATGGCTCAGAAATGATTTATGCACATTAAGCTGAAAAGACAGAACAAAACAGACTGTCTGGTGAACAGATGAAACATTTTAGCTAACCTTCACTAACTGGTTTTCTTCACTCAGTCCCCAGGATTATTGATATGGACACCTGCAGGGATCTGGGAAGTCGACACACACCAATAAGCACAGACAACACACGCAATCACACTACAGTGGCATCACACTACAGGGTGAGTCATGCAGAGCTGAGGTCAGTGCAGAGATCGAAAGACATTAGAGAAGGGAGAAGGAAACCACCTGCTCGAGTGGAATCGAGGACAGCAGCTAAATTAAATATCTTCAAGAGGGGCAAGGATCAGAAGTACTGAGAAAGATGGAGACTTTTGAAATTTGAGGGTTGGTGTTTAAGGCAGAAAACTTTTATTCATCAAAATGCCTTTACACTGCATAGCTCCTTGTAGCAACTTGCTGCTGCTAATTTAACATCCTCACCATAGCTCAAAGGAAAGTTTAATCAGTTTCCACAGTAATATGCATCGTTTAATCAAGCTATTGTCACTATAAAGTGGACTGCGGTCCATATCCCAGTACATGCACATATATTTTGCTGTGCTTTTTTTTTATTTCCATGTTAGAATATCGATAGGACAGGAGAGAGACAGGTACTGCAAGGGTGAGACAGTCACTCTTGAAAGCTTTTGATGCTGCTGGCAGGTCCTAACCACTATTAAGGTGTAGAGGGAGAAAATGTGGAGCTGTGTAACACTGATGCTATATTTTGGAAAAAGTGATTTTCATTGGATGGATGGATGGATGGATGGATGGATGGATGGATGGGTGGATGGATGGATGGATGGATGGATGGATAGATGGATGGATGGGTGGATGGGTGTTTTTTTCAGTGGCATGTAAAAGTGACAAGTGATTGACTTGTGAAGTAATTTAACATAAAGGTCAATAGAATAACAATTAGTGAAAAGAAAAAGCTACAAGTCTTCTGTGAACCACAGTTCAGTGGTTACTAACTTACATTGATAACTGGGCTGAAAACAAAGCACAGGGTGCAACATTATAGTCAGTCACAAGACCTTTGCCTCTAGCCGGCCCGGACTGGCTGGAGGAGCGGGACAGTTCCCGGTGGCTTGAACCTTAAGTGGCTTGACTGTCCTGCTTGTGTAAAAACAAAAGTTAACAATGCTCTACATCGGTGCGGCTGATTGGCCTGCCTGCTGGCATCCACCCACAGAATACACAATTTGTTCTTGTCAGTTGTCACTAATAGGCTAATGCTGATTGGTCAGTAGCCTAATCAAGATGTTTTTAAGAATAATCAACGTAAGTAAAGCACATGCACATGAACAGCAGCATTCAGAAGCAACAGACTAGTTAATATAAGCATGATACAGGTGAGACGCCTGGTGGCAAGCTATATATATTTATATCTGAACATCACACGATGATCACTAGTTGAGATTCTTCATGTTCATTTTTATGTAGCTGTAATAATGACCCTGACACTACTTACTGTCAAAATGTCTTTCTGTTATTGGTATCTACTGGGATATTTCCCATTAATCAAACAGAAAGCTACTGGCTATTCCAACCTTGGATATAAAGTAGGTCCTATAGGATTTCCAGGTATCATAGATAAGATATCAATTCATATAATGTGAGGTGTATATTTTTATTCTTTAGCTGCTTTGTCTGTACACAGGTCCACATCTGTCCTTGTCTAGCTCAGAAACAGCTGTAAAACTGCCAATGAGTAACATTTTATTAGTCCAGGTTAAATGCTAATGAGGGAACCTTTTAACTCAATCCGTGTCATTGTGTTTATCTGGTTGTAAATGATGTAATTGCAGCTTTTTATGCTTGCTGGTTAAATGTTGATATCTGAGGTTTTTGTTGACAACTCCATATGGAGTGTGTGGATGTGTTTCTGTTTATAAGGTAAAGATATGGCTTATTTTTCTGCATGAAATATTTTGAGGATCCTCCTGAGCCAAACATATTGCTGAGTTATAATGTCTGGAAACTCCACTTAAAGTTGTACTGTCTCTTATCGGTTTGAGTTGAGTTGACTTTTTCCATTTCTAATGTTATATAAATCACATCGGGGGGAGTTGCCGCTGACCACGTTTTTACTTTAGTAACAAATTTTGGTGTTGTATTATATGTACTACAGTCCCTGACAAAAGTCTTGTCGCTTATCCATTTTGTAGAAACAAAAGCTTATAACCTGACTTTAAATTCATCGATTGGTTTTAGAAATGTCTCATATGAAAGCTAAAACCCTCCCAAATTATGCTCAATATACTAAAATAAATTTGCTTCACTGAAGAAAGATTGATCATTTAATGAACACAGAAAGGTCAGATTTTGGCAAGACAAAAGTCTTGTCGCCTACAGAAAATTGAACAAATAATTTACTTCAAATACAAAAATATGTTGCATAACATCAGTGAAGTAAGTAGTAGTGCTGTGAGATCCATATTCAGTATCTTGTATGACTTCCATGAGCTTGAAGGACTGCATCCATGCGGTTCGACAATGATTCATACAATTTGTTGATGAAGTCATCAGGAATAGCAAAAAAAGCAGTCTTACATGCCTCCCAGAGTTCATCAAGATTCTTTGGTTTTGCCTTCCATGCTTCCTCTTTCATTCTACCCCAGACATGCTCAATGATGTTCATGTCTGGTGACTGGGCTGGCCAGTCCTGGAGCACCTTGATCTTCTTCGCCTTGAGGAACTTTGATGTAGAGATAGAAGTATGTGATGGAGCACCATCCTGCTGCAAAATTTGACCCCGTTTATGGTTGGGAATGTAAGAGGTAGCTAATACTTCTTGATATTTTAGGCTATTGATATTGCCTTCCACCCTGCAAATGTCTCGCACACCCCCATACTGGATGTAACCCCAGACCATGATTTTTCCGCCACCAAACTTAACTGTTTTCTGGGTGAATCTTGGATCCATGCGGGCTCCAGTAGGTCTCCTGCAATATTTGCGGCGGCTGTGATGTAATTCAACCGAGGATTCATCTGAGAAATCCACCTTCTGCCACTTTTCCAGTGTCCATCCTTTTAGCAGGCTGTGGGCCTTGGCAAATGCCACACGGTTTTTTAATTGCCTTTTGTTTAGAGCTGGTTTCTGTGCACTGATTCGACCATGGAGGCCATTTCGAGACAGGATTCTACAAACTGTTCTGGTTGACACAGGAACTTGAGGTGACCAGGCCTGGTGGAGCTCTGCTGCAGTGGAAAAGGGGCTGGCCTTGGATTTTCGAAGCAACAAACGGTCCTCCCGAGCAGTTGTCTTGCGGGGTCTGCCGGACCTGGGCTTGTCAAAAACATCTCCAGTCTTTTCATATCTTTTTCTTATTCTTTGTACTTGACGCTGAGACACATTGAAGGTGTCAGCCACCTCAGCAGTGGATCTGGTCTTCAGCCTCTTGATAATTAACACTTTGGTCTCAGGGTGGATCTTAGGCATGTTGTCAGAGGTCAAGTTGCAGTTGATGTGAAGGTCTGGTGTGCTGGGGTTCTTTTTATACACACCCACTAAGTGATTGATCAGTAACTGATCACAGGTGAGGCTGTAATCTAGGATTGGGTGCATCATATGACAAGGCGACAAGACTTTTGTCTTGCCAAAATCTGACCTTTCTGTGTTCATTAAATGATCAATCTTTCTTCAGTGAAGCAAATTTATTTTAGTATATTGAGCATAATTTGGGAGGGTTTTAGCTTTCATATGAGACATTTCTAAAACCAATCGATGAATTTAAAGTCAGGTTATAAGCTTTTGTTTCTACAAAATGGATAAGCGACAAGACTTTTGTCAGGGACTGTACAGTAAACTGTCATCCACTGTAAATGATTTGTTGACAAAAACATACAGTCATGTTGTTTGTGCTAACATAAAACCATTATTAATATCCTCCTATTTTGACTGTTGTCTCGAACCATTTGAAGTTAAAAACAATGGACTAGAGGTTTGTAGATGTTTGTGAATGTTGGTCTAGGATAATGAGCTTTGGTGATTACTTAGTCCACATGTGTATGCACTTACACTTGCACGAGTGTGAGCATATTCATTACAGTATATTAGTTGGGGTGGCCTGAGTGAGTATATGACTCCCGGCCTGATTTTGTGTCCCAGTCCGGCCCTGGTCCATCGATATCTGCAAGTACTCATTTACTGAGACTTTAATGTAAATTAAATTTGGTGAATCTTGGTGTGATTATTTCAATGAAGCAAACTGTTGACAAAGTACAAATATTTGGTATACTTAAATAGAAATTTTTAAGTTTCTGTACATTGCGTGAATAATTATTTTTATAACCTTTGACTTTACATGCTACAAAATAACTTATTGCTACTGACATTTTCACAACAAGATTATATTTTTCATATTGTTTTGATGGAAATTATCAATAGCTTTTTGTTCACTTATGTCCCTTCCTGATTTTAATAATGGCAGGAGATACACCCAACATCACATAGGGAAGCTGTAATGCTGCTTTCAATAGCAAATGGAGACTTCCAGCTGGAAAAGTAGGTCAGAAACTCAAGTAAAGTTCCAGCTTCATTATTTTATGTATTTTTCTAATTTTTTTAACCTTTTATTTAACCAGAAACCGCACTATAGAACTTTTCATTAGGGACACGTCTTGACAGTGTTTTATGCATGGCGTCACATGCTAGCAAGCAGATATAAACACACAGATCGCTTTGAACCCGCACCATGGCTGATTCAACAAAGAAGCGCAAGAAAACATTATCAGAGGAAGAAAGGAGAAGAAAGAAAAAAAGCAAAGACTGTCGTTTTACTGGCTGTAGAGATCTCTGGTAGGATGCAAGATGGATACTGAATTAGTTGTCAATTGTACGTCTTTAAGAACCTCTTTTTCAAGGAATTACTAGTCATTGGTAAATATTACATCTTTAATTAAACATTAAAATTTGGTTGAAACTGTGCCTTTCAAGAAAATAGTATAATAATCTAAATGTGGCGCACTTAAAAAATAAATTGCTGTTTGTATGAAATTAGAGTTTCAATCATTTTCTCTCATTTTCATTGTCTACGACACAATAAAGTACCTGCAGTAAAACAGTGGAAGTGTGAGCAGGTGTCTACATTAATATTTTACTTTCTTTTTAAATTTAATTAATCAGGTCCTGGCAGACTTTTTTCTCTACCCAGTTTGTCAGAAAATGTATTAACACCTCTGCCTTTAGGCTACATGTTGTACCAGGTTAGTTTAATCCATTACTCAGACCTTTATCTACGATGTTAGCTGCTAATTTAGCAGTTTTGCACCTCTTTTCCCGGCATTTCTATCACAAGAAGTGTTTTGTCTCTCATTTTAACAAAATGTTTCCTCCACTTTAGTCTTATCCCCCTCCTCCTCCCTATCACCACCTTTCTCCTCTCTCCTCTTGGTGAGGCCTTATCAGTGCTTCAGGGACCGACTGACATTCACACGGATGGTAATGACACCGCAGGATTCAGGGTGCTTTGCTCTCCCCTCTCGCCTTACTCTCCCTATCTGTTTCAGTTTCTCATTTGTGCTACTTTTTACCCTTGTTCTCGCTTCCTGGGCAATTAGACCGAGGGAGAAGTCCCAGTTGCCTCACAGTGGTAATCAAACATCTTTTTCTTGTCCATTTAACACTGGGATTAATTTCCTACAAGGTTAATTAAAGAGGCCCATCAGACAGAACTGATTACTGGAAAGGTTACTGTAGCTCCGCTGCTCTCTGTTTCCATGCTTGTGTCTGCAGTTACGAGGTCATGCATTTAAATACAAATACATTCTTGTACATTCAAAACACGCTGAAATGAAAGTTAGATTATATTATTATTTTTTAGTATTATTGAATTGGGAAACGTGAACTTATCTATATTCTAGTGACCTGAAATGGTGGTTGTTTTGCACTGCCAAAATATACGGGGGGAAATGAAGCTGACTTTATTTTGAGCTGATGAAATGTGTGGTTTCTAACTTTTGCATTTTGAAATCTGGACTGTGACAATATGGTTTTGGTTCAGCTCCACATTAAAAAATACCGCAATGTTTCATTCTGGTTTCCTTTGTCCTACACAAGTATCTATTTCTCATGAATCACTTTAACAACTGTGGATATTTTCTAGCTTTCTCAGTAGGCATTTCTCTCTTTTTTATTTTAGTAATAAGAATGAACACAATGAAATCTGTTTCGGTATTTCTAATAATATATTAAACAATGCGCTTTTTTGAAAGCTAAGGTTTAAAAATGGTAAGCTGCCAGGGTTTCAGGCAAATGTAAAACACTGAAACTGGATATTTTTTATGTACATTCATCTACAATACACTAAGGTTACCTTAAGGCTACGTTTATATGGAGATGGTGGATATATTTCTTAAAATGATTCTGTCGTCAGAGAAAAAAAAACTTTTTGGGAAGATGGAATCATTCCAAGAAAAGTGTGTATGGATTAGGGATATTACAATCCTGATATTTTGTTCTGTATCGACTGATACTACTGAGCACATCTGATGAGATTGCTAGAAAACATGGCCAGAATTTAGTCATGTGTGGCACCAGATTAATTTGATAATTAATTTGTGGCTACAGATTACTTATCCATGGGAAGTGACAACGAAACTTTGGCCACAAGATATTGGGCAAGCTCCTTTATGGCTGTAGCACAGCTATAACATGGATCATTTTGATTGAATTTCATTTCATTTTAGTCATTTTAGGATGAATTATAGTAATGTAACTGAGCTTAACTGAGCTGAGTTTGAGTAACTGTGAATGCAAAACAACAAATGAAGATGGAACTGGTCTGACACTTAATAGCAGCTCCATCTCTCTCTCTCTCTCTCTCTCTCTCTCTCTCTCTCTCTCTCTCTCTCTCTCTCTCCCTGTCTCTCTCTCTTTTTTTTTTTTTTGAACACCAAAACCACAATTTTAAAAGCAGGTAACTATAGCCTCACTCTATAGTAACCCTAGGGACATTAAATCTTACAAAAAAAAAAAAAAATAAACCAAACAATTAAAGGACAAGTTTTTCTGTTGCAATGATATCCTGGGATCTCTTGTGATTAAACACAGTGTCATAATTAGTACGAAACACATATTACAGCTGTTTAAGGTACATTTTTTAAAGCTGAAACAAAATGCAAACACTGGGCACATTGTTGACACATGAGCAATGCGTGACCAAGACTTAATTATCTCGTTCCTGCATATTAATAATCTCTGGCCATAACTTAGTTACATGTGGCCAGGCAATTATATCTCTTCAACATATGACTAATCCATAAACCTATTTTAGTCCAGTGTTATAAATCTGGTTCCGTACTGTACAGAGTTTTAGTCCAACACTTAGGTTTACACAAACTGTAAGAACTGCAAGAACAATAAAATCTTCAAAACTAACATCAAACTAAAATATGAATACAATATAAATCAATTGTTGTTTCAGAATGCAGAATTTGATGCCTTGATGTCACTGAATGCATCATATTTGTGCTATTCAGCAAAAAATGTGCTACTCTATCACTTTCTGTCTCCCATTGGCCATAAACTAAAAACTCAGTTATTCAAGTGTACAAAATATGTTCTGTGTTGATTTTATCAGTGAGTTTTAAGAAACAGTTTCTCTAATCCTTCTCTGTGCTAATGCTAATTAGCCATGTGCTAAACAATGTACATTGCTGCTGCCCTGATTAAAAGAAATATTCAGAAGCAATGCATACTTTGTGACCCTGATATTGATCAGTTAAAATAAATAAATAATCAGACAGACACAGAAAGATAGTGTCTTAACTTCTTATACAAATCGTTTCTGGCAGATTACTTGTATCGGTGCTGGAGTGATTTTTTTCACAGAAAGAAGATTCAGCGTTGGAGTTTTCCTGACTGGCTCTGGTGGTCACGCTCCATTGATCGGATTGGTTGAAATTCAATTAAATTCAGCTTTATTTGTAAAGAGCCAATTCACAACAAAAGACATCTTAAGGTTCACAGATCTAATCAATTCAAGCCAGTTTTTGTGATCTAATTGAAACAAATCCACATTAATTGAATTTATAACTGTGTTTATACAAACCAATTCATAACAAAAATTTCCTAGCTAAGGAAAACCAAAGGATTGCATCAGATCTTCTTTCCGATGCAATCCTCCATCCTGAGCATGCATGAGGCGGCTGGAGACAGTAGTGGTAAAGTGGTGATCCCTCATGGTGGTAAAAAGTAGCTCCCACGAAGGATTTTCCATATTAAATATTTGTCAAGGTGAAGGTTTGTTTGTCAGCTGGCTGTATGACATCACTAACACAGAATGCATTATGCATTTAAAATGATATGGGCCTCATAATTCAAAAGGGTACACCCTGGACAGACCGTCCATTGCAGAGTTCAAAATATATAATATTTTAAATTTATTATTATTATTATTATTATTTTGTAAATTCTAAAAACATTTAATGAATTTTTAACATAGCCTGGGGCCTATAAGTCTTATCAGTCAAAGTTTCTTTTAAAACTAATTTGTTTTAGACTTCCTAACTACTGTATATGTGTCTCTGCTTTGTGTTTTCACACCATCAAAATATATGTGTATGGTTCAAATTTCATAATAGACTTGTAAATCATGTTACTTTCCAAAGAATGAGCAGTGACTGCTCATGTCTGAGCATGTCTGAGCAGTCACTGGAAGGGCATCATGACATGCAAAACTAGACAGAAGAAACATTTGTATTCCCTTACTTCCCATAACACAAGCAAGTCTGACCAGTGCCACAATCCATAACACACACACAGGGAGTCTCAATTAGCAGAGCAGCAGTCACTCCTCTGAATGCCAGCCTATTTCTGTTTATCCTGCACAGTGAGAAAAAGCCCTTAGGTGATGCACACACGCTTTTATACACATGGTCACACATGTGCAGCTTCATTAGCATGCTAATTGGAGGTGAGGACAGTGTGGTGTGGAGGTGGTACAGAGCAGCCCCTGTGTATTAATCACAGGCTCAGTGAGACCAGCTGACTCCCAACCTGGTCTCTCAGGAGGGGCAGACCTTAGTTTCTGACCATGGAAAGGTGTGGTGGGGAGGGGTTTCAAACACTGGGTCCAGCATGGAGTTTGTACAGATCATAAATTCAGCCTATGGCCTCCAACACTACTACCCCATCTCCACAGCCCCCCTTTCCCTCACCTCTGCACCTCCTTCCCTCCTCTCTTCTCACCCCACCTCCCACCAAAACTCCCCACTGAAACCAGTATCTATGGCTCTGGCCAGCTGGTGTGTGCACACAAGGAACACTGTGTTCACACAAGTTCATTTCACACAGTGGACTTTCTTTTATCAAGTGCATTGCTTTTAGTTCAAACGTGTTAATGTTTAAGTTATTTAATTTATTTCTGTTAAATATTTTGTATTCTGCACTTTTAGCCAACCAGTTATCTTTAGTGGCTGCTAATTTTATATTTTTTCTTCTTTTTTTTCCTTAATTGTTTTCATAATTCATGTAATTCAAGTCTAATTCAAGTCTTTTGTAAATTTTAAAAGTGGCATTGCTATCTCATATCTAAAGGTCTAAAACTTGGTTTATTTTAATAATAAAACATTTGTGACATTAATATTTCTGACGATGAAATTAAAACAATAAGCTTACTGTTGAAATACAATATGATAACAAATGTGTGTTTTTTAATGATAAAAGAAAGAAGTAACATTTTACTTAATGATCACTTAAAGGCAGTGTGAATGAGGTCTATAATATAGACAAATAAACAGATAAATGTGAATAAATATAAAGAAGCAGGCAGGCAGAAATCCAGTATTAAGAAAGCCGTCCTAAGCAGGGCTGTGGTTTTGCTTTGCACCTGCTACAAGAAAGTATATAACTAAAAAAAAAAACAAAAAAAAAAAACAAAGGTAGCTTTGAGTAGTCTGTTTCATATTAAATGGTGCTTTTTCTGCACATGGAAAATTGAGTAATGGTCAGAAATTTCTTCTGTCACTGATATCATCAAGGCCAACATCACACTAGGCATCCAACCCATAAACATGCACGTTTCAAAGACCATAGAAACCAGTAAACAGGAGACTTGCACTTTTAATACACAGTACAAAGCAAAGAAGAGGCATTGTACTAACCCTTGAAGGATACACATCAAATGATTTTCACCTTCATGAATGCAGTTTTGATGTCTGAACAACTTGTGCTCTGACTGGTTAAAAATTTGAACCACTCAATAAAATATTTGTTCTGCTTTGTTTGACTTTTGCAGATTTTTTGCATGGAAATATCCTCACAAAAATGTTTTATCTATTGGAAAGTTAGACAAAGTTGCTGTGTTGTAGATTTAAAGACCCTCTGGTTCGTCCTTTCACAATAATCCTGCGACCAAGCATCAGGTAGGGAGTGTTACAATGCAGCTGTTGGAATCATCTTCATCCATAAATCATAGCAGTTGTCATGCTGCTCTTTGGTCCCATGTAGGTAATGTACATTGGGTTTATCAGCACTTTCAACTAAAAACAGCTGCTTGCAATTGCAAAACACACTGATCCGAAACAGTAGCTTTGGGCTAGCAAAACAAGGAGTTAAACATTGAATAATGATGAGAGAATCTGTGGCCATCCTGAACAGCAAAGGTTTACGGCTACATTCAACACCTCTACTAATGTTAAATGTTGCTTAAGTGAGGCCTTTGTTGATGAGCTAAATTTGAACATCAACACAGATACAGCTCCAGCTAATATGAGCTTCATTGTATTTTCTTAAAATTGCAACTGGGCCAGTACTTGGTTTTTAAAAGACAAGGAGCTGGTTTACAAATATGTTAAAAGATCTGGTGTGAGGCATACAGAGAGAGGCAGTAAAGAGCTAATGTAGCAGCCAAAAGTAACCTGCTGTTACTGTAACAAGGGACCCTGATAACATGGTAATAACAGGCTAATCGTATTTGGGTTCAGAAACCACAACATACTAATTCAATTAGCTTAATAAGCTCCTGCAGATAAAGGGCTTGTTTCGGCTGTCGTGATTGGCTAAAGATCTCAGAGAGGTGGTCCTCTGGGGTATTGTTTCAGCATCCACGGCCACCAGTAGAGGGAGAACTTTCAGAATGCCAGCCTACAGTTCACTGTGTGGCCCATGTTTTATATGCAAGTTGTTTACATTTTCTTTGGTCATCCCAGATGCTACAGGACCACTAGAAAAAACAAACTGTGTTTAAAAAGAAGCTCTTTTGCCCCCACTTCTGATTTTGAAAGCACACACAAGTGATACACAGTGGTTTGACAAACTGATTCCCCAAAGAAAAAAACTCCCAGCTCCTACTTTTGTAAAACTGAACATCCTCTTAAAGTTTCAACAATGAGGAAAAAGTCGCTCGTCCCTTGGAACTTTCCTTATTGTTTGTCTTCACAAACACACAACACAATGCTGAACAAAACCATTCTTAGTCTATTGTCCTGGTGCTGTGTCTCAGTTCGCTCCGAGCGTCTGTCTCAGTGCTGGGCTCTTTGTGTGGAGATGCACAGAAAGGCACGGCAGTATTGTTTCACCGGCTGAGGAGGAGAATGGAACTGTTACAGTGCAAAGAATTGGCAGCTGAGCCCAGCGAGAAGATTCTCCACACAGTATTAGGGAGAAGGATCACGAAGCTCCACCGCCGCGCTGGCCCCCGCTCACCCTCCACACACATATGCACACCCCAAAAATAAATACACAGCCTCTACTCCCTCCCCTTCTCTGTGAAATGTGCATTTTCTCTTAACCCTTTGTTCCTTAGCAGACGAGCTAATCTGTTTACGGATGTTTGTGAGGGTGCCTTTGTTTGTGCCACGTACATATGCATGTACGCACACACATGTATTAATCTGCAGGCCAGGAGCCAGCTGACACCAGCAGAATATAACGGCAATCCCTGCAGGCTCTCCGCTTTACACACACATAAACTGTTTATTTCTTGCTTGCTTTCTTGTTTCTTTCCCATTCCCATGTTTCCATATGTACATGCCTGTGTGTGCGCCTGAATACATGCATATTCCACCTAGCTATGGAAGGTGGGGGGATGGTGCATCCAATCAGCAGTATGTATAGCAGATAAGAGAGGAGGCAGTGTCAAATGAACAGAAGCGGTGTCGGCAGAGAGCGGATGGTGTCTGGAGGCAGAGAAATGATGTAAACAACACAGCTTGTATTTAAAGAAGGATTTGTTCAGAAGCAAAGGGCACAGCTGGATCTGTACTGCACACATCAGCCAAGAGGGAAAAAAAATCCAAATTCTCATTCCCTGTGTGACTGGGCCTGTTTCTCTTCTCACACCAGCTCAATCCCCCCCTTCATCAAACGTCACAGCAATTTGAGAGATTAGACAACGCGGATTAGACACCACAAGGCTGCCTCTTTTCGAAGCGTTGGATGCCATTGTGCTCCATTCTTTCCAACCCTTTCATTTCATAAGACGATATTATATCAAGTGGTGGTAAGACTCTCACACTCACAATAACAGCGTCTCAGTTGAATCGCTGAATATAGGATATGAGAGAGTAATTATGTAAGAAGTAAACACCTCTCGCTGGCTGCTTATTCCACCATGATCTGGCATACTTGCTTATTAGTTGGCCTTACCGGATTTCTGTGCCTCTACTTCTTCTCAGATTAATGAGATATGCTCACAAATTCAACACACACATTTGGGCACGTGCTCTTAACACCAGCTACCCTCTCACCAACTAAGCAGTGCTATTAGTAATGATTGAACCCTATCCAGTGGATGTAATATATTAGCAGGGAGATTATTCTGACGTTAAAACATGTTCCCTGTGCTGACAGCATCATCAATCACCCTCACACTGCCTCTAGAAGACTCACACACTGGACATAATTGCTTCAGCATGGGGGTGGTGGGGGGCTGGAGGGGTGGTGGGTGGTGGTTTGTAGGAGGATTTAAAGTGAGTGTTTGTATATGCATATAGGCAAGTGCAGGACAGAGAATAGAGGACGACGCAGTCCCAAACCTGGTGCTCTATATTGATTCAGATTGGTCTAAAATGAGCTCTAATTTGAGCTACTGCTCATGACAAATAACTCCACCAACTATGCTCAATAACACCATAACCAAGCATGTCGATTGCGGGTTACCTCTGGAGGCCTGTTCAGGTATCTACACAACAATTTTCTCTGTACATGAAGGTGGCATCATCACATACTTCAATACCGCAGTGCAAAAATGCCCCATCAAGACTGAAGCAATAAATAGAGGTGTTATGATATTGATCTACATCAGTAGGTAAATTCAAGGATCAACAAGCCAATAGCACTGACCCAAACTGAATACATTGATCAGACATTGAAACAGTAATCGTGTGAGCATGTTGAATTGTTTTGTTTTGCTTTGTTCAAACAACCAGGGTTTATTATTATAATTTGATGAGGAAAATGCAGATATGAAAGTATCTATATATGTTAGCTTTGGCTCTGGTTTTGGTTTGATTCCTTTTGCATTTCTATTTTGAGTCTTGTTGTGTGTATTCTCAAGCTTTCCTTGAGTTCCGATTGGGATTTCCATGTTTGTGATTTATTTTGTTCTGTACTCCTTGGTCCAGTTTATAGTTTTAGCTTAGCTTCTTGTTGTATGTACCCTGTTGTATTTACTTCCTGCTCCCGTATTTCACTTGGCTCTTAGTTGCTGATTACCACACCTGCTCCTTATATAGTTATTAGCTCTCTCAGAATGAATACTCCTTGGTTTCCTTTTATCATTTTCAATCCTGCCTATCTACAGCGGATGCACATGCTTTGCTGGTCAGCATGAAGATTTGCTATGAACTAGCTACCACAGATTATATCCCGGTTGTAATGATCCAAAACGTTGAAAACATACCCATGTTAACGGTGGATGACAACGGTATATGCAGGGAAGCTAGACTGGTCAGGTCTAACGGCTGATGATATTAGCAGCTACACCACTAAAACTAGCTGCTGGATACTTTTTACATGCCACAGGAAACTCTGTTATGCTGTGATGTAAAGTGTAAAAATAGAAGACACTGTAAAGACTTCTATGTCTATGTTCTATGTACAATCTTATAAATGAATATCTACATGCTTCCAGTAAACCTTTTAGAATGTATATGTGGCAGAATTACATGCAAACACCAGAGAAGCTTTCAAAGAATGGGCAGAGTTAGGTAGAGTGAGACAGGGGACCCTGTTTGAAAACAAAAAGCGTACAAATGCAAGATTTAAATGTGCTGCCTGGTTTATTAACAGGAATGAGGCTACAATGAGGGCTGACTTCCTTGCTAAGAAACTTAATAATCACAGCTATTGTGACTTTTGGGTGAAAGTAATGAATAACTGTAAAGCTCCTTTGCCTTCTAATATAAATGAGGTCTTTAGCTCAGATAATATTGTTGAATTATGAAGACAGCATTATTATGAGCTGAATTAGAAGTGACACCTTTGTGGCTGAAGATGCTGATTCCACTGAGAACTCACATGTCAGTCCAGATTAAGTTTACCATGTCATCTAAAGCTAGAAAACAACGAGGCTTGTGGTGCTGATCACATTACTGCTGAAAATCTAAAGTATGCCAGTTGTAAGGTGGCCCCTCTCCACGCCCTGTGATATTTTCAAACCAGCTATCCAGCTTGTGCCTGTTATTGAAGACAAGACTGGTAAAATCAATAGAAAGGATAATTATAGATCAATTGCCCTGGCCAGTACACTCTTTAAAGTGCTGGATAGAATTTTATTGAAACAGAATAGAAGCATACATTTTCTAATGATAATAAATTTGGTTTTAAAGACAAACATGGAACAGATGTGAACATTTGCTTTGAAAGAAGTTTTATCCAAGTCTAGAAGCCAAAATTTAAAAATGTATGTTTGCTTCATAGATGCTTCGAAAGCATTTGATGGAATAAACCACAACAAACTGTTCCACAAGCTGACCAAAGAGGGGTCCACAGGTATGTAGTCAGGATGTTGGCATTTTGGTATGCTCACCAACTTACACCTCATTTCCACCAGGTGCACATGTGCTGTGGTCCCGCTGCTCCGGTTTTGTTCTGACCTCCATGCCGTGTCAATCCAAACTGGGAGATGTCAGGTGCCCGTGGGTGCAGTCCACCTAGCTGGATCCATCTAGCTACTGAGGATCTGTTCTCAGTATGGTACCCAATATGACATTGAATACAATGTCAAGCAAAGAAATATTGATTGTATGCTCTAAAGATGATTGGAAATCCTATTCCCTATGTTTCCTTAAGAAATAACGTCCTTGATATATGTAATGTGGTAAAATACCTTGGCCACTGTATTTCTAATGATCTGTCAGATGACAGTGGTATTCATCAACAATATCGTAAACTGTATGCAAAGGCAAACATGAACGACGGCTTCAGAAATGCAGAGATGTCACTATGCATCAAACAAGTCCGAAATGTGGAATTTTAAGGTCGAAAAGTTACAGAATGGGTCTTTAAAGATAAATAAAAGAAACTAAGCAAAGACAAAAAGCTAAAATAAAACAAGATAAAATGCAAAAAAATAAAAGTTAGTGTGAGAAATTAAGTTGTTTTGATAAAACGTTTGAACCCTAATTTAAAACTGCCAAGAGTTTCAGTAGACCTGCAGTTTTCTAAGAGTTTGTTCAACATGTGAGGAGCATAAAAGCTGAAGGCTGCCTCTCCAGGTTTAGTTCTGACTCTGTGCTTTGTAAAATAACAGCAAGATTTTAGAGTGAATTCTTTGGCAAACAGGAAGCCAGTGTAAAGATCTGAGGACTGGAGTTATATGATCAACTTTCTTGGTCTTAGTGAAGACTCAAGCAGCAGCATTCTGGACTAACTGCAGCTGCCTCATGGACTTTTTGGGAGACTTCTAAGGCATTACAGTAGTCCAGTCTACTAAAGATAAATGCATGGACAAGTTTTTTTTAAATCCTGCTGAGACATCAGTCCTGTATCCTCGATATGTTCTTTAAATGATAATAGGCTGACTTCACAACTGTCCTATAACTGCTAAAATTCAGGTCTGAGTCTATAGCTGCATTTACATGGACAAATATCTCATCTATCCAACTGAAATCAATCTGATGGGAGATTCCAGCTGACATGTTTACATGGGCACTAGATAAAGTCATCCGATCTGTTGTATTTTCATGATGGACAGATTTGATAAGATCGTAACGCTTTTGACATGTGCAGTGCCAACTAGTTGGGCAGAAGAAGTGTTTTTGTTTCTTTTTTGTTGTTGTAGTTTTGTTTATTTATTTATTTTTGTTTTTTAACCTTTTGAATGCCGAAATGCAAAATAATCCTTAATTTGTTCCATTTCTAACAAGAACGTTGAATCTGCCACAGTCCCATTTTGTTTTGCTGCTGCCATTGTTCAAGTCTTCCCAGAAACTCATTATGTCACGTAACCCCCAAGAGGTTCAAGCATGGGCAGAACCAACATACACCACAAACTATCAATATTAGACATTAAATGGTTATTTTTTCCTGTTGATCCGATCGTAAAAAGGTTTAAACCACCCCTCTCGATCGGATTGAAAATTCTTTCAGATTGGATCAGCTGACATGTTTACATGAGGCATTTTTATTCTGCTTGGACGTTTGATTGGATTAAAAGTGATCCATGTAAACGTAGCTTATGACTACACCCAGGTTTCTGGTTTGTTGCTGGTTTTTAACTTAGCTGTTTGAAGCTCAGTGATGACTTTTAATTTTTCTTGCTTGGCTCCAAAAACTCCAAAAACAGTGCCACATTACTCATTTGATCAGTGTCCAGATTGGAATATAGGCTCCTGGTGAGATGGCTATACACATTTTTGTGTCATCAGCATAGTTATGGTAACATATTTGTTGTTTTTAATAATTTGAGCAAGTGGGAGCATGTTAAATTTGAACAGTAGTGGTCCCAGGATGGAGCCTTGGAGAATTCCACAAGTTATTTTAGTTTGCTCAGATTTATAGTTACTCACTTTCTATAATCTTACTAAGGAAGAGAAGGTTTGATATCGGCCTGTAGCTTCTCATGAGTGAGGAGTCGAAAGGCTGTTACAAACTCCACAAGAAGCAAGAATTTTTTTCGCGTTCTCGAAGCCAAGAGAACATAATGATGTAATTTTGCTCTTGCAGACGTAAATGGGGACATCTTGCTGTTTGGTCTCTACACATCGGCCGAGTACAACTTTTTTCCTGTGGGGCTCCAAGAAGTATTGTGTAATTGGTCGGACATTTGAGGTGGGTGCAGTTAACACGGAAAAGAATGAAGCAGAAAGTTGTGGCTTCCGCATTTCCCCTGATAAGAGGTTGAACAGATAGTTTTAATGAACAACTGATTGAGTTGATGAGAAAGTCCATAAATGTATACAACACATGTGGGATTTAATATATAAGCTTCTCATAGAGTATGAATTGACCGGGCCAATACAAACTTTTTTCTTGCTCGGGAGAAAGCTTTTATAAATATTTCACTGGTATTTTCACCAATGTACCATTTTTTGATAATCTCAGCTTGGGCATTTCTTGTTGACAGTAACAGAAAACAGATGTATATTCTTTTAATTTAGTTTAGTTTAGTTTGCTTAAAGATTTTTAAGCTCACTTTGCAGAATGTGGCTTTTCATTTAAATGTATGACTGGTGCTCAGGGAAAAAAAGTTATGCTTTAATATTCTAGTTGATCTAGTTGATGAATGGAAGTGATTGTGGTGTGCAACAAAATTAAAGACCAATAACAGAAAAATTAATCAATCATTCATCATTAAAAACTCAGATCTTACTGGTATTTAATCATTTTACTAAAATAACTTGTGTTTTTATTTCTCTTAGTGAGCCATGTATATCTTCTGGCTGTGGGTCCACATACATGGCAGCTGCCATATCTGTGCCACAATTTTTACTACGTTGTCTCTAAATGGACAAACAACTCTTTGTGTAAATTAAAAACCCTCTGAGCTTTAAAACTGCAGTACCGGCTGTGTTTGATAGATGGTAGAGAGCTGTTTGGTATAAGTAATGCCTTAAAAAGCACATAGAAGACAGTACACATGTACACAATTTTGAAGTAGTTGCCTGTGGTGAAATCATTGCTGCACCTGAGGCCATCAGATCCACTCACAGATGAAAACATGTTTATATATTTATGTATTCACAACTATGCAAAGAATTTGGAGTCATTGCTATGCCCATCTGTACCACTAGATATGAGTAATTCCTACAGATTACTTTAAACAAGCATGTGATATTAACTCATATTGATCACTGCCTCCTGAATCAAACTGAAATTGTTTCATGATTTAATTTGTAAACATCAGTTATTCACTGAAGTGAAATAATATTGGATAATTTCAGGATTAAATTTATGATCACATCTTTTCGATTGCATGGATATTTTCCCCACTAATTGGAATTTAATCTATATGCAAACATGTTTTTTTTTTTCCAAACCAGGAATACCAACAAACACTAAAATAATCATGTCGGGTCAGTAGATGTTATAGCATCTCCAAGAACAACATAAGCTTTGGCAGTGACTTCAAACTGAAACAGAGGTAGCTCGTTTTGGTTTCTTATTCATTGACTATTTTACTTCAATAATTTATCCATGAACTGAAACTGACAGACATACATTACAGACTAAAAATTCCATTTATGTTTGGATGAAAGGTACAAATGCAAAATATCCATCTTAGTGTGGAAGGGAATCAACACACTCTTAAAGCAGCACCAAGTTATTTGTATTAAGCAATATGTAATCAAACAGTGGACATTTTTCACACACTTTAGTAGTTATTCTTATTTTAACTCATCTTTGGATTCCATCGATTATTCCTGAAGAGACAAAATATTGGACTTACACATTTTAAAATTACTTGAATTTCTGCAAGTTTAATATTTAATTGTGCCAAATTTTAATTAATTAATTGTTAATAAGAACTTTCAATGATAACTACATATTAGACCTTTATGCAGCATATTGCAAAAGTAATATATATTAAAATTAGCGCATTTTAATTGATTTATTTTGCAAAGTAACTAGTAACTATAGGCACTAAATAAAAGTAGCAGTAACAATGAAAACACATTTTTCTAAACAGAGTAAAGTCCTTTACACTGATCAGACAAAATATTAAAACCAGATGACCCATACATCTGAGGTAAATTGGCCAGATAATCTTGTTGTGATGCAATGTTCTGCTGGGAAACTTCGGATTCTGACATTTACGTTCATGTTACTTTAACAGATATCACCCACCTACATATTACTGGACAATTAGCAAAGCACTTATTACTTGCCAAGATCAGTACCCTCCCTCAGCAGAAGTGTGCACAAGCGCACAGCAAAAATTGCTCTGAGACAACTCCAAACGATGATGGCCCAGCCTGCAAATTCTTTGGATTTCAATGTGACCAACCACTATGGCAACAAGCCCCCTCCAAGAACCCAAAGCATCTGCTGGGCCACCAGACACCACAGGACTCCCACAAGTCTTGTGCTTTTCTCAATGGGTCAGAACAATGTTTTCAGTGCATTGAGAAGCTCTACAGTATTAGTTAAATGGGTTTAGCATTGAGGATAGTTAGTGTCGGTTGGATAACAGTAATGAACGCATCCAGATACTTCAGAATTATACAGAAAATACACAATAAAACGGAGTACATCTGTATACACTCACCAGCCACTTTATTGGGTACACCTGTTCAGCCCCTTATTAACAGAAATATCTAATAGCCAATAATATGGCAGCAACTCACTGCATTTAGTCGTGTAGATATACTCAAGATGACTTGCTGAAGCGTAGTGGGGCAGCAGTGGCTGAAGTGGTTGAGCAGGCCATCCAGTAACAAGAAGGTTGGTGGTTTAAATCTCATTCCCTCAGGCAATCTCTTGTGTCCTTAGGCAAGACACTTCACCTTTCTTGCCATCAGTGTCGGTATCACTGGTGACTGTTTGGTGGTGCTTGGAGAGGCCTTGAAAAGTGCAATGTCAATCTAATCCATTATTATGGTGTAGATACTCAGATAACTGGGCATCAGAATGAAGACGAAAGGGGATTCAAGTGACTTTAAACATTGTGTGGCTGTTGTTACTAGGCGGCTGATATACTGGGGTTTTAACTGGGATTTTCACACACAATCATCTCTAGGGTTTACAGAGAATGGTCTGGAAAAGAGAAAATATCCTGTGAGCAGCAGTTGCCTGGACCGAAAGGCATTGTTAGTGTCAGAGGTCAAAGGAGAATGGATAGACTAGTTGAGATTCTAAAAAGACAACAGTAACTCAGTTAGCCACTGGTTCCAACTAAGGTACTGTACGCAGGATACCATCTCTGGACACACAACACATCTAACCTTGAAGTAGATGGACTACAGCTGCTTAAGACCACACAGGGTGCCACTCCTGTGAGCTAAGAACAGGAAACCAAGGCTACAATTCATATAGACTCTAAAGTAGACAAGAAGATGAAAAAGCATTACCTAGTCGGAGTCTCAATTTTAGCAGCATCATTCAGATGATAGGGTCAGAATTTGGCTTAAACAATGTGAAAGCATGGATCCATCCTGCCAATGGTGTAGGAGATTCCACAGTCACCAGAACCTAATCCAGTAGAGCAGCTTTGGGATGTGGTGGAACAGGAGATTCTCATCACGGATGTGCAGCAGACAACAAAGTAGCAGCCAATAAACTAAAAATAAACATTTTGTGTCACATTTCTTCATACGTTTCTTTGTAAGCATCGGGGTGCATGTGGTAGTAGAATCAGGGGGGGCTTGACATTATTGTTGTTGATGAAAAATGTTTAGGAACCACTGCCTTTGGGTTAAAGTAATCTAAACTAAAATGACAAGCACACAACTTTGATGTAACAAAACTCAATTTACCTTAAAACACCCAGCCTTCTCAGATTGCATCTAAGGGCACATCTTGGGTACCAAAAACCGTCAAAATAAGTAAAACACAAGATTCATCACTGAACACTTTAGTGTTATTGCAGAGACATGTACTCAGTTGTATTGTGAACTGTACTTAAGTAATTGCATTATTCATTTTTCTATTACCTGCTCCCTTTTGTCTGTGTCTTTCATTCAAGAGGACAGAACTTTTTCCAGCTTTCTCTGATCTCATATCTGTTTCCAGCATTTTTTCCAACCCTGTTGTTTAACTTTGCTCTCACCTGCATAGGACATTGCTTTCTCATCACAAACTAGCAGTATTCACATGCTGCTCACAGGAAGGTTGCAGATGCGAGCTACATCGTGGCCTGTGACACCCGCCTTTATATTTCTGTTATCTGATATAATTTGCTCTATTCCATGCAGCTTCTTCTCTTTCTGTAGCAGAGACCTTTCTCCTTGTCGCTGTAATGTGATCCTGTGATTAGCATTCTGCTCAGGCGTGAAGATGGAAAGCAGAGTGGCTGCTGAGAGGTGTGCTGAATCACATCACTCATATTTCAGTGTGTTGATGTGCATTTGGGTGTATGTGTGTGTGTGGTAAAGTGTGAGAGAACGAGGACCAAATCAATCTTGTATCATTGACCGGCCACTAAGTGTTGCACGTGCCAGCGTCACTCTGCTTTGTTTAAACACACATTTACTATCTAAGTGAGCTGCTGTACGCCATTCGTCAGTTTCCCCCTACATGGTGTGTGTGTATGTGTTGCATTTGTATGCATGCGTTCACATGCATACCAAGGTCAGCTGCACCTGATCACTCCAGTAAAAGCAGAGTCCTTTCATCTAAGAAATGTAACAAAGGTGTTTCACAGATGGAAACAAAAGAATGTTTAACTCAAGATTTCTGTTGCACTTTAGCCAAAAGACTCAAACGTTTGCATGTGTAAGCTAATGTGTACTAATCGGTCATCAGAACGTGCTCAATTTATTGCACCTGACCATAATTAATATAGGTCCAATTAGTAATATGGTTGTATTGTTATCATTGAAAAGCTATAAAATCCATCTATTGAAAATATATGCTATATATGCAGGAAAACAAGTGTTAAAAATTAATGGCCTAGAGTTGTCAAATATCCTAACTGTCCACAAGGGCATAAATTAGACCTTGGGTTTAGCATTTGCAATACATGTAGTTATTTTTCAAGGGAAACTCAGCAGGGTTAAGAATACACTCCAGTAAGCAACACCACATAAACCTTTCCAAGGACACACCCGGTTATATGCACAGATGCATTAGTTTCAGTCCAAGGCCTCACCATGGACCACTGGGAAACTGAACATTTCTCTACAAACATTAAAGTGTAACTACACACCCTACTTTTTGTGTAATTCCACCCACTGCCAAATTTAGAAAAATGCCAGAAACTGCCGGGGTTGGGGTGCGAGATGTGGGGTGATCAAGGAACGGAGAGTGGGCAGGTCAGGATACGCAGGCAGAAATGACTGACAAACAGTACCTCAGCGGCCACTAGCAAGATGGAAAGTAAGATTCACAAAGCATTTATGCCACAGAGGGGTCTTTGAGGTGGAAGACTTTTCCCCTCCAGAATCTCCTTACAGTAAGAACAAGGTGGTCCTGAACTGTATCCGTTTGAGCAGTTAGCGCTGTTACGCTAGCCTGTCAGCAGCTCCAGCAGCTCTGGAAAGCTGTGGAGATTCGCGTCAGGTTGTGGCAGCTGCAGGAAGTGCTGCAGGAAGTTGCTGCTGCTGCTACGATTTGAGCTGCTGTCTGTCGCCAGATGAGGATTAGCAGGTAAAGAATAAAGTCCAGTGTTACTTTTACATACTTTAAAAACACAGATCCATCCCACTGCAAGAATATTTCATCAGAAAATCTGTAATAGAATAGAAGTCTGAAACTAGCACATTTACACCATATAAGTTCACAGCCGATCATACGCATCGGTGGGCGTCGTTTTCTATGCCTGCAAGGCAAGGACCTGCCTATCTGCATCTAGAGGGAGGGGCTGTGAAGTTTTAAAATTTTCTCATGAAGTAGAGAGGCACCAAGTACGGTTCTGCATCACAAAAAACAAAACCTGGTTTTATCTTGTAGGGGGCATTATGAGCCATTTGTGACCGACAAAACCATGTTTTCCAAAGAAATAAAAAACTGCTAATTTTACCAACAGTTTATGTTGTTTACAGCTCAAAAAACACATTTTAGGGTGCACTACCCCTTTAAAGATACAAATGTGTTTGCTGTTTTTATTTATAAGTATGGTATTAGTACCATAAAAATGGCAAAAACATTTTTTTCCCAAACTAAACCACAGCACAGCATGCTATACATTTCATAAGTTTGTGAAGACCTTCCTATAATGAAAAACAACAATGTTTAAATCAATGGTTAATTTATTTCCTCTCAGTTTGTACTTAACTAAATCAAGCGATTGTTATTCTCCCATAGTTGGATACAGAATGAAAAATAAAATTATAAATTTCCTGAAAAAGAATCTTTAAATTCAGAAATGACACATAAAGAAAAGTTCATGTTAAAAAAATGTTAAAAAGAAGGAAAATTGGCTTAATCCAGTCACAATTATTATGAAAGAGCTTCATGCTAGCTCTTCTCTGCTAATAGCTAATAGTACCAAAGTAGCAGTAGATTCTCTGGTGTAATCATTTTGTTATGTTTTTGAAGTAAATGCACAAACCAATAAAGTTTTACATGAACAATGAGCTGTACATTAACAATTTAAGTAAAGTTTATTTCTTATACATTTTGGAACAACCAATAGCATAGATAACATAGCTAGCTTGTGTAATAAAATGGCCGAATGTTAATTTTTACAGTTCATTTGAAATTGTCACATCAACTTTAAATGTTTTTGATTGGATTAAACTTAAAAAAAAGTTCTGTTATTAGCATCTTCTGCTAAAAGGGTTAAGCACATGAGGTTACTTCAGGTCGGCCGGGCCATGATTATCTGTTTAAACTTGAAATCTGCATCTGCAAGGCCCCTGAAAAAGACCAAATTACGCAAGTAAACAACACAGGAGATGGACGAAAGTGTCCGTCCATCTGTGTATTTCTGCGTCAAGCATAAATGGGCCTTTACCATGTAACAGCTTCAACTCCACTTTATTTATATAGCACTTTTAAAACAACACAGTTGACCAAAGTGCTTCACACCACAATAAAAACAATAAACAGTAACAGTAACAACCACAGCAGATCCAGTCTAGCATCTGTCTTTGGCTCTTCGGCTGCAGGAATTACTTGCAGTAAAGGCACAACATATGAAATTGTGCACTGCTTTTTGAGTATTATTTCTGTTAGCTTAAGGGAAATTTGGGGCTACATCTTCAGCCAATCAGATTAGGTATTCATGACTCATGCTAATTTTATTCCGATAGCTGCCAAAAGGACGGAGGGTAATGTGGGATGTAAGGAAACACATCTATCCAAATTTTTAAAATTCTTCAGATTTGTTAGACCAATATTTCTGCTGTATGTCATAAATGTTATCCAAAGTAGAAACATAACATTTATACTGTTCACTGTTAATAGAGAGTTAAATTATTCAGTTAAGCAACTCATAAAATGCCTTGCAGCCTGTCTAACTGCTACAGCTTTCCAGCCCATAAACCTCAACTTTAAACATTGTTTTCCTCAATATACAGTGTCTTCTACTGCACTATTACTCTCTGATTTTAAAGTGTAAAATTATTCAGTTTGACAAACAGAAATAACTACAATTAGTTTAGGTTATCGAATAAATTAAATCTCTGAAATTCACAATTAGGTTTAAAATGTATTGACCCATTAAACTACATAATAAACAGGCTGTCATTTACAACCATTGCAATCTTTTAAGGAGACATATATAGTGCTACTGATGTTTTTTGTGAGAGAAAACATTTTCCTTAAACTACAAATGTCAATTATCTGATTTTGTTTTCTTACAACAAATGGACTGCAACAGATTTTTAGTCAACGCTTCCTGACAGCCTGCATCATAATGAGTCTGTACTGCTAAACTCTTGTGCAAAGAAAAAGAGAAATTTCATTACAATATACATTTCCAGAAACAGAAATGCCGATCTTAAAAAATTACCATGAAAAATGTCACAAATGGTAATATGTGTACAAAACATGCTTTACTGAAAGGTAAAGAGACCAAGGAGATGCAGATACTCTAAGCAGGTACACAGAGGCAAAAAGAAGTAAGTGTGTGTGTGAGTGTGTGTGTGTGTGTGTGTGTGTGTTGTGAGTGTGTACGTGTATATATACAAGGAGGGGTGTGTGGTCAGGGGCTGAAAGAGACGTGTGTGCATGCATTAAAATGGGGGATTTTCTTGTCAGAGTAGCAGGGTTGGGGATTAGTTTAGGATCTGACTGAGACATAGAAGAGGAGGGCTGATGACTTTAGCCACATAAAGAGATGACTGGGCAAATGTGGGCGCATACATCAATATCAGCGGCAAGCACATTATAGAGACACCCAGCAGGTTTGAAAAAAAACACACACACACACACACACAAGGAGACAACGGAGGAGGTTTAATTTGTTTATGCTCGACTGGAGGGAAGGAAATTAATATCAGTGCATTGAAACCGTTCCTGTGGTAGATCTTTATGCTTCCCTTAACCACAGAATCACACACCAAAATAGATGCAAGTGGCACACATACACACATCCTACTGAAAGACAGGCACTAAAATAACCTCTGTTCCAGCTGGTGGACTGCTAAGGCTCCTGCTGGGTTGTTTTAATGGGGAAAATTAGCCAAGCAGAAAGGTGGATCCTGTTTGTTATGCTCCACTGTCCCCCTTTCACGCAGTCGGCCAAGGAAGCATCCTCTGTTGTCCTCTCTCTCTCTCGCTCTCTCTGAGCTCTCTTGACACTGTGTATCTCCACCAGCTGCTGCTGCCTTCATACATCCCTCTCCTCCTGCCTCCACACTCTGCCAGGCACAGATACATACAGGATGTATAGCCAAGCACAGGAACCACAACGACACACGGACACACACTGACACGCCAGAGGCAAACTAATCACAAATACGCTTGCATCTAAGTCTAAATCACAAAACCTGCTGAGCGATTCATTCTTTAATATTCCGGGTCCATCATTTCATAAACCTGCACATGCACGTGTGCTCACCAGCAAAAAGGCCGAAGCAATAGTGTGATTCGAAAAAGGAGGGAATAAAAGTAGAGACAAATGTGAGGTGTGATATGGAGTAAGAATGAACGGCGAGAGATGGAGAGAAAAGAGAGTGAGAGGTGAGGGAGTGAAGGATAAGACGAGGTTATGCAAAGAGGTGAAAAGTGTCTTTGTTCTGGATGCCCTTGAGACAGCTGACATCGCCACAATGAGACCTTCTTTCAGAGCCAAGGAGACGGAGTCATAGCAAGAAAGAGAGTGGTATTTAGTACTTTTGGAATACTGATGTGATCAGAGATAGCAGTATTATGTGATGTCACTGTGTGTAACTTTAGCTAGCATGTCCTTCATATGCATCAATATCATCTTTGGAAGCAGTGGCATCAGTAAAAGAAATTGGACAGACAGAGAAACACAAAGTGGCTCGATGATCAAGCAGGTTTAACCTTCACTGTGTTTGTCTGACGAGGAATACAAAACACTGCTGGTCATGATTCTGTTAAAAGTTATTTACCATCAGTGTCAGTAGCATAAGTGCTTTGTAGACAACAGAACCATTAATGGAAGACACACCATCACTGCGCACTGCACCTGGAATGGATTTTTAAACTTATGTTGCCATTTAAGTCGTAATTCCTGTCCAGTCCAAGCATGACAGACACTCACCCCCATTTTCTCAAGATAAATCCACAAAAAAACAAAAAAAAAAAAAACTCAAGACCAAAGTCTTTATTACTCTGCCTCACAGAGACTAAAAAAAGAGATGGTACTGCTGGAATAATCAAAAGTTATGTTTGTTGGTATAGAAGACTCTCCATTGTTAGTCTTACATGATCAGGATGGGGAAAGAACGCAAGTAAAGATTTAATCTACTAGTTTCTTTGACTAAACAAATTATTATGAACTTTTTATAAAAACTCTTAAACTTAATTTGACTGTATTGAATTTCGGCTAAACTTGATTATAATCTAACTGAGATCCACTGAACTCAATCATTTAGAATTAGAAATCAAAACTGATTGAATTTAATCAACATGAACTGAACTGAATTAAATCTCATTTAATCCCATCAAACTGAATTAAAATCCATGAAACTGAATGGAATGTAACTGAACTAAAATGAATTCAACTGAACTTAATTGTATTGAAGAATAGAATAGAATGGAACGGAAATTAATTGTCTTGAAAACACTTTTTTTTTTAAGTCTGAGTTCATTATAATGCAGGTACAGTAAAGTAACACAATCTAATAGCTTCCAGAAATGTGTTTTCAATAAAAGTGTTCAAGACTTTGCTCGTGTTCTAAGACCTACTTGCAGAGAAATGTACACTATTGGCCCCTTGTGGTGACAGATTCTGATTGATCACAGATTTTGGTGTAACACCTATCTTTATAATTGTGTTTCGATAAACTTGTAAAAGTGTTTCACTGGATGTAATCTTGTTTCACACTTCCCGGTCACCGTAACATGACGTGAAGACTACAAGCAAAAAAGACTACAATGAACTGGCAAGGAAACCAAGGGGTCTACAAACAGATGGACTAATGAGGAACAGGTGAAGTGAATGAGCCAATCAAACCAGGTCTTCTAATAAACAGGAAGCAGAGGGCAAAACAGAAGACACAAAATCACAAATTAAGACAAGAAAACAGAACTAAACATGAAAAAAAACTACTAAGCCTAAATCAAAACCCGCACATCATGACAGTGGATCTAGTGTCATCCCTCAAATGATGTCATCCACCATGAGCAACATGGCAGCCGCTCTGCGTAACAATCCCAGAGATCAACTTTTTTTTTACAGTTTAGGTATTTCCCTAGCACTTTGTTTTAGATTAGTTAGAGGTGACATCTGCTGCGGTGCGTTCAGGCTCCCGTTGGCTTTCTGTTGGCTGCATTGTCACGTTTGCTTCGCTGACGGTCAGACAAGTCAACGTCGCGGTAGCAGGTGATCACAGCACGAATCTTTAAAGCAACTTTCCAGAAACCTTTAGGTTGATCAAACCAAACTGTTGGGGGAGGAGAAGTGTGACCATTAAGTGCTGCTGTTTTTTGCCAGGTGTTTTTTATTTTATTTTATTTTATTTTATCTAAAAAAAAAAAAAAATGAGGTAAGCGACGCTGATGCTGTAAGTGATGTAGATCCTGTGAGACAGCAGATTCAGACCAGGCGTGCTTAAGCATTTATTCATTTATTATATGTATCATTTTTGCAAGTCTACTCTGAAAGTAGGAAAATAGTGTCTTTTCTGGTACACTCTGGAGTACAGCGGGGAGGATTTGGCAAGCCTGACAAATTTTATAGATCAGTGCTACAACAGAATCAGCATGGAGAAGCCAAACCAAATATTCCTCTTACTCATCTAAGGCCAAGAGTCAAATGAGGTTTCACTTGGACCTATTTCACCACCAGGAAACGATTCAGCTGTTCTTATCTCTATAGATAAAAAACTAAGTAGTTTTGATTTTTGCTTGAGCCCGGTCAACATGCTTCACAAAGAGTTCCAGGCTTTACGTGAATCACTGGAATTCAGCCAGAAGCAGGTGGAAACCCTGCAGAGAGTCTGTAAAATCCCTCACCTAGGGGTTGACCCAACTCTCTGAGGAAAATAAGCAGCTAAAAGAAATGGTGATTGACCTGCAAGTGCAGAGCATGAGAGAGAATCTGGTAATTGTAGGGATTCCAGAGCAAATGGATGAGGACCCTGAGACCACAGCGACAAACTTCACCAAAACTCACCTGAAGCTCAAGGAGGAAATGATGAAAAACATCTCCTTTCACAGAGTCCATTGTCTGGGTGAGAGGAAACTTGGGCCAGCAGACCAAGACCCATTGTAGCCAAGCTTGTCAACTTCAAACAGAAGAAGCAAGTGAAGAACAAGGGCCGCGAACTGAATGGGACGCACTTCAGCATAAATGACCATTATCTGAGAGAGATCCTGGACCAGCAAAGAGTCCTGTTTCCCATCAGGAGGAAATCCATCGCTAAAGGCACTCACGCTGCCATTGTGGTGGATAAATGATTTATTAACAGCTGCACCACGACTCGAACATCACTCCGTGGCTCTATTGACTTGTTGGTATGTGCTTTAAACTTCCTATATTCTCACTATATCATGTCAATGCATTAAACTGCCATAAAAGATTATTTAGTTAACAGTAAATTCACTGCCCATCTCTCTGCCCTCAACACAGATGAGTTCTTTTAATTATTTGCTTTCTCTGACACTGTCAGTCTTTTCACTTTTCTTCATGGTTAACAGTAATTCCACCTGCGGCGCGCACACACACTCAAACATCAGGCTCAGCTTGCTGACACACACCAACATTTCGCATAATTCACCCAAATGCACACACGCAATGTATGAAGAGGGAACAACACAAGCACACATGCAGACAATCAATACAAAGATCCATGTCGTGCACTCAGCTGACAGACACACATGCACAAAAAGAAGCAGTGGGATGCACATAGACACACTCTTTAGTAATATGCATTGTTACAGCCAAAAGGGAGGCAGGCACAAAGTGGTATTTTACAAAAATATACATTTTTTAAGGAAAACCAAAGTAGAACATGTGAAGGTCTACGTCAGCAGTATAAGTAGTGTATGGGTGTAGGAAAATGTATGTGAGAACACAACACAAACCAAACCAAATCAAAAGAGCAGAAGAAAGCATCGCCTGCACAACCCAGGTCTTCTCACAGCCAAATCCTGGGACAGCCCCTGAGTTTTGGCTGGTGAAGCTCTTAACTATGTAGGAAAGTCCACCAGGCCCAGGTGTGGCTTGTGCCACTAATCATCAGACGGCACCTACAACACAAACTCAAAGTGGTGGTGGGGCTGTCACAGCATATAGCCCTCTTTTCTGTTGTCGGATCATGAAAACACTGAGGTTTGTCACTTGGAATGTGCGTAGAGCTGGTACAAGGGAAAAGATTTGCATTTGGCTGCAGGATATGAAGACAGACAATATCTTATTACAGGAAACTCATTTATCAAAATCAACAATAGATCTTCTTTCAACAGCCTAGTTTTCACAAGTGTACTCAGCTTTTTATAATTCTGGGCAAAGATTAGTAGCAACTCTTTTTAATAAAAGGATTAACTTTGACATTAAAGGTCCCATAATATGCAAATTTCACTTTCTAAAGGTTTTCTAACAGTCATATGTGTCCTCACAGCCTGCATATGACGCCCAAAAATGAGAAAATTCTGTCACCTCTCACTTGCTTGCTCCACTTTTTAGCAAATGTGTGCTCAAACAGGTGAGTCTGAGATCTTTCCCTTTGTAACTACTGCCCCTGGGAGTGGATTATGTCATTAGGCAGTTTAAGAATCTCTTACTAGACCACATCAGTATTGAAACAATGTCTGCCTCCTCAAAGAATCAGTTAGCTGAATTAGCCGTGATTAGCTCCCTCACTTAGAGTAGGTAGAGGATTGTGACCTCATTGCTTTGGGGCTTGGATATTGGTGGGGGGTGGTTGATGGCTACAGATCCTTGGAGGGTTCCTGCAGATGGGGACCTGGGCTGGTGGGCGCTGGCTCTGGGCTGGGTGGCCAGGGTATTCTGGGAAGGGCTGGGGCCCCCTCTCTTGGGGGTGGAGGAGTCAGTCGGTGGTGTTTGGGCTTGCACAGTTGTGCCCCCACAGGTTGGACTGGTGCATGCCCTGATATCTGGTTGCTGCACTGGGATCAGGGGTATGGCCTGGGGCACATGGGGTGTAGGGGTTTGAAGGGGGGCTGAGGGGGGTTTGGGGGATCATAGGGAGAGGTGCTGGAGGGTGTTTAGAGATGAGACTGAGAGCTGTGTGTGTGTGTGCCGATCTTGGCCTGTGCCCCGTGGCCACTGAGGGGCTCTGACTCTAGCCTTCCTTTACTGCCCTCGGGGTGGGTCCAGGGTCATCTTCATGGTGGGGTGGCTGCGGTTCGTGCTCTGGGATTGTTGCTGATTGCCCAGGTCTCTGGGCCGCTCTAGTCTACCTCCGGCCTCTGTAGAGGCGTGGTCGCATTTGCATGATCAAACTCATTTGTGATCCCTCCTCATTCCTCATCCTGCACGCTGACACAGTCACTGAGTTGTGTGGTGGGTTTATACTTTTGCTTAGGTTCTTTTTGTGTGTGTTTTTGGTATTTTGGTTGTTGTGATACATGTTCGTTTTGTTTTTTTGTTTGTTTTTGTTTTTTGTTGTTATTGCTTTTGTTTTGGTTATTTAATTTTATGAGCTGTTGATGAGTGTCATCTGTTTTGTTTCTATACAGGTGTAGTAGCTGGTTGTCTAGTGTTAGTTTGGATTGAAGGGTCGTTGCTTCTATCTGTTCTGTCTTTGCGTTTCTTTTTTCTACTCTCTTTTTTACTGTTGTTCACCATTCTCCTTTTTTTTCTGTCCCAGGTCAGGTCCAGCAAGATTACATGAATTCCATAATTAAAAATAAATAAGATTAAAGAAAAAAATCAGATTATCAAGAAGAGCCTTATACCCATAAAACTCCCCTTGGCAAAGCAAATTTGTTCAGCACAACACAGCAGCCAGGCCGTTCTAACGCTACCATGCTGGACAGGACAAGTAAAGAAAAACAACAACAAAAAAAAGAGAGAGATCATGACAGTGGATGCTTTTGCAGACACAGAATTAAAAGCAAAGGGCCTCATTTCCATCATCATTGTTGCCAAAGTAAAACACTACCATTTTATGTTTATGGAAACCACACACTTGTGAAATGTGAAAATTTCAGAGCCAAAGGAGACCAGTGACTCAGCTTCATTTATAGTGACATTTTGTTAGCAAAGGTTTTGAAAAACAGTATTTTCTGGCAAACTGTAATCTTTTCCTAACCCTAACAATGAGTGTGAATTAAAGTTAAAAAGGAAATAAAAAAATAAATAAATAAAAAACTCACATGGGACTTAAAGAAACCAAAGGACTGGAAGTATGGTGACCAAGGCAAACAACTGGGTGTCACAAACAAAGATGCAGCTACTCAACCCGCCACGCACTCAACATGCAGACTTGTTCCTAGAGAACATGCTTGCATGCCTCAGAAGCTGAGAAAGGCTGACATAATACCTGTTTGAGGTTTCTAGAAACAAAAAATGGCAGCATATCAAAGGGCCCTGTGAAATCTGTTTGAATTTTTTCCAGAATCCTATTTATTTTGCCAAATTCCATGGTGTTAATGTTTTGACTGAATTTTGTGTTTTATTATGTGACTTAATTTTTTTTTACAGGGGATCGTGTCTAAGTAGGCGGGGTTTTCAACAGTTTTCAACTAATTTCAGCAGTTCAACAGGAAAGTAGCTTTATCTTTTTAGGACTGTTTCTACCAATGTGTCCAGGTCTGAACAGGACAAGTCGATATGTTTTTTTTTTTTGTTGTTTGTTTGTTTTTTTGTATTTCCACAGGCGAAACCGTCCACACAATGAAATCTATTAATTGTTTTTTATAAATCATTACTTCCTGTGTGACTATGCACTAAGAACAAAGCAGTAACAGCACCATGTTTAAATATCTATTTTCTATACTCCTTAGTTTAATTCAGAGTCATGGCGAAGCTGGAGCCCATCCCAGCAATTAGCAGGCAGACGAACAACCACTCACATAGGGAGAATTTAAAATGACCAGTTTACCTAACATGCATGTTTTTGGACAGTGAGAGGAAGCCAAAGTACCCAGAGAGAACCCATCCATACAAGGGGAGAACATGCAAACTCCACACAGAAAGGCCACTGTTCTAACACCCAGCCAAACCAGTGACCTGGCTTTTGGGCAGTGTTGCTTCCCACCACACCACTGTGAAGCCATGTCTAAATATATAGTGGATTTTTGGTCCTCAGTACCCACTGCCCTGCAGGTTTCAGAGCTAACCACACTTTAACATACTTGAATTAAAAGAATAGCTCATTAACAGGCTTGCAAAGAACTTTATGAATCATGTGTTGGAGTAGGAACACATGTAAAACATGGAGGGCAGTGAGTCCCAAGGACCTGGATTGAGAAGCACCAGTTTAAAGCCACATGCCAAAAAGAAACAACACAAACTGCTGGATGCCTGCCATTCTCTTCCTTTGTTTGTGTGTCAAGTTCTTCTTCATTATAATTCAAGAAAGCCACTATGACTTCACACTATTACGTAGCTGATACATCCATCTCTATCTGGCTGATATCTCACCTGGTAACAGTGCAGGTGGTTGTGAAAACACAACTGAGATCAGAGTTTAGAGAAACACACTGGCCCGTACTGACCCAAGCCCGTTGGTGGAAATGGGACGATTTTCTTTTGGCTTTTGGGCCTTTATTGTAGAGCTGTTATACAGGTAAAAGAGGGGCTGATCTGATCTGCAGCAAAGGGCCCTAAACTGGGGTTTGAACCTGAGCATCAAGGAGCTGTAGCCCTAACTTGATCATGTTTTCATACTGGTTTTATTTGTCTTTTTCCTTTCTCTTTTGTTTTTCATTTTAAATTGTGCTTCTTATTTTCTGATGTTTCAATGTTTCTGTAAAGCACATTGAATCACTGTCGCTGAATTGTGCTGTACAGATAAACTTGCCTTGCCTTGCCCATTGTTTGTTTTGTGTTTTTTTCTCATGAATGTTCTGCAGGACATCTGCCAGGTGCAGCTCAAACACACAGGTGAGTTTAAAGGAGGTTTCTGTCCTTTTCTGGCAGCACTCCTTGGTTGTAAGCAAGTACATTCTCAGCCTAATGAGTCATGCTTTAACTTTACCTTTATTTCTAGTTGCATAGAATTGAATTATTAAATTTTTTGGACATTTTGGATGTTTCTGCTGACCTCATAGCACTCATTCCCCTTTCATCTAGTTTTTCTTGTTAATTCGACAGGCATCTGTTTAATTGGTGGTAATAAGAGACTCATATATGATCAAATTCCATAATATTTTAAATCGTTTTGTTTTACATTGATTCCAGTTTTGTAGTCAGATTCCTTGATGCTGTCTGTGTTTTCCACATAGAAATCATAGGCCCCTAATATTAATATGTTGACTAGACTGTTACCATTGCTTGGTACTGCTCAAGTCAACTCAGCTTTATACAATGTGATCAGTACTGAGCGCAACTGACAGTTTGTTTCACTGAGATGTCAGTTTGTGGGTGTGTTTTAAAATTAGTGCATCTGCACCATTTAGATTTAACTGTTGGATTATTAAATCTCTTTCTGTTCAGCCTAACACTGTAATGTGAACAATTGTCCAGCCATCAAAATCAGATTCCAGACATTAACTTTGGTCTACAATGAACTTGGATGCAGCACACATCATGTTATCCAGAACGAATAAGGCAGACGTGGTCCTGATTAGCAAAAGTTAGCTTTATGCTACTACAGTCTGTCTGCCCGTTCAGATGCTACATTGCATACTTGCAAATATCTCCACTTATCTGATTGGCTTTGATCAAGTAGAATTTTCAATCCGATCGAGATGGGTGGTTTAAACCTGTTCGTGATTGGATCAGCAGGAAAAAATAACATGCTTTTTACTTTCATGCTCATAGTTTCTGTGGTGTATGTTGTTACTGTGTATGTTTGAACCACGCAGAGCTTTGGTGGTGATGAATTTAAGGAAGACTTGAAAAATGGTGGCAGCAAAGAAAGACTGGGCTGTAGTGGATACAGTGTTTTTGTTGGAAACTGAAATAGCAAAATATTTTGGAGCACTTCAACTGTTGAAAGGCTTGAAATGATTAAATAAATCTTTTTTTCATCTTCTTCTGAATTTGTACACACGGTGCTTTTTTAAAAGCTTTCTGATCATCTGAATCTTTGCATGATGCAAACACACAACTAATCAGATCACTTTATTTATCCTCCATGTCAACATGTTAGCTGGAATCTCTGATCAGATTGATTTCAATCAGATAGATTAAATATCTGCCATGTAAACAGATATTGTCTGCTTACGTCGATCTTTACTGCTTCTCAAAGTAAAAAAAAATATATAAATCTTGATGACAAAACTGCTGAGATCTTCAAAATTTGCCAAAAGAGAGTTCCAATATCAAAGATAATTTGAAGGATGCCTTCTTTTTGTTTTTGAGTTCAGCAATGCTTCTGTCTATTCTAGTTATGTTCAAAGCACCCAGTCCTGGATGGTGACAGAGGATGAAGCATTGTCATTATAACATTCAGTTAAATGTCAATGTGTTTGTATCCAAAGCACATTTGCTACCTGCCAGTATTTGTAGAGATGGGTTCAGAAATAGAAGTGAGACAGTAGTGACATAAACACGGTCAGTTAGGACTGTTTTAATTTGAGTTTTCCAAAAGTGAAGCAGGACTCTTTCTACACTAGGAGGAACTTGACTTTGAGGGACTCATTTTCCAAAAGAAGCGTCCTTGACATTGACCTAGTACACTTTGTGCACAGTTTTTCTTTGCATTGTGAAATTAATTATAACATTTTGTGGACTTATTGGCAACAGTTACAGAGAATCTTATTAAACTTGTTTTTTATCTGAAATATCAAAAATTAATAAAGTGATTTACGTAAAGCCCAGTTGTAACGATCAGAATTTTCTTTCTGGGCACCGGGAGGAGAACCCGGGGAAGATCCAGGTCACGCTGGAGGGACTACATCTCTCGGCTGGCCTGGGAACACCTCGGGATCCCCCCGGATGAGTTAGCGAATGTGGCTGGGGAGAGGGAAGTCTGAGCTTCCTTGCTTGGGCAGCTGCTCCCACGACCCAACCCTGGATAAACCCTGGATGGATGGATGGATGGATGGATGGATGGATGGATGGATGGATGGATGGATGGATGGATGGATGGATGGATGGATGGATGGATGGATAGAATTTTCTTTTAAACACAGGTCAATACATTTAAGTATCTTCAAATACTTTTTCCATCAAGCCGTACAACTTAGGAAAACACATTTTCGGTATCATCACTGAGATGCTTCTAGTTTTTACAGAGGTTATGTTCAAGTCCTTACTTGCTGCTTCCCTTTTGTCACATCCTGTATCACACACACCAGAGCTCACACACAAACAAACTTTGGAAATCTGAGAGTGTGTTAGACCTCTCTTCCTCCGTACCCATAGTTCCTGGCCCCAGGGGGTGGAGGGTCTCCTCACCCGTCTCACACATCCAACCCAAACACACAGCAACCCACACTTTTGATCACACTCACTCGCATACACACACACTGGCAGCCGACCACATCAGAGGGGGTCCATTCCTCCCCAAGTCCACAGGTCTCTGGATAAACATATTATTCTGGATTAAATGTTTCCCATATTTGTTATTCTTTCTTTTGAGACTCCAGGTGGAATTGGTCTGAAACCAAAAATCATATGAACATTCCTTTGAAAGGAAGAGCAGGCTGAGGGGAAACACTCCGAATTGGGAACGAGAATTCCCTTTCAGAGCGAGAACTTGTAACAACATTTGTGCAGATTGTGCGATGGCCTCAGATTCTTCCTCACACATCTAACAAAGGCTACGCTGTGTTGTCGAGAAGTGCTCTTTTCCCCCTGCAACTTGTGCTGTGCCACCACTCAGCATTCTGTACAAAACCAGGAAGTGTGTGCTTCGCGGAGGTCCACTGCTGGTTCTGAATCTGATCCAATTCATTCATAAGGCACTGATTCTTACAGAGATGCCGCAGTACATGAGAGTACCTCACTCCCATGCTGTATCAGTTTGAAATGAGATAGAAGGTGACAGCTGAGCAGCAGTTTCAGCCACTGGGAGTCCTAAATTGAAGACTTTAGAGGCAGACGCTGATGATGGCAGTGTCCTGCTCAATTATGCAATTATGTTCAAATTACTGCCAGAACTTCTAACCCTATCGAGGTTGTGGTTGTAGCCTTGAGCAAGCCGGTCGGTGAGGTGTTGATGTGTAGTGAGAGATCACAGACTGCCCACCCATAGCCCCAGTGGCAGTGGTAATATTATCCGAGCCATAAACCCAAGGATGATTGGATGGATGGAGACATGGTCAAGAAGAAGAGATTCCAATCCCTTCTGTCAGTCTCCAATTAAAACTTTCAACAGCTTCCTCAGTTTTTAGAAGCAAAGGGAGGGATGCATTCTACAGTATCTTCAAATATTAGCAGTAATCATACCATCCAGTCAGAAATGCGTCAGAAAATGATGCACAACCCGATGCTCTTCAATGACGTCTGCATCAGCTCCCTTCATACTAATTCAACCACTGGTAACAGAAGGCACACAATTGGCCCAAACTGGCAGAAGAGAGTTAGTTTCTACCGTACATGTTTATTTTTGTAAATTGCGCAGCCCCAACTTTGTACACCGGTGGGACGTGTATGTTGTGGACAGAGCATTCCCACAGCAGTGTGTTTGATGTTTCTCTCCCTCTCTCTCGGACCCTAGAGACATTGCTCATGCATAACGGCTGTGCATCTTTCTGATCTGCCTCTATCTGCTGCTGGTGGAGGTTAACACGTGGGGCTGCATGTTCAGAAACACACTTTTAAAGTAGAGGCAAACAAAACACAACTTATTTCCTGCACAGAAAAACAGCAGAATGAAGCAAACAAAGGCAAAGAGATGTTTTGTCATGTTTATTTAGCTTATAGAAGAACCGGCACAGCTCTTAGAGCTTTTCACACCCTCTTGCATCTGTCACTTAGTACTCTGCTGTACTAAACAACTCAATTGCATATCAGGATTTAAATACAGTTGCTCAGCATTCAGGCTAATAAAATGAAATATTCCTGTAATTCATCATCCTTACCTCACATTAAGCTGGGAATCAGGGGATGTGATCAGGAGGAGGGAAGCAACCCCCCTGTACAGCTCAGTATTCTGGTGAGGACTCTAACTGTAGAGGGGGCAAAGGGGTCATGATGTGTGTTTGTGTGTGTGTGTGTGTGTGTGTGTGTGTGTGTCTTGGGGGGGGGGGGGGGGAGTGCAATGGCAGCATCACCAGTCCTCCAGGGCTCAGCAGGCTAATTAATAATGAATCCCAGAGAGTCTGCGTTTGAAATGCAGATGTGCAACTGCCAGCTCCGCCTGCTCCTTCAGAGGGACCTGTGTGTGTATGTGTATGTGTGTGGGTGTGTGTGTATGCGTGTGTGTGGTGGGGGTTTGTAGGCCACAGGGGAAAGTATGTTGGCTGGTTGTTCAACTGTGGCAGAGAACTTGCTCACATCCTACGTGAAATTTGTGGGGGCCATTTCATTAAATATCGACTGTGTTTGACTTTTGAGCGAGATTTGAAGAGAACTGTGAGACAGAAGAGAGATTTTCATTTGGGAAGTTTTCATAACAACCCTGCTGTCGTTTCTGCTCTGGACTCCTTTCTTTTTGCTCATTGGTGCCATCAGAGGCCTCAGCCTTGCGTTCTTCTCCGCTCAGAAGGAGGATGTGGAAGAGGAGGTGGAGAAGTGCTGATGAGCTTCACGTTACTGCAGACTTTCTGCTCCTCTCTGCTTAGGATGCTCTGCGTTTGTCTGGGTGTTTTGTCTTAGAGCAGTTTGAAGTTTAACAGATGGTAATGTTATTAAAAAATTTTAAGCCAGTCACAGCTCCTTCACAGACCCAAGAACAATATGCTGGCCTCCACTGTACAGCACCTGTAACACACACACACACACACACACACACACACACACACACACACACACACACACACACACACACACACACAAACAGTGAATAATGTCTCTGACAAGAACAGCCTTTGCTTTAAGAAAGACAAGGGGGAGGGTTTAGTTTCATTCAGGTGTTTTTAATCCTTACAGATAAAAAATTAAAAAAGAAAAACAACTAATGCTGCAACAGTTACTCATGTGAAGACTGTTTGTTCTCCGATTGAAAAGGGAGGCCTGAATGACTTGCCCGACCCAGGGCCTGTGTGCTGCTATGCTGAAGTCATTTTCTAATTAACTAGAAGCCAAAAATAATTTTACACTTGAATTTGCATCATAGTTGGAATAATAATAATATCCAGACCTTAAACATTTAATTGAAGTTCCTGGCTGCAATTAAGCTTTTTTTTCTTTTTTTTTTTTTCAGCTTTTTTTTAAGCTGCAGAAATTTTTTGATTAAATAAATTTGAAGAAACTATAGAAATAAACACAGCTCTGTATCCTGAGCATTTAACCATTATCTGTAATATCAGGATGTTGTCATAAAGGCTGAAGAAGTGGCTTTTTTCTCTTTTTAGCATTAATTTCCGTTATTACCTGTACATGCAAAACAACATGAATTTTCACTCTGTTTTAAATTGATTTGTCTCATAGACAAATTAAAGTTCAATGTCAATATTGTCTAATACAAATAAAAAAAAATAAACATAGGCCTGAGTTCAGTCGGATTATCTATTATAGAAATTAAAAGATATTTTAGTGTGAAAAAGTCCACACTGCCCTAATTTAATATATTTTTGCTGCTGTAAAGAAAACCTTACAACTTAAATTTCCATTTCATGAATCTTATGGGTGTATTTTTCACTTTATAAACTTCTGCTAAATTCAAACAACCACTAAACTCCCGATGAGAAAAAAAAACAAAAACAAATCCAATTCCTTTTAAGCCCACAATCTGGCGCGTCTTTATGATTCGTCCCAAACCTGTTGAAAGCGAAAAACGGTAAAAAAAATAAATTAATTAATTAATTAATTAAATAAAATAAAATAAAAAGCATGTGGTCATGTAACCCCCTTTGAAACCGCGGGTTCTCCCGAACAAATACACCAGGCCTCATGCATTATGAATGTACATTTACCCAGGTGTGCCCTCGTGGGATGAGCTTGCTGTAAATTCACTCACTGGTATGTCCAAAATGTCCAATATAGGCTACGTCTTCCTCCCGGACACTCACATTACAAACATAAATGCAAACCTGTCTTCACGTTTTCTTAAAAAACAAACAAACAAACATACAAAACGCGCTTTAAACTGGCAAAGTTTATCTTTAAAACATTAAAAACAAAGAAGTTGTCACCGAAATGACGCGAGATTAGTTCAGTCTTGTCTTAACGCGGTGACACTGTCCTTTATTAGCCACGTCACGGGTTAATGGAAATATCGATTTTTCTGTCTGGTGCGCTTGTAGAACGACTTAGTTTAGTCTGAGATATGACATGACGGCTCTAATTTAAACAATAACAAACAAACCTTTACTTCTTACAAAAATAATAATATATATAACCCTGTTTTTTTCTTCTTCTTTTTATTCTGACAACATGGAAAAACAAAGTCACCCTTTATCCCAACCTAACAGGAATAAAGCAACTTCAAGCCCACTGTTGGCACGGAGGGGCAGAGATTTTAGGCTCCGTGGGGAAACTTTCCAAAGGTCATGACACCGAAAGTGACAGGTCCCGCCCCGAAGCCCGAGGGTGTCTCAGTGGTATAAAGCCTGATTTATCTATAGGCTGCAGAATGGTTTTCAACCCTGCAGAAAATGAAGACAAAAATAAATAAAACAGAAAATACTTCAATATTAAACCATCTATAACTTATTTTAAAGGCTTTCAAATAATCATATCATAACTTGATAAGTGTAGGGAGGAAAAACACGCCTGAGAACATGAACATGAAGCTGCAAATATTAAGAAAAATAGCAGGATGTTGTTTTGGTCTGAAGAACAAATGTGTGTTTTTGTTTTGTTGTTTTTTCTTACTTTGTAAAATGCCCAAGACCTTATTAGAAATCTGCTGCCAGGAGGCAATTTAATTTAACACAGTTAAAAATAATTATAGAATAACAATTAATCGAGCAGTCTAATTATTCTTCTGACTAAATCTTTATCACATTCATTTAAGTATCAATTTGTTGGCCTGTTGTATAAGATTGTGCTCTGGTTTTTCTTTTAGCCCATCGTTTCCCCATGATTAATATTACCTCCCGGAGTCTATCACTGAGAAATCTATTTATTTATTTACCCAGACTGCAGATACAGTAAACAGCCCGAGTCACAAGATAATCTGTTCAGATTCACTCCCAGCCGCCAAGCAAACACAAACAAGCCGCTAAAAAACAAACGTGACAAACAACCGCGAACAAGCGTTTCCACAAAGACAAAATTAAAAGAAATTATAGCTCATTAGTTGTAGTTGTTTAGCAGTAATGTGCACCTTTTGCTGTGAGAGGGGCCGCAGAGCTTCGCGGTGCAAGTGTAGCGGGGCTGGCTCGGGTTATCTGTGAATGGGCTCTTTATTGGAGGCGCGGAGCGGGGATTTGCCTTTTATTCGCCTCGCTATGGAAACGCGCTCGACGGCAGAAAAATGTTGATGTGAATAAAAGGAATCGGCACAAGGAGCTAGATGCTTTCTAGAGAAGCATCTGTTACACTTAGAAACTTAGAATATAGAGAGCAATACAACCCCCTCTCCAAGTCCCTCTCCTGTCTGCTTTATGCGCCATAAAAGCGCAGACTTTATCTTTGTAAGAAGGCTAAATTATCTTCTTTTATCCTTTCTTTTAAATATATATATATATTGATTATTGAATTGCTCTTGTGAATTTAAAACTTTAGATTTTATTCCTTGCATATAGAATTAATTTTTAAAAAGTAAGGGAAAGGTTTTTCATTTTGCAAAATCAATTCGCTGCAGTTTGTCAGTTCAATATGACACGTATGAAAATACCGCTGCCACCATTGTGCTGCAACTTTACTACAAAAAATCACTTTTTCCATCCCCTAACGGCTCAAACGAAGCAATCCAGCTCGCCAAACTAGGCCACTAGAACAACGTATCCATTCACATCAAATATTCAGCCGCTTTCAGTCAACGCTCAAAGAGGAGGCATAAAGAATTTACACACAGCTCCACGCTGGAATTAGAATCAGAGGAAAGACAACAAGCGTATTCATTTGATGAATTATTGTTGTTATTATTATTATTATCATTTCCATCCATCCGCAAGCTTATAAGCTGGAAATGATGAAGCTTTAGAGCTCAGAAAGTCTCCATCCCCTCCTCCCTCTCCTCCTCCACACTGCGGCTGTCTATCACTCCTCAAGTTTACCGAAGACCCTGTCCACTCTCCAACAGCTCAGTCCACGCTTCCAGCCCGCCGGTCCGCTCACCTGCTCCGGCCTTTTCTCCGGCTCTGTCTCCATAAGCCAGCCCGACTCGGCTTGCCTCGGCGCTCTTTAATGACTTTCTGGTGGCTGCAGCCTTCTTTTATTTCTCCTAAATGTATGAAAATGTATGCAAATTTAAATCAAGCTTAACCTGGGAGCTGGAGCAATATGTTTAATGGAATTTCAAACCAATAAGGGGGACTGTGACGCAGCCTTCTAATGGCAAATATAATTACACAGTTAAGTTAGCTCAGAGATAAGTAAATAGATATATTTCCAACTCCAAGATTACTTGCAAGTAAGACGGAGGTTGAACTTCTTAAAAAATGTTTACAATGAGTGAATTTTCCAGCAGAAAATGAGACAGGTCTGTTAGAGAATTAGGATTTTGAATATTTTCGTAATTTTCTCATATTAGACAGCATTATGCTCATTCTCTTGCGTTATGTTTGTCAGACTAAAGGACACCCGTGCGTAACAAGAATTTGGAAACTCTAAAACACTGTCTTTCTACAAACACCTGAGGAAATTTTCTCTTAAGTTAATAATTAGCAGCGAGAACTGCTCTTAGTTTGATTGTATGTCTCTAATTTAAGTGCTGGCACGTCTAAGAAATGGCACTGCGCTTTAATCGCTTTCTTCACACGCGCTCAAGGGTGACAGGAGCAGCAATAAACCCGTGCGTAAATCAGTTGGAAACTTTAATTAATAAACAGGAACTGCGCTCCACTCACATCATTCCACAGCCAGACCCAGTGGACCAGGACTACGACACACTTCCGGTTCTGCTGCATGCTGCCCTTCCCTACTCGCTACTCTTCTCCAGGAGGCGGAGGTTCGGGTATCTGCGCCGTCATTGGTAGAGACGCGTCGTCAGTCGAGCTGTGAGTGGTGCTGGAGGCTGTCATTCAGTGTAGGGGCTGCTGCCGAGACTCCAGAGAGAGGGAGATGTCAGAGGCTGAGCTGCTGACACCCTTCAGTAGCATTAGTGGGGTTCAGCAGCCAGCATGGCCACAGCTGCCTCCAGCCCCTACACCTTGCTCAGCCCCAGCTCCATGATCCACGCGGACAGCCAGGCCATGCAGCCTGCTAGCCCCTACAGAGGGCATCAGAAACTCCTTCAGAGTGACTACTTGCAGAGCGTCCAGAGCAACGGACACCCCCTCGGGCACCAGTGGGCGAGCAGCCTGTCAGAGGGCAGCCCCTGGTCGACCTCCATGGAGCAGCAGGACGTGAAACCAGGACGAGAGGACCTGCAGCTCGGCATAATCCATCACCGCTCTCCGCACGTAGCGCATCACTCCCCTCATCACAACAACCATGGCAACCACCCGGGAGCCTGGGGAACTCCAGTGTCCCACAACTCCTCCATTACCAGCGGGCAGCAGATCAACATCTACTCCCAGACGGGCTTCACTGTCAACGGCATGCTGGAGCACGGAGGGCTCACACCTCCACCCAACCCGCAGGGCCAAGGCATGCACCCGGGCCTCAGGGACACTCTCAGCCCCGATCACAGCGACCTCGGCGGGCACCACTGCCACGACCACTCCGACGAGGAGACACCGACTTCGGACGAGCTGGAACACTTTGCCAAGCAGTTCAAACAGAGGAGAATCAAGCTTGGCTTTACGCAGGCGGACGTGGGTTTGGCTCTGGGCACGCTGTATGGTAACGTCTTTTCCCAAACTACCATCTGCAGGTTCGAGGCACTGCAGCTGAGCTTTAAAAACATGTGCAAACTAAAGCCGCTGCTGAACAAGTGGCTGGAGGAGGCGGACTCTTCCACGGGCAGCTCCAGCAGTATAGACAAGATAGCAGCTCAGGGGAGGAAGAGGAAGAAGAGGACGTCCATCGAGGTCAGCGTAAAGGGAGTTCTCGAGACGCACTTTCTCAAGTGTCCCAAACCGTCCGCGCAGGAGATCACCTCGCTGGCGGACACGCTGCAGCTGGAAAAGGAGGTGGTGCGCGTATGGTTCTGCAACCGGAGGCAGAAGGAGAAGCGCATGACGCCGCCCGGGGAGCCGCCACCGCACGAGGGACCGTATTCTCACAGCGGGAGCGCGGGGGACGCCTCTTCGTGCCATGATCTCTGACCGAAGCCCCTGGAGGGGGAATCTCTCCCACCCTCCCACACCCATGCACCACCACCCCCACGGGCACAGACACTCGAGCGCAAGCAGGGACGCGCAGCCTGTCCCGGCACAGACTCCTTTCAGATGCCTCCAGCACTGAATCACAACAATAACAGAGAGATACCTGCTCAGCCTTCGTCGTTTTTCAAACTGTCATGAGGGCATTACTTTATAGCGGCATATCAAAACATCACATTTCAGATCACTTCTGGAGCCCGCCACTTTATTTTTCTTTCCTTTATCTTTTTTCCATCACGGATATGAATCCAAAATGTGCCTAAATGACCTGCCAGCGCCTTTGGTTCGTGTCACCATCTCTCATTAGCTCTATAATAATGCTAACATGAGACTGATGATTTGTTTTTGTTTGTTTTGACTTGTTTGGGTGCTCCTGTTGGACGATCAGTGGCGTCAAACAAATGATGAGGCAAATATCACTTTCCTTTAATTGATTCGTTGCAGCATCAGAGGCCATTTTACAGCCCACCACACGCTTCTGTCGTGTTTATTCTCACCAATATTTACATTCATTATTTTGTAACATACACGTAGCCAGCCTGTAATTATTATGATATTATTATTATTATTATTTTTGCATATGCAAACATAGGCCGTTATTCCAATTTGTAGAGGTATTGCAACATATTAGCACTTGGAGGGTTTTTTCTATCCAGCTCCTCCCTCGTGGCGGCCTGTAGCTTCCAGCTGTTTATGAATCCTTTTATTTGATTTTTTTTTAAAATCATCTTCGACCACATAAACTGTGCGGACTCTGAACCAGAGCCCAGATTAGAAAAAAAGAGTGTTTGACGACGCTACACACCTGCCTATAATTTTAATGTACGTTCAAGTATTCAAAAGGAAATTTTATAATCTCAAATACTCCTGTTATTTGGTTTATTTCTTAAGTATTTTTTCCAATATTGTACAGTTTTATATATTACCCTTTTGAAGTCATTAATTTAAACAAAATGCTGTTAGTTATTCATGCACTTAATTAGCAATGTTTAAAAAAAAACAAATAAAAGCAAACAAACAAAGGGGGGAAAAACAAACATATTTTCAGTAAGATTGAACTGTTTCGGCGGTTTTATTCCAAATTTCGATGACAGCTCAAGTAATTATTTATTTTCAGTATAAAGCTTGTATTATGTTTTGAAATAAACAATGTATGTTGTAATAAACAATTTCTTCCTACAGTTGTTCGGTTTGTAAAAAGAGAATCAGACGTCTGAGGATAAATACATTATTATTATTATTATTATTATTATTGAAGCAAAAAGCAAAATTATTGTCAAAATGTTTTCTAGTTTTAGTACAATTAAAAAATATCGGAACTAAACTAAATTTATGACTAACTAAATTAGTCATAACTTTAAAAATACAACTTGCAGGTTAACAATTTCTTTAATTTAAAATGCAGAAACATGAGGGGGAAATGACTGTTTTTTTATTCTGCAAACTTAAAGATGTTTTAGTGTCAGATTTTGTGGACATAAAAAAAACAGGTTGTCAGTGGCATAAAATTGAGTTTAGTGGTCTGTTTGTCAATAAAAAAAATAAGTTGTAGTTATAAAAAAATCTAAATGTTATTGTAAAGCATGCATTAGTACATTTCCTCAAAAATCGACTTTTTTATTTATATTTATTATTATTACTATTATTATTTTTTGCTTGTCTCAGCACTTCAGATCACTGAGGTTGCTACCCTGCAAGTTGGAAATCTATTTACAAGATGTCTATATAAAAATGTGGTTTATTCTTCAAAACTTTGTCACCAGCAGCTGTTAAAATTTTCCAGAGCTTCAACAGGACCTTGGCTCTGTGATCACAGCAAAACTGAGCCGCTTTCTCCCGCTGCTCCACTGTAATGTTATTGTCCGGGCCCTCTGCCCTCCTCAATCAGACATGCTTGATTTATCGCCTGGGCCGCTGGGCCTGACAGCAAAACACAATGACACACACACGCAGACTCAAACACACACACAATCAGAAGCAGATGAATCTCATTTCAAAGACTACAGCTGTGCATAATTGTCTGTGCAAGGGCGAAATAGACTAAATATATATTAATATATTTACGGAGGGGAAAAAAAGGTGACTAAAATAATTTAGGGATAAGATGGAAAATATGAATGCAGTAACGTTTCAATCATTCAAAAATAGATCCAGGGACAGAGGGAGAAGGAGGGGAGAGCAGAGGAAAGGAGGAGAGAAGAGGAGGGAAGGCGGAAGGGTGCTAGGCCTTGCCTTGAAATGGCGAGCCTGACTGGAATACTAATGTGTTTGAATTTATGCATCTCCTCAGTCTGCAGCCCAGAGAGGGGGGTTGGGGGAGACAGAGAGAGAGAGAGGGAGGGAGAAAAAGGGTGTGAGGCTGGAGGTGAAAGAGGGCGGTTATGTAGAAGAAGAGGAAAGTAAAACCGTGGCTGATTGATTCCATCCATCTATTTTAGTTTGAAATAATCCCCAATTTTTCAGGGTGGAAAAGAAAATGAGTCTAGAAAAAAGGGGGAGAACAGAGCCAGAACCAGGGAAACAAGCAAAAAGAGCCAAGGTCCAGAGCAGCACTGCGGAATCCTTGAGCCTCTTCCATCTCCTCAGTGTGGAGCTCCAGCCAGGCCAGAAAAACACAAAACTTTTACTAGACCCATCCAAACAAGTCTTTAAAGAGTAACTGTTCATCCATATAAATAACTCACCAGTGGAAAAATGATTGACTTGAAAAGAAAGAAAGAACAGACAACTAAAGGACAGTGAGGAAAATATAACAGGTGCAAGATGAAAGCCCACTTCAGAGGTGTTAAATCATAAACTTGAGCTAATTATTTTTCCAAAATGCTTCAGGTTGGGTGACTCAGCTCTGCACTCTAGCAGATAATTGAGCTTCTGAATCAGATCCTGAGTGAAGGAGGACTGATGATCAGACATGATGACAACAGAGAAGCAGAAGTAGATGGACTTGTGTAGAAGCAGTTTGGAGGATGAGCCGACTCACACCTTTTTGTTAAAACAAATCACATCTCATCTCAAACCTTCTGCTCTCTTTGAATTTCCTCTGTGTCCTGTTTCAAAGTCTTTGGCTGGAGTTTAAAAAGACAAACATGTAAAAAAAAAAAAAGAAAAAAAATGTTCTAAATAAATGGTTTCCAAAGCTTTTTAATAGTGTTACTTTTCCCCTAAAAAAGAAAAAGAAATCTGCGAAGGTCAATAAAGTAAACAAATGCATTAGGGATAAAAGAAGAGTAACCTTAAAGTATGTTGGCACAACATTTCTGGGAAGGCATTAGAGAGTCAATAAGACACTGATATACTGTTTGTAGTAAAACTGGCAAGTTTGCAGGTCAAAGAAAGGACATTCAACATTACATCTCTCTTTAATTAGACAGGAGCGAAGCACAGAGCTGAGTCTGTTTGCTGAACACAGACAGAAACCAAAATGCAGCCACACATGAAAGGAAGGGAATGAAGAACACGGAAGCTGTTCAGCTGTGTGGGTGTTGGACTGTTAGACACAAATACTGTATTAAATAATATCACAGACTAGGAATCTGTTTCATACCTCCATGTGCTGTGCTTTCTAACGTCCTAAAACAATCCCCAGCCTTTTTGCTGCATGGCAAAGCTGCTTTAAGTAATATGTAAATATAAATATAATAATCTTTTCTAGTCACTTAAATCCTTTTTGTATTTAAGTTTATATCATTTTTATATTTGTTTAATTATTTTAGAAATATGAACTGTCCAGAAATTATACATAAAAATAAATAATAAATGGCAAAAAAAAAAGTCTAAATAAAAAAAAAAGCCTGAAATCAGGGAAAGAAATGAAAATAATTTAGATATTTTGGATTCCTTTTAAAAAATAGACATAGAGCTTTGAAATATGGCTCATAATTTATAAAATAAAGGTATCATCTACATCTAAACACAACTGGTATTTCTATATCATTCAATTATTCCATCAAATTCAGTTCAATGTTATGTCTATAGCACATTTAAAAACAAAGTGCAGTTGAATATGTGCTTCACAATAACAACTGCAATCACAGATACATGCAAATAAAATGAACAAGTACAATTAATAAGCCAAAGTCTATATAACTAACATGGGAGACCAGGGAGAAGAGACTTAAAGTGCCCTAAAGATTGAGAGGACCTGAGGACCTTGGGATTCAAAATTAGTTTGAATCCCTTAAATTTTGACATTTTAGTAAAAATGAAATTCTAGGAAATGCTTCAAAAGATCTGCAAAGTGATACAAATTTTCTTCTCAGCTGACATAAAAAAGGTTATTTTTCCAACTAAAGTTTGCTCTCAAAGTCACGAAGCAAATGTAAAATCATGTCAGTACCCTCAGACTGTGAGCCAACTTGTGTAAATCACATTCCATAAACCTTCCACGAATAAGTCCTAAAAAATCTGAGCTTTACCAGACACGCATAAAGCAAAACCTTCCAAAAGTTAAAGGTTAAGAGAGTCTTGTTTCTCTTCTTTCAGCCTGAGAAAATAAACAATGCTTTGAATTGACATGGGATGACAGATTTCTACACAAACTTCATGTTGAAATCTTTCTTCTTCTTTTTTTTTTTGGCATTTCACACTTGTTGCAAGAGGTGATTTCCACACTGTTTCACCACATTTTCATTCAGCGTGCGCATACTCAACTCAGCTCTGCAGTGAATGTGACTAAACTTTGATATCTGATCACCTGAGGGACAGAAGAACCTCTTCTAGTATTGATAACATATTAGAGGATAGCTCTGAATCTGGAGAGACAGAGGTGGATAGGAGGAGGAGGAGGAGGAGGAGGAGGAGGAGAGAAGACAGAGAAATCTGCAATGGGATTAATCGTGTAACCTAAAATCAATTTCACATCCTCAGTTCTGGCATCCCCTGACAGGGCTGAGCAGCTTTTAGGTTTGAGGAGGAAAGAGGGGGGAGGGGGGTAGCGCTGTGTGACATCCAGAACATCCAGGCAACTGATCCCAAAATGAAAATAAAGAGCGAATGGGAATGTGAAATGTAGTTTCTTTTTGCTGCTGGCTAAATTCTTGGTTTCCAAATGTGGGCCTTTCTCACTGGCTCAGATGAGACCCTGCAGAAACCTGCTATCTCCTTAAATTCACTTCATTCAGTGACAGAATTAATTGTAAAACTTGTGTCAATGAAACAGCTGACTCTCTGATCTTGTTGCTGCCTTTCTGTCGAGGCTGTGACATTCACGTCTTTGCAATCAGTGGAACAGTTAGAGCCACTGCTGTCGTGCACTTTGATTGCTCCATTAAGGAACATAAAGTGATAACTACAGTTTGTCATTCTGAGGCGGCACTTTTCCACGTGATGTAAAAAGGTGCTCGCACGTTGATGGACGTCTGCAATTAATAGGTCATATTTCTGACTGGCGTGTTTCAAGAAAATCTGCCTCCAGACCGCCAGCATGTCTGTTAACCCACAAACATGAGCAGGTGGGGGGCGGGGGGGAGGTGCATGTGAGAAGGATACGGGGCTGTTTATGGCACAGAGTGAGTAAATCACTGTGTCTGATATCTTCATTTGAGACAGAGGGCTGATCACTGCTCGTCCTGCTTGTTCCACATTAACTTATTATCACACACGCTCACTCCATTAATTCTCTTGCTTTTATTAGCAGCAAGAGTGGATCCACACGCTAACACACACACGCACACACTGTGGACTGATGACAAGCACTGCCTCTACCTCATCTGACAGCTAATGGTTTCATTAGGAGTAGCGTGTTAATTGGCTGACTTTGGGGAGACGCTCGTTAATGAGGATAAATAGATTCACACCTGAGCGGGGTGCTACCCGTCCACAGAGGCAGTGTGGGGACTTGATGAGCAAATAAATAAATAAACAGATAAAAAAATATATATGATCACTATGTTGTGGAGATGTGAACAGAGCAGAACCCTGCATCCTTCCTCCCAGACCAAAAACTGCTGTGGTGTTTTCTCTGCCAGGCAGACTTATTAGCCGAGTGGTTGATTAGCACCAGGAGGCCAAAACAAAGAGCAGTATGTCAAAGCAATTAGCTCCACTGTTTACCTCCCAGCTCCTGGGCTGACTGAGGAATGCATCTAATCCAGGGGAGGAAGAGGAGCAGAGTCGGCTCAGACGGTCGCAGGGAAAGGACAACAGCTGGTCTCTAGGCCAAAGTGTGTGTGTTTGTGTCTTTGTGTGTGGTGATGGGAGCAGTCCTTGTGGCTCAATCCATCTGCTTTCCTGCCCACCTAGATATACATCCTCTGCTGTCTGGCCATGACAGCTCTGACACACACCCTACACACACAACTTCTCTACACACCACTGGTTAAAGGAGGTCATATTCTCAGGAGACCAGGGGGACACTGGACAGATAAAATGGAAGCAAGACTGGCGAGACTGATCATTTACATAAGGGTAGGACTCAGTCCCACAACATGCTGTGTGTTCTGTGACCTATGTTCTGGACAGTAACACCACCTAGTGGTGGCTACAGTCACCTGCAGTTCATGTAGTTTGGGACTTGTCTATTATTTAAAGGAAATATTCACCCAAAAATAAGTCTACTTAAAGGTGCAGTGTTTAACAAAATCAAAGGTCAAAGACAGAAAAAATTATATATCATTGAAAACTGGGTTTCTACTGGTATCTAATCTCTTTACTAAAATAATCTTTATGTTTTTATTCTATTAGAAAGAGCCATTTATATCTACTTGCCATTAGAGGACCATCATTTTTCTTCTTTTTAGACAGACATAGATCTTTCTTGCCACTTGTTGATCTTTGACTGCTCCTGATTGGACGTTACCATCAGTTTAAGCTACCTAGTCAGTCATAAGTTTGACAGGAAGTGGCTTTATCATAATTTCCAGGTTAAAATAGAGGTTTCTTAGCAACATTGTAGTGACTGCCACCTTTTTATATTGTGAAAATGTGACAATTAATGGTGTTGTCACGTATCACTCAGGTTAAACACTACGCTTTGCGGCTAGATTGTAAACCTCCTGGATGGGATATTAATGCCTGGAAACTTCTGCAGATCACCTAAAGGGTAACTATCCATCACAATTTACCCCACAGAGCAACACACTACTGAGAAGCTGTTGATAATCAAAGCGAAAGTGAAATCTAGCAACGTTTTAAGGGTTAAAACAGCAGTAACAGCTTTGTTTGATAGACAGTATGTCATGGTGGTGCTTTGTGTATGTGTCTGAAGTTTGCAGGTGGGGCTGAGCAGGTTGCCATGAGGACTTAGGGCAGAGACTGGAGCCACAATTGACACCACCTGCAGCTCATCATCAGGCTTGTTGTCCTGCTCTACTCCCAGCTATTTAAGGACAAGCAGGAGCTCCAGTCTTTGCCAGATTGTCTCACAATTCTGCGTGGTAATCAGGCCTGCCCTAGTGATCTTTATGCCTTGCTTTGCATTTAAACGTAACCTTGTGATCTCTACTCCTCAGCACATTGACATCCACCCCTTGGAACTTATTAGCAGCTCTGGACCGAGACATCTCCTTCCACCACCTCACCACCTAAAGTTGTACCTGCCTGCTCGCCCTGCCATTCATCCAACACTTCTCCCACAACTGGAGATCCTTCACTGGCGTACCCCCTCCGCCGTCATTTCCCCACAGGAACACAGAACAGCATCCCGGACCTGGACCAAGCCTTTCACACTTATCAATAAACACTGTTATTTTCTCCCGCAACTCTGTGTTCTGCTTTTGGGTTCTCCTCCACTCTACAGCCTCGGACCGTGACACAGTAGAGCACTGTTTGAGATAAGTAACACCTTAAAAGGCATATTGAAGAAAACAGTACATGTACACAATTCTGAAGTAGTTTCCTTGTAGTCATCGCTGCACCTGAAGCCACTGGATCCACTCCTAGATGAAAACGTGTCTGGAAGAATTTTGGCCACTGATGGCCACCATCTATTTACAAACATGTTCAGCTTTTGAAGTCATTGCTATGGTTATCTTTACCACTAGATGTCAGTGTTCTTACACACTGTACTTTTAACATAGTCAGACTCAGCCTCTCATTTACATGAAGAAAATGCAAAAGCTGAATTCAGCTGTTATGTTTAGATGCCATTTTGATTTATTGCTTGAACTGAGACTCCCTTTTATCTCTGTATTTATTTAAATAAAAACAGACCCTAAAATCTGACTTTATTTTATTGTTTTTACACACAACCTGTAGGATCAGCCTCTAAAATCTTATCTCAGTTCATGTCAACTCAACAATGCAAGCTAAAGACAGGCTAGATTTTTAATGAGTGTAAAGTTAAAACACATCTTTGTCATCAGTATAGTGACTCATAAAACTAGAAGCACTATGTCCAGCCATTTATTTTTAATATATAATTTATTACAAAATATCCAGACAAATGAAAATTCAATAAAGTGAAAAGAGTTGGCACAATTCTGTAAATTATTCTTCAAACAGTCTGAAGACTATTTTTCTTATCATTTAAAGAGTATTCAGGAATAGTTCTCCAGACATCTTGAAGGACTTTCCAAAGCTCTTCTATGGATGTTTCTGCTTTTTGATCAATTCTCTGTCAAGATGATTCAATAATGTTGAGGTCCAGGATAAGGTGCATTATCCTGTTGGAAGTAGCATCAGAAAATGCTCCACTGTGGTCATAAAGGGATGGACATGGTTAGCAACAATACTCAAGTGGTGGTTAAACCAGACCACGTTGGTACTAAGAGGCCCAAAGTGGACCATGAAAACATCCCCCACACCATAACCCCAGCAGCAGCCTGAAGCATTGATCCAAGGCAGGATGGATCCATGTTTTCATGATTTCACCAAATCCTGATCCAACCATCTGAATGTGGAGCTGAAATGGAGACTCATTAGTCACTAAAATCCACTTTCATTCTCATTCTGATGTTTGAACATGACTAAAGGCATTAAGTTGCTGCCATGTGATTAGCTGATTAAATGTTTGTGTTAAGTGATTGAACAGGTGTACCTCATTGTCCAGTGATTATGTTTAATTTACATGAATAACTGGAAGGTGGGCAGTTCAAACCCCAGTCAATCTGCTGTTGTGTCCTTGTGTAAGATACTCCACCCTCCTTGCTTTGTGTCAGAGCCCCTGTTGGCATCGATCAGCTGCCATGTTTCTGTCAGGATAGCTGTGGCTACCATCACCAAGTATGGATTCAATGTAAAGCTCTTTGTGTGCTATATAAATCTAACCATTATTACATTTATATTACCAAGCCTTATGAGGGATTGTTAAACCCAGACCTTTAAATAAAATATATTTGCACATATAATTTTCTTTTCTTTTACATCTCTCTTTCCTATTTTTGCATCTTACAGTTTTCTTTTACAATTTTTTCTCAGACATTTATGCTGCTGTAACACTGAAATTTCCCAGTCTGGGATTATTAAAGTACATCTGATTGATCAATATAAATTTCTTTACTCAGTCTCGTTATTACACCGACACCTATCTGATCACTCTGTATGAACTGTTGCTGCTTTTCTTATTAAATGAATGCAGAGAATTTTATGACTCAACAGACCACAGCGGATGCATGTCAATAATGATCTTTAATGTCAATATATACAGAACTTGAAAGAAAAATAGAATTTTAAAAATCAAATGAAATAAATACAATATCATACAATTTCCACAATGTCTTTTCGAAGAGATATTCATGGAAATATTTTCTTTAATTCAGCCTCTCTGGTTCGATGGGTTGCGTCCCATCCCCCCCAGAGAAATCCCTACAGCTCCCTCACATGCTCTTCATCTTCTTCATCATCATATACATTTATTTATATATTTATATATATTTTGCAAACAAGACTGTGGTATCTCAACCCTACTGTTTCACCTTCAGATTCTTGGCATTTCTTTTATCCATCTGCAGCTTATGTAACTTTTTTTTTTGTTTAAACATTGTTAGAGTCACAAAGTAACAGGAGTCAAACGGGGATCTTGAAGGGAAAAGGAGCACAGGTTCTGTCCAAACATGCATTTATGTTCCCAAAAGTGCTGGTAAATGATTCTGATGCTGAGGGACTTTTTAAATGTTTTGTTGTCATTTTTAGAGAGGAAACAGTCTACAGTGTACCTCAGTCATTATCATCCTGCCAGCACCCTCAACATAAATCATAAATTTGAAGAAAATAAAAATTAAAGAGAGCAAAAGTAAAACATGACAAAGAGACACAACTGAGGAGGAGGGTGAACGAGAGAAGATGAAGAGCTGTGGGTGAGGGAGGGGCACAGTTTACCAAAGCAGCTTTGAATCAGCCAATCACAGTGAAGGAGAACATCAGCTGGTGTTTCTTCCCCACACGGAGAAGACAGAATGAAAGGCGAGGAGGGTAAGTGCATATGAAAGCTGTGGAAATAAATACAAGTCCGTCTCCCCAGCAGTAACAGATATGTGAGATTCTGCTCTTCTTCTTCGGCCCACTCCTTTGCATTGCACCTTCGTTCTGTGTCTGTGTGAGCGAGTTTCTGAGTGTGAGTGCCAATGCTGGATGTATTAAATAAATATCTAGAAAACATAAAGGAAGAGGGGGCAGTAGTTTGGACTGGCCAGGACTTGGGTCTGAGTGTGTGCGTGCGCATTTGTGTTTGCGTATTTGAGTCTGCAAGAGTGAGGCCAAAACTGGAGGGCGACTGATATGTCTACATGTCTGTTGAGGTGAGTTTCTTCATGCTGCGTCTCTGGGCTAAACTGGATGCTGCCACGGGCTCCAACACCGGCTGACTCGTCTTCTGACTCAGAGCTGAATACGTAGCAGCCATGGCTCCCTGAAAAACAACCAAGTGAACACAGAAATTTAGTTTTTCTTTTCTTTTTCAGTCATTTTGTTGTAGATTTGCTGGTGCATCGTATGATCGCTTTGCTTGGAGAAATGTTCCACAGCTTTAAAACACTGGCTAGAGTAATTACTGTTTACAGAGCAGCAGGGTTGGGATTCAAGTGGGATTCACTCATGTGTTTGAGCAGCCACTAAGTCTGTGCAGCTCATAACGGTTTGAATTCAGCCGAAGCTTCACCAGATCGAGTGACTCACTTTCAGTTTTTAAACTGTTCACGTTTCCTTTCTGATTGTGCAAATCTGTAAAACTGTAGGTTCATTTTGACTGTTTGGGCATAATAAGATTTTCCTGATTTTTTTTTTTTTTTTTTTTTTCCCCCAGATATAACTTTGCTAATCAGAGCTGTGATGTTGCGTTCTTTTAGAGGGAAGACAGTTTATCTGCAACCCTTCCAAACAAGCCATGTGTTTTCAGTCTATATCTAATTGGACTGTTGTGAACTTTAATATTTAGCAAACTGAGGCCTGGAGAGCAGGGGTGTCAAACGTACTGCCTGGAGGCCAAAACTAGACCTCGAGAGGGTCAAACCTGGTCTGCCAGATTAATTTGATAAATATGAAAATGGCAGAAGACATTGCCGCCTCCAGAAGCGCATCTGTGGAGTCCTGAGAGGGGAAAAGGTAGGTGCTTATAAGCTGCTTTAGATTTTACAAGCTGAATAGACATTCCAATAAAGATATTGATGACGAACAGTAAACGTGTTTCTATGTAACGTTAAGTAATTGGTCCTAATGCTACCATAGGCTAATGAAGTCGACACTGGTTAGCTTAAATAATGTAGGCTATCATCTACACACCAAAATGTATTAACCACTGGTCGCAATTTCAGATGAGCCTGTTAAAATACACTGCTCAAAAAAATAAAGGGAACACTTAAACAACACAATGTTCCAAGTCAATCACACTTCTCTGAAATCAAACTGTCCACTTGGGAAGTAACACTGACTGACAATCAATTTCACATGCTGTTGTGCAAATGGAACAGACAACAGGTAGAAATTATAGGCAATTAGCAAGACACCCCCAATAAAGGAGTGGTTCTGCAGGTGGTGACCACAGACCACTTCTCAGTTCCTGCTTTCTGGCTGATGTTTTGGTCACTTTTGAACTGGCGGTGCTTTTACTCTAGTGGTAGCATGAGACGGAGTCTACAACTCACACAAGTGGCTCAGGTAGTGCAGCTCATCCAGGATGGCACATCAATGCGAGTTGTGGCAAGAAAGTTTGCTGTGTCTGTCAGCGTAGTGTCCAGAGCATGGAGGCGCTACCAGGAGACAGGCCAGAACATCAGGAGACGTGGAGGAGGCCGTAGGAAGGCAACAACCCGGCAGCAGGACGCTACCTCTGCCTTTGTTTAAGGAAGAACAGGAGGAGCACTGCTAGAGCCCTGCTACATGACCTCCAGCAGGCCACAAATGTGCATGTGTCTGCTCAAACGGTCAGAAACAGACTTGAAGAGGCATTTACCACAGAACACCAAGATTGGCACATTTGTCACTGGCGCCCTGGGCTCTTCACAGATGAAAGCAGGATCACACTGAGCACATGAGACAGACGTGACAGAGTCTGGAGATGCCGTGGAGAACGTTCTGCTGCCTGCAACATCCTCCAGCATGACCGGCTTGGCAGTGGGTCAGTAATGGTGTGGGGTGGCATTTCTTTTGGGGGATTGCACAGCCCTCCATGTGCTCGCCAGAGGTAGCCTGACTTCCATTAGGTACCGAGATGAGATCCGCAGACCCCTTGTGAGACCATATGCTGGTGCGGTTGGCCCTGGGTTCCTCCTAAGTCCTAAGACAATGAGTGTGGAGTGTGTCAGCAGTTCCTGCAAGACTAAGGCATTGATGCTATGGACTAGCCCGCCCGTTCCCCAGACCTGAATCCAACTAAACACATCTGGGACATCATGTCTCGCTCCATCCACCTACGCCACGTTGCACCACAGACTGTCCAGCAGTTGACGGATGCTTTAGTCCGAGTCTGGGAGGAGATCCCTCAGGAGACCATTCACCACCTCATCATGAGCATGCCCAGGTGTTGTAGGGAGGCCATACAGGCACGTTGGATCAGCCTGTAGTGTGTTTTTCCACTTTAATTTTGAGTGTGACTCCAAATCCAGACCTCCATGGGTTAATGAAATTTGATTTCCATTGAAAATTTGTGTGATTTTGTTGTCAGCACATTCAACTATGTAAAGAACAAAGTGTTTGATAAGAATATTTAATTCATTCACATCTAGGATGTGTTATTTTAGTGTTCCCTTTATTTTTTGAGCAGTGTGTGTATATATATATTTTTTTTTTAAAGTGAAAGGCAACCGTTCATTAAATGTAAACATCTTTATAATGTACTTGTACTTCATCAGACAGAAACAAAAGGGAAAATTTAAAAGTTTTTGTTATAGGTTTATATGCTATTCTTTTACAGGTCCGGCCCACTTGAAATCAAACTGCACTGAATGTGGTGCGTCTGATCTGAGCATTGCACCGTCGGACCTTGGAGTGAACCTGCTAGGATGTCCACACATGAGAAGGCGCTTCCGTGTTTTCTACCCTTTCCCACTGTTGTATGATGGACTCCAAATTAGGGCTGAGTGACGAAACAATTGCCAAATTAGATCGCTATTCAATCTGGGTAAATGAGCATGAGACGTTTTCATCTGCAGAAACAGCTGTGTATCCCTCAGAACACTCCAGTTAACTTAGCTGAAAGTAACACACCTCTAAACTGGCTGCTAACTGCTAAGAAAAAAGAAAAAAGGGGAGAAAAAAATGAAGTTAACCTGCCAGCCGACTGAAGAAAGCTGAGCAGAAATGCAGGAGAGAATGAGTGAAGCTTAAAAGAGCTGTGAAAGCAGGGAACTCATCTCCTCAAACTGTTAGAGCAGATGGAACAAAATGGACCAAATACATGCAGAAACGGTCTGAATTCAGTAAAGAAGATAAAGAACAGACTAATACAATGTGCTAACTAGTCATTGTTTCACTAAAAACATAAAATACATTATTAGTATATTTTTAAACTGTCAGAATTAAACTTTAACATGATCAAGCTCAAGATTGAGTGTTATAGAAAATAATATAGTGCAAATGTTTTTTGCCACATCAACCAGCCAAACTCAAAACTGTTTGGAAATGATTGTATAACCATCCCCAGACTGATGGGAAGCTTTTGCTGACATCTTTCCACTGAGTTAAGGAATATCAGAACGCTCAGCAGGTGTGCTCACACCTGCTGATCCTTAGATAATCAAGTGCATTTGATTAGCAGCACCTGGCTGCAACTTAGACTCGATCAAGTTCTGAGGGAGTTTCATTTTAAGTTCACTCAAGGCTGCATTTTTTATTTTTTTAAACATTTGTTTATGTGCAAACCACAAACAAGTACCTGTGTCTGGGTCCATCACTGAGGGTGAACAGGACTATAGCAAAAAGCCAGTAAAAATGGTTCGGATGGTGTTTGATGTTTAAGTGTTTCCTCTGCACATTTATCGCTGCTGTATACATTCATTCAGATGCCGTTTCAGAAAACACCCTACAGGAGCTGTGTCAAGTAATTATAAACATAAATCAACCAGACGACCTTTTTATTATAGCTGCCTTCACATCGACACGAGAGGAAGAAATACTCTGGACTCTACAAAACATTCCTACTTCTGTTTTTAGGTCTATCAGGTCAGATTTTCTTTCAATTTATTTTCTTTCTAGGAAAAAGAAAGGTCCACTACAGTGGGTCAGGCACACTGTGGCAACTTTTTCCAGACAGCCATAATCTATAGGGGGTCTGAAATCATCACACTGACAAAGAACTCAAAGAGCAGCTGCAGATGGGGCCGCTCATCTGGGAGGTTTTGACCCTGCATGAGGAGCAGTGAGAGGTTAAAGGTGCCTATGTTTCAATTGTGACCTTTTTTTGTCTGCAAATGACAAGTTTCTGATTGCAGCGTATACGACCGGCTCATGTTAAAGTTTCGTTTTAGCATCTGAGCTTTCCTGTAGCCCAAATTCATCAGTCACATAGCAACCGTTTTCTCAACGCTTGAACAGAAAACACAATGCAAGATAAAACACATTCGAGGAAACATCTAATCTGAGTATGTGGCAAGATGAGTAAGAAAGATGTCAGGATCTGCTTTGCAGGACTTGGTATTAGCAATCGAGGAGCTCACCATTGTATGAATCACCAAGTATGCTTGTTATTTGTCTTTGTTGCATAATTATGCAAATCTCTATTTAAAAAGACAGAAATAAGCAACACTACCCATAATAACTTGAGTCTTTACTACATGCTTACAATGCTCCTGCGGATTTATGTCTCGGTCTGTTAACAGGATGCAGCATGCAGACTCACCTTGACAAGATGTGGTGCATCGTGGCGTGTGAGCTGGAAGTGTGGTAGTGTATCTCGACATGTGATCCAGGAATGCTTTAGAACCTGCTCTGCTGTGTATCGCTGGTGAGGGTCTACATGGAGCATGTGGGACAGCAAGTCCTGCAATATGAAGAACACATCCGGTTAGAAATGTTCAAGGAATCAACACAACCTTTTTGATAATATGTTCATATAAGTTTATTGGTGCTGAGGCGTTTCATTTCATGCTAAATAAAAACTGAGAGGTTATAAGTGGCATTCACACCAGTGCTGTTTGGGCTGCTTTAAACAACCCTGGTCCATTTCCACAGATAGTACGGTTTGTCTGGAGGAGGGTCAATGCTCATATGAATGCTGGTGTGAACCAAAGAAGTGAACTCTGATCTGCTGATCAACACCAGTGCAGTTCACTTACAGCAGAGGTCGGTGACGAAATTTGGCCTATACTATTATATCTTGTACAAAAACGTAATTTGATAAAGTTATTTATTCAAAATCAATTGAATTTGCTACCGAATGTTATTACTGTTTTAGCTCCACACTGTGTCTGTGTTATGAAACAGACAGGAAACTGATGATAATAATGCTGCTGTCTAATCAGCCACTCACACATTTTTAATAATGAAAACTTCTCTGGGCCTACTATTACCCGTTTAAGGACATTTACAGTAATGATTTGGCTCTACTCTCCTGACATCCTGACGCTGTTGTTTTTATGCTGAGATAGCATTGTGTAAGATAAGCAGTACCTACTGCTTTTATATTTTAATTTTTTTGTTTTAGATTTCTAAAAGAATTATAAAAACAAGCTGATTTTTTTTATTTCCAATTTTGAACAGAATATTAAATGAACAAATGATGCACAGACCAGACTTTCTTGTAATCTTGTAAAATGATATTCCCAGAGGTCTTTTTATTTTTTATTAAGTTATTTATTTTCATTAACCCTTAAAACACTGATCTCTGAATTATTGAAGCAAAATAATAGGGCGGTCATACTTAAAGTCATACTTAAAGAAGGGAAAAAGAGAGTAAAAGGTTAAGATATGCCACATGATGCAAGAACTGGACTAAAAAAAAATCAGTGGCCACAGGTCTGGTGGAGGGATGGATCCCCCCCAGAGCCCAGACCTCAACATCACGGAAGCAGTGTGGGATCATCTGGACACAAAACAGAACAAAAAGGCAGCCAACATCTAAAGAAGAGCTTTGGAAAGTCCTTCAAAAAGTCTGGAAAACTATTCCAAAAAACTACTTGAAGAGATTTATTTAAGAGGATTCAAACTGTGTTGAATTGTTACATGTGTTAATTGTAACGTTAACAACCACTCTACCCACTGAGCCATGCCACCCAATCACAGTTAGTTGACTTACACACCTAGTATTGAATTATCATAATTAATTAATAAACTGTAGAGGGAAAGGCTCAGAGGCCAAGCAAGAGGCCTACAGGTATGTGTGTGTACCTTCGAGGTGTCTGATACAGTATCCCAGTTGCCACCCGTTAAAGAGAACTTTCCAGATCCTATCCGGAGAAGAATCTCTTCTGGTGTGTCGTTCGGTCCATTAGCAAACGGTGTGTACCTGAAAGAGTTTAAAATTAGAGGTTCACATTTCATACACACTATTAATGACTAATTATTACCTATTTAAACTCCTGAACACATTCTTACCCTGCCAACATGGTGTACAGCAGAACTCCAAGACTCCATATATCACAGGCTGCATCATAACCTTGACGCATTAGTACCTTGAAAGTAAGACACACGTGTCTCATTAGCTTTACCAGCTTTATTATGCAGTTTGTTTGTGCCTGTTGCTGCTTTCACATGTGTTTATTGTGCCATATGTTCTTTAAAACTTAATAAAATACTCATAAACAGCTTTATCGTGATATTAACTTCACCCATTACACTTCTGCATCCATACATCTAAATGGGCTTAATATCATATCTTGCACTAGTTCCTGTCTCACCTCAGGTGCCACGAAGTTGGCGGTGTAACAGGGGGTGAGCAGCAGGCCGTTGCCTCCCCGAAGCTGCTTGGCAAAGCCAAAGTCACAGATCCTGATGGAGTCGGGATTCCCAGAGTCATCCATGTACAGGATGTTGCTGGGCTTCAGGTCTCGATGTACCACCTGTGGAGAGAGATGAGGAGGAAAAAAAGGATGAGTGAGAATGTCAGAATTTCCCTCCATCTTGTGTGTGTGTCTGTGCTGAAGAGCTTCCTCACTCCTTGGCAGTGGAGGTAGTCAACAGTTTTGGTGATGGTGTACAGCACAGCACTGGCCTCTCTTTCAGAAAAGAACTTCTGCCGGAGGATTCGATCCAGCAGCTCCCCTCCCTTCATGAGCTCCGTTACCAGGTATACGTACCTGCCCTCATCGTACACCTGGAACATGCACACATCAATCAGGCGACTTGTCTGTATGTACACCTCTACACTTCATTGTCTTGCACAGCTTACAGATCAATCTTACTGACATCTTTTAGAGTGATGATGTTGGGGTGCTGTCCATATCGCATCAGGATTTCAATCTCTTCAGAGGGGTCTCGCTTACTTTTGTCTATAATCTGAAAAAAAAAAAAAAACAAAAAAAAACAGACAATAGCGGTTAAAAATCTCTGAAATCTAAACCAAGAAGCCCAAACATACTCTCAAACTCTGATCCTGCACTGCCCTCTGCTGGTGTCCACATTTAACATGAACAGCCCAGTTACAGCAGTGTCTCACACACACAGTACTCCAGTTTAGATGTTAATTCCACTCAGCAAGACACAAGGCACTGAGATGTTAACAAATCTTAACTTTGCTACCAGTGCTTTAAGAACTGTAGATAAAATGTAACCGTTACCTTCACAGCATAGTCCACGGTAGAAACTCGGTGTACACAGCGTTTGCAGATGGAGTAAGAGCCGACCCCGATGTCCTCCTGCAGCTCGTACAGATCAGAGAACTTGGCTGAGCCTCCGTGCATCTGGAAAGGACACGAGTCATTAAGTGTCATAATGAATTTGGTAACATTAAATGAATAAACTCATTCCAGTGAAGCGTCTGTCACCATCTGTCCTTAACAAGCCAAAACCAAACGTTATTTTCATCTGATTGGATGGTTCATGACCGACTCGGCTATAGTTCGCTGTTAGCTTCACATCAGAGCATGTCGACAGCAGTGAAACTTCCACCACAGGTTTAAAGCCTTTTGTGTGTGTGTGCTAACAACAGGAAACAACTACATTAAGTCAGTTTAACAGATGCAAGTGTTTTTTTTGTTTGTTTTTTGTTTTTGCAGAGGACACAGCAGCAATGACAGGACAATGCTTTTAAGTTCTCAGCACAACAAGAGTGTTTCCATCTTCATCTTGCTGGAAGAGTTTAAAAAAAACGCATATTTTTATCTGAATTTCAGGTGGCTGAAGCCATACGATCCCCAACAACTGCTGTTAACATCAATTAGTTCAACATATAAGAAACTCCAATAACAATCAGTGAGAAGGAGGAGCGACAACTGGAGTCAAAAAGCAACAGCAGATGGGTAAAGTGGAAAATGTAGGTTTTGTTTTAGATGGTGTAAGGGACAGAACAGTGATGTGAGGGGTTAACCTTCCCACTCTTCATTGCTAATATGGATTTTGTACATAGAAAATAATCTGGATGCTTTAATCCGTATCATTCTGCAAAAAACAGCAGAATTCTGATAAATTCAGTATTTGTGATTGATGGAATAATCTCTTTAATGCAAGACTTAATACAAGAACTTGACTCAAAATACGAGTCCCTTGACCCCCCCCCTCCAATTACTGCAAACCAATAATGCAGAGATTTGCATGTGTAAAGGTGTAATAAGGGGCACAGGCAAAGTAGAGATTATTCATGTTCACCTGAACTATGGGGAGTATGCTGATCAGCGGGGAACTCTTGTTCTCATCCATTGGGGTCGGGGCAACAAAACTGAAGCCTTTGAAGAGCTGGTGGGCATTAGCACTGGGTGGGATACCTGGGGAGTCTAAATATACAAACAATTTATCATATGAAAGAGTTCATTCAAAAAAAAAAAGAAGAAGATATTTTGCAGGTGCAGTTGTAGTCAGGGCTTAGTTTCAGTTTCCATGGCTGCTGCTTGTAGGCAGACCATGTGTGTGTAGGTGGAAATGTACCTTTAGGTGTTTTAGCGGTGAACTCTGGGTCGAAGCAGAACGTGTCATCTGGTTTACCTGCGGCAGGCTTGAATGGGGGTTGAAGCTCCCTCCTGTACAATTTCTGAAGAAAATGCACGTAAACACAGGGAGACACACATTAGAAATCAAGCCCTACTGTGTGCTGTATGGTGCGTGCAAACATGTGCAACAGAAGCCAAGCCCCCCTCGCAGATTAACCCCCTCCAATCCCCTCTACGGCTAAGTCCAGCCAATAGCATCCTGCTGGCTCTTAAACACTCACATAGGGCTATTAGTGCACACGCAGTGAGAACTGGCCCGTTGCCCAGACTCCCACACACAAACACGGTTGCCGTGGCCAGGACTGATGGCCACTAGTCATCAAGCCAAACGCTTGGTAGGTGTGAAGTCTCAACAGAAGCTGGGGAGTTAAGCTTGTGTGTTATGTGTGGGTCTGCATGTGTGTGCGCTCACATTCCAGTCGATGGTGGAAAAGAAAGCGTGGCGTTTGATCTCCTCCACACCATCGGGCCCGGCCCCTGTAGACACAAATCACTTTGGTTCAGTTAACCTGGCATATTTGTTTTCATTGTTTCCCGAGGATCAACGCATTCTTTCCCTCGGTGGTTGTCCTGATGTTGTTGAAGTGGATGCCAATATGTTAACGAGCTTTAGCTAAGAGGTTTGTGCAGCATGACAATCAACACAGCTCATTTTCTTACCTAGTCTATTGGCAGGGTTACGTTTAAACAGCATTCTGAGCAAACTCTGGGCTTCCAAACTGAGGAATTGGGGCATTCCCAGCTTTGCTCTGATAGGGAAGAGGAGCAGAAAGAGGCAGGTGAATATGTGCAACAGAAGCTCAGATCTAAAACTTGAAAAATCAACATGCTTCGAGTGTCCTAATCATACCACACACTGACTCACTTGAGAATCATGTTCATGGTCTCGTTGCGGTCTTTCCCTTGGAACGGTAACGTTCCTGTTAACATTTCAAACTGCAGTGGGAAGAAAATAAACAGAATCATATGACTCATGTCATGTGTGATTAAGATAATTGCCACAAAAAAAAAAAAAAACATGTTCCAAGTCACAGAAATGAGTGTATGGATTTTGTGTTGTTTGCATACCATAAGTACTCCCAGAGACCACCAGTCCGCGCTCTGTGTGTGTCCTCTCCTGTTGACCACCTCAGGGGCCATATACTCCACCGTACCACAGAAGGAATAAGCCTTCTTATCAGCATCTACTGACTCTTTACTCAAGCCAAAGTCTGCCCAAAAACAATGCACAGAAGGGTGAGAAACATCAGATTCATCCAATTACTAATGTTGAATGTAACACCATTTCTATTTAAATGTAAAAACGAAGCACAGCTGACTGGTCAGCAACAGAGAAAAGACACTTAAAACAAAATGAAAAAGAAATGGGCAATGAAACAAGTCTTGGCACATCTTTTATAAGTACCCATTTAAGATGATTTAGCATGAAGTTGAAAGCCTACCTGTTAACTTTATATGTCCAGCTTCATCAAGTAAGATGCTGAAAGAAAAGAAGGATTTCCACAAGTGAGCTTCTAACATCCATTACCACAGAGCCAGTTTTCACGTAATCTTGTGCCTTTGTTTTTTGCATAAATCCCTTCCCATATATTAGAGCTTAGAGTTTTATGTGCATCTTATCCTAGTTCTTAGGGCTTCAAGTAGACAGCATGGCACACTCCACTAAAAGCCACATTATGTGTTGACGGCAAAGTTCAGTCCTTAATCTATGAGATTTCTGCCCGAGGACAGACTTTAATGTGATGCTGCACAAATGGATAAAAACAAAACAAACAAGAAAAAAAAAATAACTGGATGTTACATTTTAGCTTGAATCTACATTTTAGAAATGAGTGCAACAGTAAAAATAAATGACAAAAAAGGTTCCAGACTTTTCCTTATTTTTTTCCATGAAAAGCAAAAGTATTCTTAACAGATCATTTTAAGGTTTAAGATTAGATTAGATTAGATTAGACTTTATTAATCTCACAGTGGAGAAATTCACTTGTTACAGCAGCTCTTATTACAGAATAAAGTGCAGAAAGCAGATAGAATAAGGTGAACATGCATCACAACAAGAAGGTGGAATATAAATTATTTACAAGAAAAGAAGTCTAAGTCTAAGCTGAATCTACTTTACTGCAAATCTCTTCCATGTTTTCCATATTGATGGGAGCTCTGCTTTTTAAATGTTCTGAATTTGAAAAATTCATTTGTCCCGGCCTTTGAAATGTGCCATCAGTGCCCCCTCAGTTACCTGGCCCCCCATCTTCTGTTGCAGTTGGAAACTCATCTTTCTGACTCTTTTTTCCCACCAAAACAAGATCACGTGATTTCACCTCAATGTGCAATAAGAAATTGTGGACTGCAGAGTGAGCGGAGGACCTGAACGTTGGGATGTCTGATTCAGTCCGTGAGGGCCACAGGCCACGACCCGTTCATTTGAATCTGGTGAGTTGCAGCAGCAACAGGGAAACAAGGAAGGAAAGATTTGGGCATCTCTGATCTAGACAATCAGCTCCAAATTAAGTTTTGGAGAAATCGGCCGACAATTCAACAAGTCCAAAGAAGTGAGGCTAATGAAAGGCTTCCTGTGGTCCTTTTCCACTAGTACCGACTAGACTGTTTGGGTTTTCCAGCCGATACCAGGTACTTTTTAGCTCCCATTCGGCCGGGGTTGAGCCAGAAACATGATGTCTACAGACTGTAGGGAGTGACATCACTAGATGAGTCACGAGAGTGACTCCTTGAAATGCTCCTCTACTTTTCCAGAATGTTTTGTCCCACCTTTGTCTCACAGCTGTCTCTGGCTCTCTTCTTTTATAAGGATCTGACAAAAAGCCACAGATGTGTTTGTGTAACATACAAAATGATGTCACCCTGCTCTAACTACCCCAACCTAGGCCCCAATAAAATCCATTTAATTTTCTTTCCAGATTCTTTTTTTTTTTTAAATCTAATCCCATGTTTTGAGTTTTTTCTCTCCCATGAATTCTGTGTTTTACTCTGCAACATCATGTTTCTTAGGGAGAATGTGTCTAGTCATGTGGTGGATGTATATATTTCAAATGTTCAATAAGAAAATGTTTTTGTCTTATATCATTATGTGGCTGTGAAGGCCTTAATGATAAAGTTGCTGGACAGGAAAAGGGGTCGGAAACAAAGGGGGTGACCAGGGTTCCAGGCCAGGATTCAAACCTGCTATAATCTCTGTATATGAGCCAGCTGCTCAACCACTTGATCTTAGTGCTATAAACATCCCTTCTCTGTCTTTTTTCTTTTAAAAAAATATTTTTACTTCTAATATGCAACTGTCTCTCCTGCAAATAGTTTTGTCAACATCATCTGATGTTTTGTCCGTGGATCTTCTTCAGGACAGCTTCCAGCTGCAGCTCAAACATTCAGGTGAGTTTTCTGGAGTCTGCACTGGTTTTCTGACTAAACTCCTCCATGTATGTAACACTTCATTAAAAACAGAGGCAACTTTTTCATTTTTTCTAGAGCCACTCAGAATAATGTCTTAATTTCTTGGAAAACTTGGGTGTTTTCTGTTGGTCTCTTAAGCCTGGTACACACATAAGGATATTTGGACTGTATTTGTCCTGATTTTTCCTCCTCCCGACCTCGGACGGCAAACGCCCAATCATCGTGAGATTTCCCTGTCCAATTATCATTTGCTCTGTGGTGTGTTATGAGCCGATCTGTCCCGATAATCCGCTCCAAGACGGGTCGTAGCCGACAATTTGGAACAGTGAACATGTTTAATGCCGATTTCTGAGGAACGCCGACAACACGTACATTCTGACTGCGTGGGTGGTGATGTGGTGCGCAATGTAGCCAATCAGAGAGCGACCTGACTGGGGAACAAGGAAGTAAACAAAGTCTGTGTTCACGCCGTCTCCAGTCTGTTATTTTTTTCAGTTCTGGCTTTTTCTGTTAACAATAGTCCCAAGACCATCATCATTCCCTCGTGCTATATATCCCCTTCCATGCTGTTTGTTGTGTTTTTCGATTGTTACTATGTTTCTTCTTCTTCGTTTTTTGCCGGTTGTTGCTATGGTTCTTCTTCTATGTTTGTTGCCAGTTGTTGCTATGGTTCTTCTTCTACGTTTGTTGCCAGTTGTTGCTTTGGTTTTTCTTCTATGTTTGTTGCCGGTTGTTGCTATGGTTCTTCTTCTATGTTTGTTGCCGGTTGTTGCTTTGGTTCTTCTTCTACGTTTGTTGCCGGTTGTTGCTATGGTTCTTCTTCTACGTTTCAATGTTTGTCTGGCTCAGCGGACCAGATTGCATTTGAGTTACTGGACAGCATCGTCATGTGTGTGTTGTTCCGTGATTACATTTTCAGAGCACACACACAGTACGATCATAACTGATATTTTTATCTTCATGTGTGAGGTCTCGACCAGATAAAAAAATCTCACAAGGTTAAAAAAATCGTTATGTGCGTACCAGGCTTTAGCTGTCACTGACATTCTGGGGGAGGTGTGAGTCCTGCCAGTGCAGGTGACATCTCACAGACAGGAAGATGCAGAGGTCAAAATACACTTGACTCTCATCTTGCTTTTCTTGTTCATTTGGCTGAGACACCATGAAAAACTCTTAGATTGGTGGGGAAAGCAGATCACACCCTCATATGGGCAAATTCCACGATATTCCAACAACTGATTCCATTTTTACTGTCAAATTCCGTCCACGTCTTCCTGCATCTGGGAAAGCATAAGGCTATACCTTAACCTCACTGAGGTTGTACCCAACTACCTAAACAACATTCATTCACAGAAAAAACACTAGTTATTGCTTCCTTTGGGTTTTTAGAAGATAAAAGTAATTGGGGTGTATTTGAAGCTGTGCTGATACGACTAGTTGTAAAGGTTAGTTGCACTACCCCTAAAAAAACACAATAATAAACTGTTGCAGCCTGGAGTCCGGCTACGCATTTAATCAGATCTTTATGAAAATGAGGATAGACATCAGTAAACTGCAGATTGGCAGGTAATTTCAAAATATTTGATGGAAAGATTAAGAATGTGAAAGGTTGAGGTTAATGAGGTGAGGGTGAGGTGTGTGGGTCATACTTCTCTGGCTTGAGATCTCTGTAAACTATGCCCAGGTTGTGCAGATGGTCGAGGGCCAGGGCCAGCTCTGCAAGGTAGAATTTCACATCTTCCTCTGTAAACATTACCTAGTAAGAACTGGACAAATTTACTCTCTGAACTCTGAAGAGAAATTCAACATCAAAGAGACAAAACAAAAAAAAAAAAAAACAAGAAAAAAAGACAACTTCAATATTAAACCTTTGTTGTCACAAACAGAGAAAACAGATATTATTAATGTCACAATAACAACATTTCAAACAAGTGACACCATTCAGCCAGCTGTTGATCTGACACCGCCAGCAGCTTCTGCTTTGGTTGTGAGACACGCTTTCAAGACAAGGCCTGTCTAGGGCACAATCACACATTGTTTAAACTCCCTGAAAGCATTTGAAAGGAGCTGATCTGAGCCTCTAAAATGCCAAGCATCTGATGTGGTTACAGCAAATAAAAAGATTCCAAGAAAAGAACTTGTTTCCACAAGGAATTCAACTCATATTCTGAATAAAAATAAAAAAAAAGAGAGAGGAAAACAGAAGGTACAAATGACTTGGCAGTGCTCGAGCTCTTGTAAAATGAATAAAACATTATTCCATACTAAATTTGCACCTGTTCCATTTGTAGCTGTCATCTTAATTCCTTTGGGTTTAGAAATGAGCACTGCAGCATCTGTTATGCTGATCATCACAAACATGACTGAGACACTTGGAGTTAAACAAAAAGGAAACAAATTTCTGAATAAAACTAGGTATGCTGTACTCTTCCCTTTATCAGAAAGGACTAAATAGCTATAACATGGCAGAAGAAGGTGTGTGTAAGCTTAATGCATATTAAGGTGTAAAGCAAAAGAATGTCAGCTTACCTCTTTGGATAAGCGAGTGAATACATCCCCTCCCCTGAGAAAGTCCAGTATTAAATACAGTTTCCCTTCTGTCTGAAAGGCTGTGGTGGTAAAAAACAAAACATAATTTATCCACAAGTTAACTGAACTTCACTTTAATAGATTCAATAACAGTGTAATAATATACTAAATATTCTCATAATGTTCAAGATATCCCGTATGTTCGCATACACACATCCACAGTCTCTTACCGTAGTGCAACTTCACTATGAAGGGATGATTGACTTCTACTAAAATGTCTCTTTCCATCTTAGTGCGAACTCTGTCCCTGACTGAAGAAGAAAAACAGGAAAGGACAGAGACACAGAAATTCAACACTTTGGACAGAACACACTGGGCAACAATGAGTAAAAAAACAATGTATTACCTTTCAAAGATGCCTTTTTTAGTACTTTCATTGCATATAATTGACCAGCATCTGGACCCACAATCTTCCTGACAAGAAATACCTGAGTGGAGGACATGGAAAATTTAGACGAAATCGAACATCTGTGCTGATGGAGGCTGTTTTTGAGTAGCATGCAGAGTTTTCTCACCTTGCCAAAAGAGCCCTGACCGAGGACTTTAAGCAGTTCAAACTGAGATGGATCAGCTTTCTCACAGCCCTCTTTCACATGGTGGGTGATAGGAATCTCTTTGTACGTCCCGTCATCCTACACAAACAGCATCAGCGTGAGACGGACATGCAAGGTGGCAGGTATGTTGTGTGTAAAGATGCGCACATACACACATACCTTAATGCGGTGGTACTTACACAGTGTGAGAAAGACTCTCCCTCCTCCATGGGCTCATCCATGATCTGATGACCATTCAACTGCAGCCAGATCAACAAATCTTATTAGACTTATCGACAATAAACCGTTTCAGAAAGCTTAATCATCCTTGTTTTTCGCTGAGCCGGGCTATGACTGCAGCTGCTGCACGCCCACATGTATGACTGAAGATTCAACAGATGAAATTGAGGAGTCCTATGCAACAACACTGCGCTCTCACTTTTCCAAATGAAGCTCTATTTGTTGTCAAACAGTATGGAGTCCATGCTTTAATCCTGTCCAGCTGTCAGGCTCGCATCCTGTCCCCATAAAGCCCTTCAATATTAGCATTCTAGCTTAATCTGAAGCCTGTGCAAAAAAACCAACATGCCTGGCTGGCTATAGTCAGCATTCAATCTCTTGAGAACAGGAAATAAAAGGAGGGCTGGTTCTTGTACTGCTCTTGCTTTTGGTAGTTGTGAGATGTTTTTTTTTTCCCCCCACCAAATGACCACAGAGTGTTGCTTTGGTCAACTCAGTAACATTTGAGTCTGATTTTATGAACATTTTGTTAACTGAAACAATCACAGTGATTACGAAAATAACAATCAAACTCCAAACATTTTGAGCTGAAGCTCAGCCTGCATTATGTATTCAGTCCAGTGTGTTTGTGTGCTGAATTCCATCAAGGCTCTGAAGAGAGAGGATGAGTCATAGCGCTACGCAAGCCCACTCAGTGGGTGGAGCCACCAACATACACTAGTGTACATCCACAGAACAGAGGCCAACAAACTACTTAACTGTATCCTACTGGTTCACAAAAACAACAACATACAAATCCAAATCAGTCGAGGTAAACATTTCAAAACCCAATAAGATGCTGAATTCACTTCAAAAAGGACAACCTTTGCGCATCTCTGAAACTAACATCCAGGCCGGCCAAAGCCAGGGCAGAGTGTGTGTCATAATTCACACATACACTTTCACTCCCACCTTTGCTGTGGCTCATCGCGGCTTAACAGAGTGCAGCCTACACTTGCAGCACAACCAGACGAGCCTTTTTCAGCCTTTGCAAAAAATAAAATCAAAAGAATGTCATCCTATATATTTAACCATTTCAAATTCAGATACTGACATGCGTAGGTTTGATAAGTAGATAGTCTTCAAAGGTGCAGTAATCAGTGAGCAACTGATTTTAGCAACAGATGGAAAACTTTCTCAGTGTAGCAGTATTTTCATTAAGAGAGCTTAACAAATAATTATTTGACATCTCTTCACAAGCCAAACAAACCCTCAGTTCATTTAACAGAATTTGCAGTCAGAAATCTCCACAATGTAAGAAGAGGTCATAGAAAGGAATGGATGGGGTTACCATAACCATCACTTGGATTTAAACCACACTCAGGAGTCAAACAGTTTGGACTGTAGCTGTGAAATACTGCAAAGAATCCAAGAGATGGAGAGGGTGGTGGGTCAGATGCACATGGGAACTCTTGTTTATCATGAGGCCCATGCAAAAGCAAACTTATCCTCCCAAAAGGCTTTAAAATGACAGTATAATGATAAACCTTTTTGCTTTGTGTCATTAGTACTACTGAACTTCAAATTATGACATCTACCTCTAACGTTCCATAATGTAATGCTAATGGTGCATACATATTTTAATATTAGTTACAATTTTCCCTTGCACATTAAGTTAATCTGTATATTGTTAGCCTCACAGCATAACTGCCTAAGTCAGATTTTTCTAAATTGTGATTTCTGTCTAACTCTACAGTCTTAATGATTGATTGTACATCATTGCCTATAAAAACATTAAAATAAGACTTAGACAGTTATGATATGAGGCTAACGCTTTTAAAGATATTCAGGTCATATCAAACGAAAAGTAATTACCTTGCTTACAAACCGAAGTTACAGTTATTACCAGCATCACTATTCTCAAGTGCAGCTGACGGACCAGCCCTCAGTTGTGAAGTCGCCTACCTAATTTCAAGTCAGCAAGTGTTAAACTTTAAACAAACGTGGCCTAAATATGTAACTACACATATACAGCGCTTTATCGTCTCTTTATTAACTAAGTAGTGGATGTTGTATTAAAACTTATCTTCAAGTTTCGAAGCTGCAAGCTGTCAGCTAGCATGCTAACACATGCTAGTGCTACATGCGCTAAGCTAGCTATGAAGCAAACTCCTCTTATGAGGTGTAAATAGCAATAAAAGCTGAGTAGGGCTATTATGTCAGTGAATAAAAAGTCAGCCCATGTACTGACTACAAAGCATCGGTAAAAGTCCGGAAAGATGACCGGGAAACTAATAAACCCTAGCAGTGCAACTAAAGTAAACATCAAACCAGCTGTTAGCAAGAGCTAGCATGTTAGCATGCATCACGGTGTACTGCAGGTCGTGACGCGAATATAAGCTGTACCCCGCCTCGCGGGGCAAGCTAACTTAACTGGGCAGCACAAATCAGAAACAATAATAAGAAAATGAACATGCAAATTTGAACTCACCTCACTGCTAACGCTGTTTACTTCCATCTTGTGCCAGGATTCCTCTCCAAGTCTAAGGCATCGTATTCCACCTAGACCCCTTCTCCACGTTGCATGTCTTCCCCTCTGTGGAAGTCCGATTGCTCTGCTTTGATGTTCAGATGCGGGCGGCGTGGCTGCGGACCGCTATCAGGATGAGATCCAGGGATCGGTGCGAGGAATTGTTGATGTTGACAAGATCATACGATCGCCGAGAGTACCGCTACCCTGCCATAGATGCGAATATGGCGGCTACTGTGTACCTGACCGTCAGTGAATGAGAGTTTATTGACGTATTTATGACGCAATTCAGTTAAGGATTTCCCCGGTCCAAACCAAAGCAGCAGATCTCGAGATAGAGAGAAGGCAGAGTGGATGTGGTGGCGCGGGGGACGTGATACCGTGTCATGCAAGCATCCGTGGATGCACCATTTGCTTGCGACTGTCACTGTCACAGACGAGTTCCATTAGCCGTTGACGCATTTTAATGCTAAAGAGCACAACAGACTTCTATCTTTCCGAGAATCCAATCTTTAGATCTTCAGGGTGCAAGTTGAATGTTTTAAAGCCTCTGCATGGTAAGCCTGCCCATCCCTAATTCAAGTGGAAATAAGAGGCTTAAAGCTCATCCACTTTCTCTTTAGATCTCCCACCCTAAAGCTCTGTCTTTGTAGCACTGGAGACAATACTCTGAAGTGAATGTTACGGTTTAAGTGGAAGTCTCAGTTTGTTGATAGTGTTAACTGGATCATATGGTCGCAAAGAGCACCTTTAGAAGCATAATCCCTTTTTGTTGTTCGATTACAAATGAGAAAAAAGACAGATATAGTTAAGTTAGAGGTCATTTATTGTTTCTCTGGACTGGACCAGAGCAAGGCGAATGATATGCAGTAAAAAAAAAGGCATCCATCAATCCCAACAGTCATAGTGAAGCATCAATCCACAGGCACTGTGCATGGAGTACGAATTTACCAGAGTGATTGTGTAACTGTTAGACCTCACAGTCTCGTGTAAAATCTGCCTCTGAGTGGAGTGTGAAAACATCTGTAAGAGTGTGTTTGTTCGCTGTTGTAGACAGTCACTTTTGTTCTGATGCTGCTTCCTGCAGCTGCTCCTCTGATGCAGAGGGCTCAGTAACCTCAGTCGCTGTGTCACCTTTGTTCACAGTGACCAGCAGGAATTCTTCCTTCGCTTGGGCCTGTGAAGGATCTATGGAGCCCATGCCGTCTGTCAGTGGGTCGGCGTAGTTGGGCGATGCGAACACCTGGGCTCCTCTCTCCATGGTCACGTCCCAGTCCTGGTCTGATGGCTGAGGTAGACTAGCCAAGAGTTCCTACATGCATAGGTAAGAGATTTACCATTAAAGTTTTCTGCACTGATCTTGTTGCTGTACAAACATAAGTATAAACGTACCTGCTGTCTCTCCCGGTCATTATTCCTCACAGCACTGAGCAGGCTCTTTGTGAAATTTGCGAGATCCTGGTATTTTTGTTTTTGGTTCTCTAGCTCATTCTCTAAGAACTGCACTTCCTCATGCTGAAACAGAAGAATTGAATGTGCCAAGAAGTTCAAATCAAGGGGACAAGACAGTGCTTATAAAACAATGGTAGTTTACTTATATAATAAAAATGACATAAGTCATCTTAAGATGCTTTAAAAAAGTAAACAAGTCAAATTTATTACAGATCAATGGATTAGTCAGTCGGTGTAGCATCAATCTGGATAAATGTGTTTTTACCTTGAATTCCAACAGGCTCTGCATTTGCTCTAGGTCTGAAGCCACCAATTCACCATCGTCATCATCATAATAAGCCTCTTCATCCTCATCAATGACTTCAATCTTCTGTCAAAAGCCCAGAACAAATAAATGATGACATTGCTAAGAAAATTTTAAATGATAATTTCAAGTCTTGGGTATAGAAAAGGGATGGATGGATGGATGGATGGGCTATTATCTGCTCTATGGCTGGATGATATGGCACAAGGAAAAAATCCATTCCATTTCTGCTCTCTTACATTGTATTTTCATACAAACGAATTACTAATAAAGCCATTCTTATTTTCATATTTTGTTTCTGTTAGCCAACATCACAATGAATGAGAAGTAATAACAAATAAACTATCGAGACCACACATTAACCAGCATTCATTCATTTTTCAAATGCTACCTTTTACAAAACACCTTTAAGCCTAAGCAAATTGTCCAACACATTCCTACATTTAATGCAAGTTAGCAACAATGAGGAGAAGCTGTCAGCTTGTCTGCAGCTCTCCTTGTTGCTGACAAATACATCGTGAATGGGCTGAATCATAAATCAAGGGAAATACGCGGTTACAGTTTTACAGGGAAAACAGCATCAGATTATATTCATTTTGGGGAAAAATAGGAAATACATTAAAAAGTGGGACTACCACGCAGCTCTAATCTGCTGAAAATTAATTACTAAGGCTCAATTTTTGTTATGCACTATCATAGTTTTGAATTAAAGGTGCTTCATTTGCAAACCAGCTTCATCTGCTTTTACACTGTATTTTATTAATAAAAATATCATCCAACCTAAATTAGAATACAGTAAGTGAAGACTTTTTATACAAAGGCACTAAATGTATCACAACATACAAATATGCTTGTTACGTGGAAGCGGAAGACATGATTAGTCCCCACAGTGGTCAAGATCTTCAGGATAAAGGTGCCATTTACTACTTAATATAACTGATGATGAAGGAATTAAAAGGTAGAGTGTGCAATAACTACTGACATCTAGAAGTAAAGATGGGATTAGAAACGACTTGAAATGCCTTGCATAGTTGTGAGTAGATGGTGGTCATCAGTGGCCAAATTTGGTCCAGACATAAACATGTTTACATCTGTGCATGGATCCAGTGGCCTCTGGTGACTACATGTGTACTGTCTTCTTCTATGTGCCTTTTAAGGCGTTACTTATCCCAAACTGTGCTCTAGCACATATCAAACAACGTTGGCACTGCAGTTTTAATGCTCAGAGGTTCTTACTTCACATTTGTTTGTCCATTCAGATACACTGTAGTAAAAATGATGGCACAAATATGGCAGCTGCCATGTATGTGGACCCACCCACGACAAGTAGATCTAAATAGGTCATTCTAAGAGAATAAAAACATAATTCTTATAACAAAGTGATACAATACCAATAGAAACACAGTTTTTAATGACATATAAATGGTTTCTGTCACTGACCTTTGATTTTATTACACACTGCATCTTTAAAGTTACTGTTTAAAATTAAACAACTATGGAAGCTGTAGTAGGGACTGAAAAGGGATTATTAGGCATTAGAATATGACTGAAAGATGACATGATATCTGATTGCTGCCATATCAGAGTGTGTGTGCTTCAGGAAAACTGGAGTCTTGATGTTTTCTATTTAATCTAAGTCTGTCTTTCATCTCAGCCAAATGTTCTTCCCTAACTGGCGAATTCAAGCGAGACTGTGCTGTAATATCAGATGAAATACCACATTATTGGCCAGTGGAGCAGCAGTGGACACATCTGTTCCATCATCTCCATCTCTCTGTTGTGAATCGATGGTCCCATCTAGAGTTGAGAACACTGTGTAAATGCCCAGATGCACATTACGTACAGAAATATAAGTTAATGCATAGACAGTATCATAGCGTCCTTACCCTCAGACAGGCACACAGATCCCCCGTCATTCAATTCATCCCCCAGTTCAGGCGTTCTGAGCCGCTCCCCGTCAGGGCTGAGGCCCACCGGAGACTCGTTTCCTGGGGATGTGTTAGTGAATACAGCAGGTCCACCTTTAGGAGGAGGGATTTCAATACCCATCAGACGGTACTTCCTGCGTCTGTTGCTGATCCATGTCTGCAAATCAGAAAAAATAAAATGTGTGTTCAATGTACTTTGTGTAAAAATAAATGTAGTCAGTAAAAGTTAAAAAGGTTTTCCATCAAATTGTAATTCGTAACTAATTTCTGCAGAATATTGAGGAAAATCCTTCCATGATCCCAACCAGCCAAGTTAAAAAAGGCTCTGGGTAGAGAGGCACACCGCTCACAGGTTAGTGTGCATCGATTTGAAGATCCTAACTTCCTGTACTTCTTCTCAGGAAAACATTTCAATTCCTTGCAATAAACATCCTTGTGGGTGAGACGGCAGAGGGTCAGATGTGTGTTCCAGGACTGAGGGACTAAATTTAGTTCACCGGCATTCCTACAGTGGCCCTGATATATAACTGCATAACTTTTAAAGAAGTTTGCATAAGCAAGTTAGAAAACGTCTGTGCCCTAGAAAAGTTCCCCTTTCCTAAGTCAAGTCAAAGACTATCTTCAGACTGCGAGCCCTCTTTGACTTTCAGATTGGTTCCAAGATCTGAACACTTACAAAGACAAACACATTCAATTTATCACTTTTCAAACTGCACAAAAGATGTTTCTGGATGAGGAATGTCATGATTACTTGATTTCACAATAAACTGCAGTATTAAAACGGCACGAAAAATCAACCATAAAGATCCTTCAATATCATCACTTTCTATAAAAGACTGCGTCTTCACCGTATGGGCAGATCAGCGCAACTTGTGCATTTTCCCCTCCAAACAAACAGAATAAGTCATCAGTGTGGGTTTATTTATTTTGTTTGTTATAAAAATAAAAATGACCAGCTGTAGAGGACAGCTCACCAGCCTGTAGATCAGTGGTGGGGAATCTCAGCCCTCGTAAAGCAAATTGCCCATGTGTCCCTGCTCCAACACGCCTGATTCATATTAATGAGTCACTGTGCAGAACTTCATAGACTGTTGGGTCCATTTCATTTGAATCAGGTGTGTTAGAGCAGGGACACATGGAAAACGTGCAGGACTGTGGCCCTCAAGGACCAGTGTGCCACAAACATGGAGACACAGCATTAACTGTTATGCTTCAAACAAGTGGAACAAACTGCCAGTGGAGATTAAATTTTAACCAAATGTAGATGCTTTGTACACCAAAATAAAGGTAAGTAAAGTCTCAGTAACTGGATGAAGCCATGTTAATGTTTACCTAAAGTAACACTGAAATGAAATGTTATCGTAGCATTTACAAGTAAGTGATTGTGTACAAGCTGGGTTGGGCTTACAGCGCAGAATTCACTGAAAGTTACGTCATACAGACGAGAAAACCAGATAAAGTCTCAAAAACAGGATCACTTTGCTGTTCAGACATGATTGATTCGCCTTGAGGTTGATGATATTTTCAGTCATTGTGACCTGTACAAGAAACTGTATTAAATTTCCGATATATCGTTTTGTTTCTCTCTTTATTTCTGCTGTTCCTGTATTATTTATGTTTCAAACAGCAGCTGTCATGCTAAAGGACAGCTAGAAGTCAAAGCTAGCTAGATGTTTCCCTGTATTTCTAAATTCTCCTCTCAGGTTCAAAAGAAAATGCTCCCAAAAGTTTTATAATGTAGTTTCCAGATAGAAGCTTCCAAAGTCCTGGTAAAGCTCTTGTATCCTTTTCCATCTGTTTTCTTTAAACAATAATTTATTTATTGTTTACAGAGCAGAGGAGATTTAGCTGGAATGGGAATTTTTGGATACTTTACTTTGTTTCTAAATTATTTTGTAATCTTGGCATCAAAAGAAATAAATTAAACTTAAAGCCCAATAAGAAATGTCCATGTGAGTTTACACATTTATAATGTTTTGAAATGAATGAACACACAATAATCATAATACTGTGATTATTTCTCTGACATTAATCGTACCAAGAAAATCTTTAATCGTGACATTTCTATTCTGAAGCCCGGTGTGACTGAAAGGGCTATTTTTTTGTGCAGCAACGACTGGATGCACAAATCCACGACATGGTGGCCAATTTGGCTAGAACGATCCGATTTAAAAAACAAGTCTGATTTACCTGCACAGTCTAAACACAGTCAAACACAAAGTCTTGTTACTGAAAGTCGTGGAGGAGTGGTCTGAAAATCTGAGGCTGAAAACGCTGTGGACATTTTCCACTTATTTCTGCAGAAGTCCTATGCAGGAAACGTCTGTGAAGTCTTTACCTTGACTATTTCAGTGTCTACGTTGAGTTGGTTGGCTGCAGCAGTGATCTTCTCTCTGCATACTGAGCCCAGGCTGGTCATGCCCCGGTCCCAGTAGCGCTTCAGTTGGACGAGATCCCCATCACTGAACTGAGTCCGATCCTGCAGCTGAAGACAAGAACTCACAATGGGTAATAAAAAGCATATTATCTCTATCTTTATAATGTATGTAATGCTGGTGCTTTAGATAGTTTTGTGATGTTTAAACCATTCATATTCCTGCTTGGTATGATCAAGAAGTACTTACTGTTCTTTTCCTGGAGTTGCTGATAACCCAGGGGGCTGCAGATACGGCAAGTGAAGTCTATACATAAAGATATAAAACTTAAATCTTTCTAATCCCTCTGAAGGACAATGCGAGTGATACTAGAACCTCTCCTACCTGAGAACTGGGCTCCCCTATGAGTGAGGTCTGAGCTGTAAGCGAGTAGCTGCCCTGAAGTGTTGCATTGCTGTGGAGCAATGCAGGTCTGGAGCCAGTCATCGGAGGACTGCGGCTTCCCCTCACCCCTGACACCTCGGCCCCGGCCGGGCTGGCTGTCTGCTCCCTGTGGATGTGTGTTTGGGCGGCCATATTTGCCAACTCCTCTTCCCTTTGCCACTCATCTTCTTCGTCTCCAGTTTCCATGGCAATTGAGAAATTGTGAATGGTGCCCAGAGGTGCTGATCTGTGGGTCTCTTGGCTTCTACGAGCAGGAGCTTGTCTGGATCTGAGTTGCTCCTCCTCGCCCTTTTCTGTCAAAGTGAAGACTTGCTGAATGCGAGGTGTTTGTTCAGAGGAGGGGGTGCAGTTCTGGACAGGGAGGGAGGCCCGAGGCTTTTGTGGAGCAGGCGGTTGAGGTTGAGGGTTGGAGTGAGGTCTGGACTGAAGCTGAGCCTGGGGTTGTGAGGAAGAGGGCCAAGGCCGAGTTTGCGCTGTACCATACTGTCTAGTCCAGCTGTGAGGTACTACCCCTGCCCCTGCACTTACTCCCCCCTCCCCAATGGATAAAGTGCCCTTCCTGACTGCAGTGTAGACTAAAGGTCCTGAGGCAGATGTGAGGGATGGGAGATTCTGAGTGAGGGACACTAATTTGGAGTGGACGGATGAGGACGTGGAAGTGTTCCTACCCTGCAGCTCCTGGTTGATCCGAGATGAAGACGATGTCTGGACTGAAAGCTCTGAGTCTGACTGGGACAAGGGGGCTGTGGGTCTTGGTCTGGGGCGAGGGACGGAGTTCAGAGAGTAGATCCCGGTCAGTATCACATCATTATTGTTGTTGTTGTTGTTGCTTCCGCTGCTGAGCGGAGAGGAAGATGAAGGGGAGGAAGATGCTGACGAGAAAGATGGGAAGGATGAGGATGGAGGGAGAAGGTGCACACGGTTCTGGATGGTTCGTGCAGCAGCCACATCAGCAGGAAGTAGCGCCCCTGACGCCAGGCTGTGATTGGACAGCGCACCTCCAGCTAATGTGTGATTGGAGAGTAGCCCTCCGACTATTCCGTGACTAGATAAGGAATGAGATGCGCTTCCATTTTGGTCAGCTTTGGAGGCAAGCTTGCGTCTTTTGTTGCCAACCCATGTCTGCGTGGAAAGAACAACAGTAACATCACTTAAAAAGCATTTGGCAAAATCTCAAGAGCTACTAATCAGTCAACTGGGGATAATAATTTGTAACTGCACAGCCCAGACTCTCGGCTTCAATTACAAATAAAAACATGGGAGCATAAATCACTGTAAAGACTTCTGCTTCCTTCCAACTCATTTCCAAACACAAGCACGTTTAATGGGCCTACCCGGACAACGCTGAAGTCCAGTTTGGCCTCCTGAGCACATTGCAGTATTAGCTGGAAGCAAGCCTTGCTCTGATTGGTCATCCCATTCTCATAGTAACGTTCCAGGATCCTCTGCTGTTCAGCTGTAAACACTGACCGCAGGTTCATCTGAGACATGCAGAAAAATGAGGAATATTGTTGTGGTTTAATCTTTAACAGAATTGATGTCATGTGATATTTTCTGGCTCCAACGGCAACATTTTTTAGTCTTCATGTACTCACTGTCTGCAGGCCACGTCTTTGTGGCCACGCATCCATTCTGCTACTGGAGGGGAACGGGGCAGCCATGCAGATCACAGCAACACCTCCATATTTCTACGACAGCACTGTTTTGGATGTGCTCATTTTGTCTCAGTGTGTCTGGCACACTACACGGTCATGTGACTGAGGGGGGAAAACAAAACAGACCACATTCTTTTTGTGAGTGTACACAAAAGGGCTAGGTCACTTTTTATGTGCTAGACAATCACTCAAGATACTGTCATACAATAACAAAAAAAAATTATACAATTCCCTCGTCATATCAACACTGTTGATCAAGTGAAAGTTTGATATAATGTTTAATCAAAACACAGCTTGATCATCATAAAATCAGCTAAAAGGAGACCCATCACTGCTTGCTTTATGTCTGTGCTGGACATGGTGATGCAGCAAGTTCACCGCTGGTCACACTTAATGCTGCACCTTGCATGCTCAGATTTCCACTCATGAGGCTTCTAGTGGCATTTGTTTATTTAGAAAAAACTCTTCCTTCCTTGCTTCAACATTGCCTTTGATGCTTAAAAAATGAACTTGAAAAAAGTTATGATAAAATTAAACTAATTTTTGCACTGCCTAACTTACTTCTCAGTTAAACAGTCCAGTCATTTGCTTATTGTCCCTGATGGGAAACTTGGTTTACAGATAAACCCTGCAAATGAAAATTACAACATTAAACAAAGATGTCTCCATGCACATACACAAAACATGGCTTTTCAATAAAATCACCAAATAAAAACCATTAAATAAAAAAAAACACTAAAATAGAATAAAAACAGTACTTGACATATGATTCTTTAAAAACAACAACAAAAAACAGCTGAATAAAAACACTAAAATGGAATGAAATAGTACCCCAAATTTCAATAAAAAAAACCCAAAAATAAATAAATTAACGTGCATCTATTTTTAAAAAGCTATGGCAAGGAGAACAAATGTGTTTTTGATTCTATTAAACGTAATTGAATTCCATTTTGCTTCCTCACATCTATATTCTTTCTAGCTTACTGCTACATTAATGAATAGAAATCCTGATCAAGGTACATCACACCTCTGCAATTGTCTGAGACAATTATTATGAAATTCTAGGTTTATTTATGTTGGATATTCATGATTCTAATATTTGCATTCTATAGTGTTTGTACATGTATACTAATTGTATATATATATATATATATATATATATATTGTGTACACTTATATAAGAAGGGCTAAAGCACTTTCTAAAAAGGTTCAAATCCTGTAACATCTGCAGACTTCTTATGTGCACTTTTCACCAGTCTGTGCTGGCCAGTGTACTTTTCTTTTGTGAGGTGTGCTGTGGGGAAAGAACAGACTGATTAAACTGATGAAGAGAGATTCAGCATAGAGGCCTGAAAGTATTTCAGGACAACCCCTTCAGCCACAGACCCATCCCTTCCTCTGTAGCAGCCATCAGTAATAATATATATATAACACTTTTTCTGTAATATTTGTTGGTGTGCTGCTGTGACAAAGCAATTAAGGATAAATAAATTGAAATTCTACTACACTATTGCTGACTGACCTGAACTTTATTAAGCTCTGTTTTCATGGCAAAATAACAGTTTTAAACGTATAACAATGATGTATCACAAGTAATAAGCTCATATCACATACTTTTACGGGGAAAGGTTGTTGGTAAAGCTATTAAAATAGGTAGAACATGGCACAACACACTATCTAATACGTGCAAAAAAGATGCAAGGTGCAAAGATAAATATTTTAGGTGGGTATTTACACGTGTCTAAGAACCTTAGTTAGTGCGAGGAAACGAAGGAGGAAAAGCAGCGGTAACTATCTAGGATAAAGTTCCACATTGGAACTTTCGGAGAGCTGAACAACTGCTCAGAAAGTTTTGAATAAAACACAACTGGATGTTTTGATAAACAGAAAGTCGCATACGGGTATGTTGTGCGACCAATAAGCAGACAGCTGGTTTATTTTGGTCGGCTGACTGCGCATGGCTACAGTCAATATGGAAACACTGCGGCGAGAATTAGCAAACAAATTGTGGGCAAGTCAGATTAGTCCGCCGCCGAGGCGCGAGCCAGTGGATTTAGGTTTATAATTACCACATGGAAAAATCATGCCTTAGCTTTATGACTGGAAGCCAGACAGTAAACAAAACGGGTAAGAACCACTTTCCCACAACGGCCATGCAGACAGCTTTCGTTAGCTTGCAGGCCCAAGCGGCCATGTCCGAGCCAGTAAATGTTAGCTAGCATTAGCATAGCTTTCCCAGTGGATAGCTGCAGCTAAACTTTTCCTTTAAATCTGTGATTTCCCGACCCTGGAAGGTCCCTTCTCAATGGGCCCTAGCTTCGTCTGCATTCCAGTAAACGCGCTTAACAGTAGCCTTGATCGAAAAGTGACATCATTTTCCCACATACCATTTTTGATGTCAAAATCAGACGAACGTTCCAAATCAGCAGATTTCTTCACCAGTCCCCTTTGCTAGACAATGAAATCAGAATGTCCGATCATCAATTCTAATCATGATTGTGACGTGTACGCAGACAGGAGCCAATGGGAGCTCGAGATCATCGCTGTGACATTGGGAAAGGCCTGAAAACGGAGCGCCGAGGTCCCGCCCACCATTGACTTTGTTCAGTTGGTTGCTGGAGGGGGAGGTCACAGACATGGAAGCAGTCGGAACTTGGGGTGGGAAACGGCTCGTTTCCCTATTCATCTGCATCTTTTCATGAAATATAACTCTAATTTCTTTTGAAATGATGCAGCTGGACCTAAATATGTTTCACAGCAGATTACATGCTATTGTTTGTTCTGATTGCAAATGTTTTAGTTTGATTTTTGCCTTGAACTTCTGATTTCTCTAGAAGATTCTTGTTCGGGAGAAAAATGAAGCATGTACTATGATTATGAATACACAACTAATTCTCATTTTTTGTATTTGTTTATATCTTACTTAAACCATAATAAAACAAAAAATTCACTAATTTTCACAGCCTGGTTCTTTTCTAATAGCTAATTGGTAATTTGAATTTGATGTCAGCAATCAAACAAAATTATCGGTCAGATGTTGTGTAAGGGCTTTGTTGCAAATATTAAGTTATTATAATTCCAAGTCACTATTGCTTTGATCTAAAGTACATTACATTTATTTTTGGTGGAAGAAGTAATTAAGACTTTTGTTCATTTATAAGACTTATTTAATATTATGTTTGGAGGTAGGATGTTTGGACATGATGTTTAAATGTTCATATTTCCAGATGTTCAGAAATCTTGTTTCTCATATGTTGCAGGAAAATAGGAAATAGGTGCAGTGATTTTTCTTTATTAAATCTGTGCATACATAAATGAAATTGCACTTAGTAAGGCAATCTTGTGAACTTGAAAGTCAGTACTTTACTATTATCGTTATTCTTCAGCTCATCCTAAACCTTCAAAGACAAGCTTTCTTTAATTTCATAAAGCAAACCTTAGTAATAAGTGGATAGATCTTTGTTGCTGTTTGTTTCCATCTCTGTAAGATAAATCCACACTGCCTCAGTAAACAGTAGATGGATCAACTGAAGGTCCAGATGCATCTCTCAGCTTTTGTGACAATTATTTTCTATTTTATAAAGGAAATCACTTTCATATCTATTTTAGTTTTCTTTTTAGGCCTAACACTTCTTCTGCTGATCTCCTGTCCAGAGGATGCACAACATCATGCTTATATATACCATGTTTTTGACTAAAAGCTCTTTGGAAATCACCTTGTTGGTGGAAAACTGTTTGTCAAACTGTGGTTTCTTAGCATTTTCTAACATATATAACTAAAGAAATGATAACAAATAATGTCTCTTTGATGAGCAACAAAGTCGCTAAAGATACTATTTAAAAAGATTCTTTTACAAAGTTTTGTGTGTGTGTGTGTGTGTGTTTTGTGGTTAATCATCTTGTTTGATAACAGCATGGTGTACAATTAAACACTGAACATCTTCTATTGTGCTATCTATCTATCTATCTATCTATCTATCTATCTATCTATCTATCTATCTATCTATCTATCTATCTATCTATCTATCTATCTATCTATCTATCTATCTATCTGTGGACTCCATTTTTAGTTGTTCTTCGTTTCATTTAGTTCTTTATGCTTAAATGACTCAAAGGTCAGCATTAAGATGTTTAGCAAACAATAAAACACGTTCCTGGACCGAAACTGATTGAAAAAGTCAATGTACAAAAGAAAAAACAAATTGAAAGAGGTTATTTAAAGAAAAAGCCAGGTGAATCATTACTTAAGACCACTTTAAAAGATTACAAGAAAGTCTGGCTTAATGCAAAAAAATAAATAAACAAATAAAATAAAATAAAGGACGGGTGACTCCAGACTTTTGGACGGGGCCACATTAAATGTGCGAAGGGCGCTGCTTTAATCCATGACGTCACCTGTATCCCAGGTGCGCAGCAGGGGGCGCTGTTTTGCTTAATTAGGTCTATGCACCGAACAGCAACGCCTGACAACTGATGCCGATCTCCTCATACATGGAGAGTGAAGTTCGGAAGATGCTGAGAGCCGCTGACAGCTTGCTGTTTGATGTGAAGCTGCTTATACACAGACACGTTTTTGCAAAGACATATAAAATGATGACGCTGAATTTCTTCTTTTGCCTTGGAAAATAAGAATAATTAGCCTTTTTATTTTTGCCACATTACCAACAGTGTCTCAGTAGAACTCAGTTTTACGTACCGCAGATTATATATTAATTATGCAGTCTTGCATACAGTACACGATTTTTAAGGGTTCTTAAAGGGTATTTGCATAAAGCCTCTTCTCTATGCATGTGTGTCCAAGGGAGGGAGAGGAGGAGAGGTCCTCCCTATATGGTGTGCGTTGCACCATTCCCTGGTCTGTATTATGAGTGGTGGCCCTGGTGATGCTGCAGCGAGGCGGGCGGGAGGAAAAGAGAGGGGAGGGGTCGCTCGGTCTCCTCGCGCCCATCGAATCCACTTCTCACAGCGCGCCGGCTGCTGGCGGGAAAGCACGAGAACCAGAGAGAGCGAGAGAGAAAGAGAGAGAGGGAACGAGGGGTTGGGAGTGAGAGAGAAAGAAAGCGAGAAAGAAGAGAGCGTGTGTGTGCGTGTCTTGTGTGTGCGCGTGGATTGCACCACCGCATCCCGTTCACCGTTTCTGCAGGCGTCCATGCGCTGATGGAGAGAATAAAGCCAACAACCTTTTGTTTTTCCACAGATTTATCCACCGTTCTGTCATTCCAGATGTGACTGTCAAGTCGTTTTATGACGCCCGCATTGAGTCCCGTGTCGTTCATCTCGGAGAGACTGTGACACCATGGCTTTGGTTATGGAACCTATAAGTAAATGGACACCAAAGCAAGTGCTGGACTGGATGAAAGGTAACATTGCATCCCTTTTAGTGCACCTCGATCTCAACATTCATGCAGCTTGAGGTTATAGAATGATGATGGTGATGATGAGGATGTTGGTTGTGGTGGTACTGAGCAGCTGAGGGCCACACTGTGTGCATGTGTGTTCTCATCCAGACCTGCAGACTGACGTGGTTTTTTTTTTAGCAGATGTAAGTGACCACACTTCAGACTGACCAAAGTGACTAAAGTAGCCTACAACGAATCTGAGCCAGTGCAGTGAGATTATTGCCCCCCCCCCCCCCCCCCCCCGCATCCCCCCTAAAGAAGCGCTGTCTGGAGGCTCAGCATTTTGTCATCTCCCTCGCTTGAGAGCGCACTTCTCGCAAACCAAAATCCAGTCGGCTGCAGAGCGAGTCTCTCATCAATGAATGAAGAAGATATGGCATCCTCACTCACTAGCACATGCCCTCGAGCCCATATCACCACGAGTGTCCACGTGCGCGTGCGTGCATGATTAATGTAGTTCGCTGCATGCACCCCACTCCACCCCCTCCCGTCGATGCCAGCCGCACAGTCAGTTTCAGCACCGTGGACAGCGCAATGCCGCCTGCCATATAAGGCAAAGGCAGCGATCACGCTGGCTTTTTTTCTTGTTGCTCGCTTTGCTGGCACGAATCCCTTCATGGAGACAGTATGAATGAGTAATCACTAATCGTGCGTGTCTATGAGTGTGCGTGTATGTGCTGTGCTCACACACTTTCGTCATCCACAGAACTGTGAGAGAAACTGTGGTAGGCCTACTGACAGACAATGGGAAACGGACAAGGAGGGTGTCCGCAATCCCTTACTTAAGAAGATGACTTAATCACTACTTGGCTGATGACTCATAATATTACAAAAGTGGGAGAGAATACATGTGAATGCACATCAATGCCAAGAATATACAGTAACCAGGTCCTGTATTTGGCATACATCCTCTGTGACATTCAGACACCACTATTTGATTTTCCAATGCAGATTAGAAGTCAAGATACATGGAGAAATTATTTGGAATGCATTGACAATGTCCCATGGTTTGTAGTTGGTCTCCTCAACCACAGCCAGCAGAGACACAGCTTCAGCTTCTGATGTTAGAACCTGAGCTGATACATGATGGGAAATACCGTAGAAAGCACCACACTCAGAATGTGTAAAGTATGAATTTTCAGATATAAGCGTTTTGAAACAGTCAGTTTAGGGCTGAGGTGAATTATGAACCAGTCAAACAAGTGCAAAAGGTAATATTCATGTTATCCAAATTTTAAATAAATACAAAATTATGTTTTTGGAGGTTGTAGGAATAGTTAGGATTGACTGCTGTGAAAGGCTGGGGTTAAAACTGCAAATGAAAGTATATCAGTTGGATGAAGATGTATGCTAGTTTTACATTCAGCATGTTTCTGCATCAGCTGGCATGTTCTTCAGTCCCAAACAGTAAAAACTGTATGACAGCAAATGTTACTGAAGTGAAAAGAGTCCAGCCCACCTGATCCAGCAGAATATGGAAACAAGAATAATAAAGGACTTTTCAGTAAAGAAAAGACAAACAAATGCATTCGTGGTGGCTTCAAACTCTTGAAGGAAGATTCATTCCACTTGTAACCCTTTTGGTTTCCTTGTTTTCTTTCACTTGCTCATTAGCGTCTTGCAGTGTTGTCCCTTTAGTAAAGTCCTCTCCTTTCTCCTTCATAAAGCCTCAGTGGCAGGCTTAGGATCCAATCTTATTTACTTCTGAGAAATATAAAAGTCGGGCATTAATCTGTTCGCTTACACGGGTTCACTTTGGCCTCTTCGCTGGAAGTGCTTCATCGCTTGCATGCTGATCATAGTCATTTTGTAGCTTTTTTTTTTTTTTACAAAGAGGTGACATTGAGACCTTCTTTAGTAGCTCTTAGGCATTTTGTCCTGCTTACCATAAGAGGACAGATATAAGGCACATTTAGGAATTACAGCAAATATTTGTCTCTGGCATTTAGTTAATGGAAAATCACTAATAACATTTAACTTTGGAAAGCTGGATCAGCCAAAGTCATTCTGTCATCAAGGCTGTACCTTTTTGCATACATGAAATAGTAACTGTAGTACAACATCAACACTTTTTATTTATTTTTTTCATTAGTTACAAAACTTTAGAGCGAAAAATTCTTCATTAAAATATGCAGTAAAAATTAATATATGTGGTATCTAGACAGTACATAACAAAAAAAGTAGTGTGTGCATACATTTTTACCCTCTTTGCTATGAACCTCCTAAATAAGATTTAATGCTAATAATGACTTTCAGAAGTTGCATAATTAGTTCAACAGGCAAAGCATGTTTATTTGTAAAGCACAGTTAAATGGCAGGGTGATTCAAAGTGCTTTAACTTTCTTCTTTGTGCATTCATTGTGTTACACGGTCTCAGTTTATGTACACCTGTTCTGAAATGTCCTAGAATCTGCAACACCACCAATCATAAGACACCACCAAGCAAGCTCTCTAAACAGGTCACGGACTACAGAGGCTTGCAGGTTTGATAATATGGTTATGGTTGACAACTGAATATTTGACCCATCCCTTCCCCTGTTGCAGCCATCAGGCTTATAATAACCAGTAAATTTTATATATATATATATATATATATATATATATATCCCAAAAACTGCTCCAGTCTTTTGTGAACTGCAGCTATTTTACCTTGACAGTGCAGCCCTGTCATGTGTTAGAATACAGGACTTGGAGATAAGATACTCCATGTCCTATGCAGAAAATCTGACACAGCTGGCTACTATGCAGCCAAAGCAGGATATACTATTTATCCTCTGCTGTTGTGGAGGGCCGTTTCGAGCAGCAAAACACTGGTGAGGCTCACAGAAAGATGACTCATCAGCAATTGTTTTGATTTGAACACCCACACCAAAGGAGTTTCCTATAAGAGTAAGTGTGTCTGTGTCTGTGTATGTGAGGGCTAAGGTGTGTGCAGTTGATGACGCAACTGATGTGTTAAGCACGCTGTGTTCAGATCTGTGCTTGAATGTGTGAGGCAACAAAGGAATATGGACTTCTCCTTCCTTCTTTGTACTGTGTCTGTGCACTTCATAAGATCCCCCCTGCACTCTCAGGCATACAGTATTGGCTGCCTGCTGATGCATGCGACATTGACAGGAAAATGAATAAGGCTGTTCACTTTTCCTGCAGTAATCTCTCTTCTCCTGTGTGCATGCTAATGTATCGGAGCAGTCTAAAACAGGGATCTGTGACTGATCAAGAGCGTGTATGTTTCAACAATAATAAACTTTTCCACTGAAAATGTTAACCCAATGGCATCATTTGGAACACAATTGAGTAGCAAATTCCTCAACTGAAAGAATCAGCTTATTGACTGTTTGAGGACTATTTCACCATTCACCTGCAGGCAAGAATAGAGGTTAAATATGCTTTCATTTGATTTGTCAGGCTGAACTATATAAAAAGGAGAAATTTAGTGTAAGCAAAGAAAAAATATGTTAAATTCAGGAGCATATTTCAATCAGTCTTTAAAATAGTAAAATAATATGTAAAAAAATGAGCATCAGCTTTAGCAGAGGATGCATTCTGAGTGAGCCTCTCATTCCACACTGTGTCCCTTGATTTAGTCTCCTGCTGACACGGTAAGGAAGTCTGTGTTGGAGAACACACTCCCCCTGGCTCCAACTGTGATCCTGCTTCAGTTTCAGCTGCATTAAAGATTTAAGAATGGTCCTTATTATGAGGAAACACACACTTATACACACCCATAGAGGAAGCCTCCTTCAGTTCTCAATTTTTACCGGTATGCACCAAAGAAATTCACAGATGCAAGTACAGCATATGGATGTATAACGATGAACCCAAAGAACTGTGCATGTTTAACTGAATTATAAGGTACATATATGCACATTGACACATGCATAGGCACAAATTCTTGAGCAGCCGTTTTAAGTGGGGCATCGGTTGTCATGGAAACCCAATCTGATGGTGTTTGAGTCACAACACATGTCATAAGATGGGGAAGCATCGATGCATATACATGCCTGATACACAGCTAGATGTATGCAGACACTTAAAGATGCACACGTGCATGCACACACACGTTCATGAGCTTCTCTTGTTTTATGGCCTAAAGCAGAGAGCGGGACAGAATGGAGCAGGGACATAGATTCAGGAAATGGGAGGTGCAAAGTAAAATGAAAGAAAGGCTGAGGAGCCTAAGATGGGGGAGGAAATGTGGGAACGTGAAAGGGTGGGCATGACAGAGAAAGAGGAGAGGCGATGGCAGAGCGGTGCAGGGAATTGGAGATGCTGTGGGCAACATATCAAAGCACCCGCTCTATCCGGCTGCTCGGACAGAGGGGCCTGTGTGAGTGTATGTGTGTGAGTGGATATTTACATGTGATTTACTTGGTTGATTTTGCACCTGTTGTTTCTCAGCAGCAGTTTTTTTTTAGAACCACTAAAGTTAGCATGAAATAAAGTTTCTTAAAACTCTGTATGAAAAAGAGAAAGATTAAACTCCAGTAGATTACACCCCAGGATTTAAATGAAAAGTTTAAGACTTAGTAACCAGGGCTGTTGTTTATTGTATTATTGAATTAGCCATTTTAGCTTAGCTTTAAGTAGCTTAGCTAACTCAGATCAAAAGGCGTAGTTTAGCTAAATTGTTTGAATTTTTTAAATTTGATTTGATCAAATGAGCTTTACTAAATACTCTGGAATCATTTTGCTTGGCCATACTGCTACCAGTTTAACATATGCTAATCATCTGCTAATGACTAGGCTAAATAAACAAGTAGCCTTTTGTTTACTCACTTTAAATAATCTAACTGAAAATTAAGTGGAATATATATACAAATGTTATGTAGATTCTTTGTTCATCTGTATTTTACTGACAAATCAATCCAAGAACACAAGAATCAAATGTAAACCAGCATTAAGTGATTTTTTTTAAAGATGTAAGCTTTGACTCAATATTCTTCACCTACAAACGGAACTAAGCAGCCACAAATGGAAGTCAAATGGTTTATTTAATCTGTTTTGCTCTTCACCAAGCCCCCTTTAGTTGCAAAATGCTCCACTATTTTTACAAGCTGGTTGTTAAGTTGTCTTAGCTCTTTAGTGATATTTTCAATACAGTTTGTTTTATCAGCTAAAAACTGCTGTCTGCTGCAAACTGTCCCTGTAATCCTACGAGATAGTCACAAAGCTGAATTAACTTGTATCTTGCATGAAAAAAAACAAAAAAACAACATTCCAACCAATGGCACTAATGTCACTCTGCAACACTGTCTTATTCTCTAAAGCTATGCCTATGCTTGCGTTCTAGATCTTGCTAACAGCGGGGCTCTCAAACGTTAAGCCACAATACTTGGTATACTCTGAGCACTTTGCTTTTTTTTTTTTTTTTTTGGCTGGCCATGCTACACCCCAGTTCATCTCAGTGGGACATTTGAAAACAATAAGGAACAGCAGAGCATGGGACATGAGCAGGTCCGTCTTCTCTTTGACTCATGAAAACCTAAGCAAACTTGTTGCAGATATTACAAAAAGCTCAAACAAAATTAAACAAACTAGATAAAACTATTGAAGTGTCTGATTCTCAGCATTTCATAGATTTATAATTCCTTAACATTGTATAGGTTATGACTATATTTGGTAGCCTCTGTAAACAGACTGCCATTTGCTCAGAGTCAGTGAATTTTAGACTCCATGTATGGACAGGCTTATAAGTTACTAATAGTATCTAAAGCATAAGCATTATGCAGGTAGTACATCCATATTTAGATCGACTAAGCAATTTTAGACACAATATCTGTTTCCATAGTTCTCATATGAATCCCACCAACACAATGTCTCTCAGATTACCACTATGACGTGAGTTTGGTAACTTCCATAGGAAGCAGCACAAGATGTTTCCTATATGATAGCTTTAGGAATGATGTCAGAAGTAAGTTAGAGGATGTTTATTGTTTTTGGAATCTATATAAGGTTTTTTGTATGAAATGTCTTTGGGTTTTTTCAACATTGACCAAGAGACCTCCAGATCTCCGCAGAGCTGTTTAAGATGTCACTTTTTGTAATAAAAATATCTTTTTTATTATACATCAAGCTGGAGTCCGGAGCTCCTTTTGCCTCAAAGTATTTTGTCACATCACCTGCTTAAAGTAGATCACTACAAAATGGCATCATGATCCAGAGAAGAAGATTAAGCCACCAAATCGCAGAAACACCAGAACGGCAACAAGAAGCACAAACTACAGAATGCCGTCAAGAACAAATAAACAACACTATACAGTTGTGTTGTTATCAGAATTATGCACTCTTTGTACGATCCTTTGACAAATATTCATGCTGTGTAGTGGTGTCATTTTTTAAGGAGCAACGCTTACTTTATAGGATGAAAACTGCTGTGAGTCTAACATGCTTCAATATCTGGTATAAGAAACAATTTGTTTACATAATTGCAGCTGAATATAAAACTAAGTCACCTTTTTTTGGTTAGCATGAATGAGCAATGGCAAACAAGGGTGATTTAAGGCTATGTGAAAAGGGCTTGTGACACTCAACCAAACCTGTAAAGTCGTGGAAGCCCCAACTGTTATGTAAGATTGAGGGAAAGTGTAGAGTAAAAGCATGTGCCATTCCTCTAATATTACACCCAGTTATAGAAAATGTGCACCGACGTCATCGAGGCACAGAATTCTGGGAGAAATCGCCATTTTGGGTGTACCCGTCATCTGTTTACATCGGTTTAGCACTGGCTTTCGTCGTTTTAATTTCCGTCTTATTCTGAATTTCGAGTATTTAAATTTTTTCTTGAGTTGTGTATTAAGTTGCAGCAGCAACTTTGTGATCAGCGCAAAAAAAAGAAAATAATCTGAGGAATTTTATCTTGCGTTTCCCTCTTGGTGCAGTGCAGTGAATATGTTGGATAATCTCATCCCAGAGAACAGTGGACTTGTGCAGGAACTTTTTCAGGTGATGTGGTTTTGACTGGCTGTGGGCTGGATATAAAGGACAGTTTGGGCTTAATGTGAGCAGAAGTAGAAATGGCTGCATTTACAACATGTTAGCTATGAAGAGAATTATGAGAGCAGGTGAGGTGGTAGCATTCAACCGAGAATTCATGTAGAAAAGGTTAGTGGCTAGATGCAAAAAGTATGTGATTTTAAAAGAAATGGAACCAATCTGGATGAAACTCCCATGTGCAGATGAGAGCATCACCTTCCTCCACCAGATTCTGATTGTTTGTTTTTCTCTGATAATGAGTCCCAGTGTTGTTCTCTCAGACATTCAGTCACAACGTTCAGGACTGATCAGTCTTTTTAGATTTTTCAGAGAAGATCTGCCATCAAGTTTTTTGTATATTGTATTTTTTTTTTAATAAATAAATATACTTCATATCTTTGACTGCTTTCAGATTTTTACTGCTTCATTTGCAAGATGTATTTAATGAATTATTCCTTTATATTTATACATGTCTTTATCGTTTATAACGCCCATAATATATTAATTTATCAGAAATTAATCCACACAAATGAACAGAAAGTATTTATTTTCAGAAGAAAAAATCCTAAACAATATATGTTTAATTAACATTAATGATCAGTGTGATGGTGCAGTTGCAGCCGACATACTTGCAGGTTTTAATCCATCCGTTAAGAAATGTTTGCATGAACATTTAATGATGAGTAATTTTTAAATTCATGACAAGCGGAGGAACGTACACCAAACAGCAGGTAAACACTGGCGTCTGAGACTGAAACAGCGTAACCCATCTAAACCTGAACTTCATTCGTTGTTTAGCAGATTGTAATGATCTACTTTATTATAGTGTTTCTACTTCGTAAGGACCCTTCACCTCTCTTGTAAGCTTATCGTGGTGGGGAATTTTTTTCCACATGTTTTAAACATATTTCTAACATGTTTTTAACACAGTTTACTGGTGAGAAACCTGAAAGAGTCAGTGGAAAGAATAACCGGGTGCCCCCAAAATGGTGGAGGAAGCCGCAGTGACATCACATGCACATTCTCTGTTGAATTAATTTAATAAAAAATAAACTGGATAGAACAGCTTTCATGAAGTGTGGACTTATTAATCAGAGAGAACATATTTCACAAAGTTTTAGCTTCAGTATATGATTGTCTAGAAGATATGTGCTTGAATCTACATTTGTGTTGATTTCATCTTCTAAGTTTTTTCTCTTAAACTACAGCTGCAAGTGGACTGAACAGGTTAGAAAAGTTAGGGCTTGTTCAGGTAAAGGTGAAGCTTGTGCTCACATATAATATTCTTCTATTTGATTGCAGTCGTGACCAATTTTCACTGTTCTTTCTGGTCTTTTAAATCCAGTTGAGTTCTGCCTTTAAACTCATGGTACTTGGTTGACTCTGTTTTCCTTCCTCCTGTGCCTGCAGATTGTCTCCTAACTCCTCCCAGCTAGCTAGATGCAGAGAAGATGTGCTATGCTTGAAAGTTCATATACAAGAAGCTAAAATGCCACAGTCCGAAGAATATTCTGACATGATCTGATGAATATTTCACAGAAGGAATATTTTTAGAGAGAGCTGCGTCTTTTCTTCACACTCGGCAATACTCTCACGCCAACTGGAGTGTTACAGATGAGGCCAGAACAGGGGAACAGGGTCTGTGCTCCTTGTCTCTGCCCTTAGCTCAAGCTACCCAAACATGCTAAACGGGGGAGTACAGGTTTGACAGCATTAAGTTAATGTTAATTGTCTAAAATGTACTCTCTTTATATTTCTCAGTCCGACGGTCTTTCACAAGCTTTCAGTGAAGGTGCAAACAAGCTACAGTGTGTATGTATGATCCTTAGCCTAGCATCAGTGCAGGGTCCTGAGGGGCAGCAACTGCTGATCCCTCACTTCTGCTTGGAGGCCTTTTTTTCCCACTCTGGTTGCCTAGCAACCCCGTGTTTCTGAAAGAGGAGGGGTTTATTTTGCCCAGGAAAGAAAGAAAAAAATTGGGAGGGAGTTGCATAAAATGTAGATGAAGCTGTCAAGAAGAAATGCTTGCTCAAGGCTCAGCCCACAGGTATTTAGTGATGGTCGGGATCAAGGGATAGAGATCTTATAAAGTTCTGAGACAAAATGGATGTTATATAATTGGTAAAATGCACTCTTCTTCTCCATATTATAGTGTCTGCACATTTACATAGCTTTAGAAGAAGTCAACTAGACCTAGACTTTTGCAATATACACATTTTATGCCAGTTAGTACATATGTCATATCAAAAATCTAAATTTGACATTATCTCAGTGACAGAAGCTGGTTTTGGGCATGTAGGTGCCTTGTCACAGCGGTTAACCACCAAAACCCACGTTATCCTCCTTTTTATGATGATTCTGGCAGTTTTCCAGCCTTAAATTTAGAGGATGGCTGCAAGATGACCTTTTTGATACATCATACAACTATTCACAATTATGTCATCGCATGGGGGTGGGGGTTGTGAACACCAATGCCCCTTATCATGGGGGTCGTGGCTCAAAAAGTTTGAAAACCACTGCTCTAGAGTTTCCACTCAAGGTTTTCACTCAGAAGTAACTGAAGAAGTCTGTACACAGAAGAAGAAGAAGAAGAAGTAGAAGAAGAAGAAGAAAAAGAAAAAGAAAAAGAAAAAGAAAAAGAAGAAGAAGAAGAAGAAGAAAAAGAAGGTGGTAAAAACAGAATGACAGAAAAGGACTGTGTGAATTTCATTCTCAAAAGGAGCACATCCCCACTTATTGTAGCAAAGTCAGACTTACTGTGCTGTGTTCAATGAAGTGATTCCTCTTATGTACTTGCATAGTAGAACAAAGACAGTGATCTAATTAAATGGTCTGCTCAAGCTGTCACTTTAATTTGACATTACTGTGCGTGAAGTTGAACTGGTAGCAGACCTTTCTACAGGTTTACAGTTTTCAACCTGTTAACATACACCAAGACATGGATCGGAAGGTGATGGAGAGGTCAAATCAAAGTTCACTTAATTCCAACGGGATTTTAAAATTGGCCGTATGCGGAAAAAAGACCGCAAACATCTAGCAACTCTTGCAAATTTTGCTTTGAATGATAATAATAATTAAAAAGAAATGATTAAAGCAACTGGTAGACAGCTTTGTTGTTTTTATTTTATTATCATTTTACATATTACAGTGGTATTACTATGTCGGCAGTCTCCAAATTTCCAGTTTTGAAACTATTTATACCAAAGTAACATTCTTGCTTGTTATTCTAAATAAATATTGATGTTATAAATATTTATATTTCTTTGAAATTTTCTCTTTTCACTATTTGTAGGTACTACAGTGTGAAAAAGGAGCTTTGTCGTGTGATGCATTTACATATCTAAGTGTATCTTCAGCTGGGTTTTGGTGAATTATTTTATATTCACAACTAAAAAAGACTACTGAAAAACTTACAATATTCACCATTTTAGAATCTCTCAAATGAAACAACTAAATATAGTCTGATGGTAATTTTGACAGAAAAACTGTTTTCTGTGAAGTACAGAAATACAAAAAAAAAAAACATTCTCAATTAATAAATAAATAAAAGGTTATTATTCATCTCAAAATACTTTAGAGAAACTAAATGCAGAGCAGACTCACATTTCTTTCGGCATATCATTCAATGTCATGCTTCAGGCAGAAACCTTGATTTAAGAAAAAGCATAAAAATACTAGAAATGGAAAGATGTGTTGACACTGTCAGCAAAAGTAGATAAAGAGTGGAAAATCAGACTGTTGACCCTTGACTTTTGTCTTAAAAGAAGCTGTCTAGTGCAGAGACATGGTGACTCAACAAATAACAGTTTTATATTAAGTTCCTGAGTTGAAGCAGGAAAAATTATGTTTTTGGGAAATGCACAGGAGTGGCCTCCTGTCACATGAGATGAGTCATACACTGATAAAACAAATTATTTATAGTGTTAATCTGTGTTGGGGTAGTTCTATTCCCTTGTCTATATTTTCCAAACAAAATGATTGCTTGTAACATTGAGACATTTACGTCATTACTCAAGCTGAATTAATTACTATTTTTACCATCTGTAGAAACATGTCCAAACACATTATTTTGTATGTGTTTGCTGACCCCAGCCCCCATATGCTATTTACAGTACAGCTGGCGGATGAACTCGGCAGAACCCAGATCAGCTGTTGGTCCTCGAGGGGAGGCTTTCTGACTCATCTGATTGGCTAGCAGCTGTGTGTCACACCAGGGATGTAAACGTGTGGATTTGTGCCTCTTTGTGTATGTGTGCATTTCTATGCATATGCCTCATGGCTGATAGAATATTGTCGTGTATTTAAGACAAGAAATAACCAAAGACAAGAAAATAACCATCAAATGTTGCGGTTAATCAGTCAAAGTCTCTGTGTTCCCAAAAAGAGACTTAACAAAAGTACAAGGCCTTTCCAAAAGACGCAACAGCAGTGAACCTTTTTTATTCTTTATTCATCACGTCTTTATATAATTTACAGTTTTGCATGCTAAAAGCTGAGCATATATGCTTTCAAAAGTAAGTTCATGAATAATTTTCATCATAAATTTGCGTCATGCAAAGACATTCTTTGCACCAGTTCTCTGAGGCAGACTTGCACACAGTTTTTAGGATACATGACAGGCAGGTTACTTCAGACATCTTGGGGAACATGCCACTATTTGTCTGTGGATTTGCACTGTCTCAGCTGATTTAGTCTCTTCATGTAATCACCACTATGTCCATGATGTTAAGATCTGACCTCTCTGGGGGCCAAACCAATTGTGAACTACATCCTCATCTTAGATATTAAACTGGGTTCCAGTCAGCATTTCAGACCAATGAGTAGATGATTTTGAGTAATGAAAAAGGATCTAAAAATCTTAAATAGCTAAATGACTTAAATCATTCAAAAGATATTGTCAGTTATGGGACACATTTTCTTGATGTTGCAGCTGCTGAACTGTGATATTGTACATTAAGAAAAGGAGGCAGAAGTATTAAAAAAGTGGGAAGAAATGACAGTTAAGAGGGAGGAATTGGTATGAAAAAAGGGTCACCTCCTTTAGGTACAGTACAGATTTAAAGACTTCTATCTGAGAAATGGCTGTCTCATTTTTCTTTTTGTTCTTGTGTCTCTTGTTGCAAGGGTCAGGAGTCACACATTCAGACATCCTTATTATGAGCTGCAGGGTTCTTTTTTTTTTTTTTTTAACTTCCCACTCCATCCCCCTCTTCTCCACTGCTATAGCTGCTGGCCAGATAGAGAAATCTGCACACTCTACCAGCTTCTGACAAAGCTGGTGATGATTTATTAGACTACACTGGATAGCTTCACTATTGCAGTAAATATCTTATATTAACAGAAAAAAATATTTGAATAAAATGCATGTGCACCTATATTTATTGATATAGTGTATGATTATATGATAATTATACTTTATATTATATTTATTGTATACAAGAAATTATTGTTTACTAGTTTATGTTTGCAGACATTTCACATGAACATTAGTAAAGTTTTCTTTTACATATAAATTGCATCTTATAGGCAAAGGAAAATAAATTTTTATTGACCTATCACTGTTCCAAATAGAGGCAGCTCAGCCCTGCATTGTTGTTTCCTCACACATGTACTCGCTGTCCACAGCAACGATGCTCAGTGAGTTTCATGATGCTGGTTTGTTGTGTGTAGGCATAAAAGGTGGGCACGTTTTGCCACTACCTCCTTTGACGACTCAGAGGCAACAGATTAACTTCAAACCCATTCTGCCCTGTATACTTTTACACAAGACATCCATGACACAATGTGCCTGGAAAAGGCATAATACGCAAAAGAAGCAACAGTGAGGTCACAGAATAAGTGTGAATTAATTCTGCAACCCACCAACGTATTTAATACATTGTCAGCATAAATATATTGATTATGAAGCTGTTTTAAACATAAGTATTTGTATAATTTAATATAAGAATGTTAAAGGGAAGTTATACTTATTTGTTATGGTTTGTAGTAGAAACTGTGGGACTACATGATTATTCTAATTTCTGTTTAATGTGTATTTTACTAGTACAATTAAATATACAAATATTGTACCAGATATAGCTAGAAGCTTATTTTTATGTACTGACCATAGTCAAAGAGCTCAGGAAAAAAAAGTTTAAAAATGAATAAATAAGAAATCCTGGCTAAAGTTAAAATGATAAACACCAATGTTGTTGATCTCAGCTAAGGGACTGCAAACCTGGACTATCAACCATCCATATTATGGATATATATATATATATATATATATATATATATATATATATATATATATATATATATATATATATCGCATCATGTCACATCGTATTGTATTGCATCGTATCATATGTATTGTATATTCTTTCTAATTTTGCATTTTTGTATTATATTTCCCATATATATTAATGCAGAGGAGCAAAAAGAATTTCAATTTTAATTTTAATAGTTTATTAGAAATCTGGTAGAAGCCATCTGTGTCTTGCTAAAATGTTTTTAAAAGATGGCAAAACATTTGAAAAGCTCATTCATAAAAATGATTTCTTACCCTCTGTTTTTCCATTATAGACGATTTTCTGTCACATCAATCATGTAGTTCTTGTACTTGCTGACCAGTTCTTGCATATCCTTTGAATTTTGGGCCACTCGTCCTCTGAAACCATCTCCAGGTCTCTGAGGACTTTCTTCCTTCCAAGTAGTTTATGCTAGTTTAAAGATTTCTTTGGGCATCTAAAGCTTCCCAACATGACTGTCAACCAAGAGCAATATGAAAGTTTTTGCATCCATTTCTGAATGCTATCAGCAATGTGTGGAAAGTATTGAAGACCAGAGTGACTATGAAGAAGCACTCCAACTTCAAGGACCTGGAGGTTATTGCACAGAAAGAGATATCCAAAATCCCAATGGAGTTATAGAAAAAAGAAGACTGCTAACTATTCCAAGAATTATTTGATTTCGCTGAATGTAAATCAGGCATTATTAACTAGCATTTAGTAGTAAAAGTATTTATCATTAGCTTCATAATTACAGTGTATTACCATGTTTTGTCAGATGTTTATATAATTTAAAGCCATAAGAAACTCAGTCAAAAGAAAACTCTGTCTGCAAAAATTGTTTTCATGTTCCTGGAGTTTATACTTATGTATTTCAGCAATTGTTTTTATTAACATTTTGTAGGCAGTATTATATATAATGCATTCTTCTTTTTTCTTCTTGCAACTGCTGTAGATGTAGAAATATCAGCTGGTAATAAGTTTAGGTGACATATGCCCATGTGAAAACCAGTCATCACATGCGCCTCCTCAATTTCACAGCAATAGTTTACACATATTTAATGTGTAAACCTGGTATTACAACAGCTCTCCATGTGGTAACCTCACAGTATTTTATTTGAAGCACATGCTAACAAATGGGACAATAGGGTTTTCCCAAAGGGAATGTATTTCATTAAATAAATTTCACTTGTGTTGCTACAGTTCAGAGCCTCTTACAGACGTGTTAGATTTAAAATTGCTCTGCTTAGCTGGATATAACAAGATTTCTTCTGCATATCTCTCAGAGCAATAGAAGGTTTTATTATTCTTAGTCCCATGGTAAGATGGCTCTTGCTCTTGATATGACTCTTGTTTGTATCACGTTCTCCTCATCTACTCTCACCTCTGGTATTGTGCCCTCATATCTCAAATCAATTACAGTAAAAATAATCTTCAGTAGAACTGGTCCACACCCCAACAATGTCAACAATCTCCGTCCAGTCTCCATTTCTCTTTCATTTCTGAATACTGGAAAAAAAAACTGTAGCATTGCTTTTCTTTCTGTATAAACAGTTCCAGTCTGGCTTTCGTTCACTTCACAACACGAAAACTGCTCTTGTCAAAATGATAGGTGACCTTCTCATGGCTGCTGACGCTGGACTTCTCACCAGGGCCGGTTCTAGGAATGCATACATGAGGGGGCAGGCATAAATTTGAAGGGGGCATTATGAGTACATACTTCAGCATTTTCTTGTTGTTGTTTTTTAAGTGTTTCTTTAACGGAACTGTGCTGTTAGTGGAGTCCAACTTCAAAGAAATGGATTGCACTTTGTCAGGCCTCTACTCTAAGACCTGTCCAGCTTGGGTGTCCCACCTGAAACCAAAGCTCCTGCTGGTATAGCTCTTAGAGTCACTGAGGCACGCAAACCCCCTGACCACAATAAGGTGGCAATCCCTCAGGGGGGGAACAGAAAATATCAATAACAAAATGAAGTAAGAAAAAAGAAAAGAATGATCCATTATCAAAGCTTTAACAACCAACCAAATAACAATTGCCCTATTGGACAGCCATTAGATGTCTAAGCATTTTGAATAAATTTGAAACTAATAACAATAAACTCAACTATCTGTGTGTTTGTTTCTGTCTGTATATAGACCATAATGATTAAAGAATCATAACTATCAAGCACAACAATAACAGAGCAAAAAATTAAACCCCCTACCAAAATAAGGCAGTGAACCTTCAGGGGGAAATAATGATAATAATAAATGAAAATGAGTAAAAACTAAATGATCCTTCATCAAAATTTTAAGAACCAACAACATAACAATTTTCTTACCGTACAGCCATTAATGCATCTAAAATAACTTTGTTACAATAACCTCATATATGTATACAAATGTAAATAACCTACAGTATAAAAGAGGTATCCCAAACGAACAAACCCATCAAACAACCAAAACAGAGCAGAACATTAGATATCTTTATTTTTATCTATATTTTTATTTTATTTTATTTCTTATTTTTATCTTCTCTCAATGTGGGGGGAGGGAGTGTGGGTCCTTTTTTCAAATCATTATTTTGTTTAGAAACTTTCCTCACTCTACAACAGCAGTCTCCTATTTTTCTGCCCAAAAACTCTTACAAATTTGTCCATGCCCAGGTTATTTGTGATGGTCTTCTCATGGGCCAGTATCACCAAATTCCTCTTTCTCTCAAATGACATGGTTCGACGGTAGGGGGTTAGGATCCGTGTCAGTGTGGAGAAGGAACTCTCACAAGATGCTGAAGACACACCGATCACCAGGGCTGTTACATATAACTTATGCAACTCGGGAAAGGCCTCCTTGTACTCATGAATGTGCTTGCACACAGTGGACAGGTCTGTTTCATTTGGATATTTCTTGAGCAACATCTGTTTAGCCACAAGAATTTCATTTTTTAGATTGGTGTTGTCTATCACAGTGCCAGCCAGCCTAGCGAGTGGGGACAACAGGATCAAATCTAGAAATTTGCTAGATTTGGGTGCAAGATAGGATATGGCTTTCATCAGGTCAACATTCTTCTTTGAGAATCTGTTTTCAATTTCTGAAATGGTCCTGTCAAGGATGTTGAGCAGAGACCTTTTCTGAGACTGACTGGGGGAAATGGAATCCGTGTGGCCCACAGATGAGAGCACCACACTGTCACCAAGGTGTTTGCTAATTGTTCTCCTTCTCTTTGGAGGATGTGAATCAGCCACAGCAGCAGACTAAGACAACTCTCCCCAATACTCATCATCATGGTTCCGCATGTCTTTTAGGGACTCCAGTGCTGCATCAACAACCTCAGAAGCCCTGCACATATCCACTGTCTGAGACTGGAGTATTTCATTGGCTGGTTTCAAAGCACCAAGCACTCGCACTAATAATTTTCCAGTCTTAAAGAAGTCTTGTCTCTTGATTTGACAGAGGAGGCCTGATGCCTCTGTGCATAGCTCAACTGCAGCATCATCATCCTCTGTCATCTCAGTGAGCACATCAAGAATCTGGTCTTCATTTTCAACAATACACCTTGTCACTTCATAGTGGCTCGTCCATCGAATATGGAGCAGCCTTCTAAGATTAGGTGCATTGTATTGCTTGCACACATAGTGATGCTGAAAAAAGCTGAAGAGTGAACTGGAGAGGTCAAAAAATCTTTTAGCACATGGTTCACTCTGCATGGCATGCACAACTACTAAGTGCAATTGGTGGTTGTAGCAGTGTATGTATGGGACATGTCTTGCAAGTTTCTTTTGGAGCAGAGCTTGTACACCACCTCTTATGCCACTCATCACAGAGGCTCCATCATAACACTGGCACAGTATGTTGTCAGCACTGTAGCCAGCATCAGAAAGTTGTGTCAGTATTGCAGAGGCAATGTACTCTGCATCAAGTTGATCCAAGTCAAGCAACCCAATAAGATGTTCTTCTGGTATGGAATTGCTAACAAATCTTATAATCACAGACAAATTTTCCACATTGCACCTGTCCCTGGTCCCATCACTTTTGAGGCAAAACCCTGCAGAATCAGCATTGTCATATTTTTTCTTGACTTCTCCAAGCACCATGTCTGCCAGTGTTTGAATTATTTCATTTTGGATATCCTTGGATGTATATTTTGCATTTTTTGGGATACTTTTTGCAATGTTTGCCAGTTTTTCATCCTTCTCCAAAGTGTACTCCATTAGTTTTAGAAAAAGACCTGAAGCAACATCACCATCAGCTTCAGAAGCAGGCCTATCATACATCAAAGTTTCTGAAGTCCCACGCAGCCCCAACTCATTCACACAGAGAAACTTTACAGCACTGCCTATGCTCTTGACATAGTAATGGTTTTTTTCAAGCTGTGTTTTACCAACCAACAAAGAGTCAACAGTCCCCCCTGCAGCGTCTCTGCTTTTGTGCTGACTCCATATGCTTGAGGTATGCACATGGTTATGACTGGACATGTGCCTCTGCAACCCCTTGTCCCGATCAAGCGCTGCTTTCCAGTTGTTAAAACCAGTTAAGGTAAAAACAACATCCCTCTCATTAGCAACTGAATATTTGCGACAGGGGAAGCAGAAGCATGCATCTCGCATTACAGAGTACTCCAGCCACGGTCGTGTGCGGTACCAGGCAGGGTTGAATGATCTTAATGCTGTTCCAAATGCACGCTTTGGGTAGCTACCAAGTATGGGCTGAGATGGAGCACTATCATTTAAATCACTGAGTAGAACTTGCTTTGTAGGCAAGGCCGGCTTTACGCAGGGGCAAGAGGGGGCAGTGCCCCCTCAAACAAACATTCTGCCCCCTCAATCAAATGCGCCGAAATGGGCAAATCTCTCCAAACGCTCTCTCCCCTCTGTACTGAACTCTGTGTGTCGGAGCTTCACAGGATCCATTGTACTGTCTTCAACAAGTCCTTCCCACCACCACAGAAAACAACCAATCAGTGTTTAGTATGCAAATGAGTTGACATACAGCCTGATCTTGCGGTGTCATATTTCTCCCCCTCGTAGAGAGAGCGGCTGCTGAGCTCCAGCGGTAAAACTTATAGAGTAAAGCTCTGTTAAATGTGTTGTAGCGATACTGAATAAATACTTATAATAACAGACGTATTTATTGCATCTATTCTGTCAACTGGGGTTTGTTTCTGTTCTATTTAAACGTGTCTACACCTGTTAGTAGGAGCAGTGATCAATCACGCACGGGCCATAGATGTGACTGCCTCCTCGGTACAATACAGACTGAGGGAAAACGAGCTGCGCATATGAGACCCCTCAAGCTCCGCCCAGCCTTTAGTTCAGCATGCTAGTTTGAAGAAAAAAATAACAGAAAGTTTCACTCTACATTCCCGCTGCTTTCAGCAGTTCAGCTCAGAGCTTCATGTATGCCTCAGCTTAAACAGACGACAATGTGCATTTCCGATCTTGGAGAGTTGTAGTTAGAAAAAAAAAAAACTCCGGCCACAAAACCCACTTTGGAAAGTTTCATTCAGTCCTCCTGCATGATGCATCCATTTTTTAGAGCTTTTAAAAAAGGTAGTGCTGATTCTTTAATCATTATGGTCTATATACAGACAGAAACAAACACACAGATAGTTGAGTTTATTGTTATTAGTTTCAAATTTATTCAAAATGCTTAGACATCTAATGGCTGTCCAATAGGGCAATTGTTATTTTGTTGGTTGTTAAAGCTTTGATAATGGATCATTCTTTTCTTTTTTCTTACTTCATTTTGTTATTGATATTTTCTGTTCCCCCCCTGAGGGATTGCCACCTTATTGTGGTCAGGGGGTTTGCGTGCCTCAGTGACTCTAAGAGCTATACCAGCAGGAGCTTTGGTTTCAGGTGGGACACCCAAGCTGGACAGGTCTTAGAGTAGAGGCCTGACAAAGTGCAATCCATTTCTTTGAAGTTGGACTCCACTAACAGCACAGTTCTGTTAAAGAAACACTTAAAAAACAACAACAAGAAAATGCTGAAGTATGTACTCATAGTGCCCCCTTCAAATTTATGCCTGCCCCCTCATGTATGCATTCCTAGAACCGGCCCTGTTTGTAGGTGGCATTGAGGGACCCACACATGGGGGAGGAGAAACAGAGCTTGTTGATGGTAAGGGCGTTAGCTGTGTGCTAGCTGCTGCCTGTGAAGTACTAGCAGTAGCATTGCTACTGGAGCAGGCAGAAGCAGCACTACCTTTTTTAAAAGCTCTAAAAAATGGATGCATCATGCAGGAGGACTGAATGAAACTTTCCAACGTGGGTTTTGTGGCCGGAGTTTTTTTTTTTCTAACTACAACTCTCCAAGATCGGAAATGCACATTGTCGTCTGTTTAAGCTGAGGCATACATGAAGCTCTGAGCTGAACTGCTGAAAGCAGCGGGAATGTAGAGTGAAACTTTCTGTTATTTTTTTCTTCAAACTAGCATGCTGAACTAAAGGCTGGGCGGAGCTTGAGGGGTCTCATATGCGCAGCTCGTTTTCCCTCAGTCTGTATTGTACCGAGGAGGCAGTCACATCTATGGCCCGTGCGTGATTGATCACTGCTCCTACTAACAGGCGTAGACACGTTTAAATAGAACAGAAACAAACCCCAGTTGACAGAATAGATGCAATAAATACGTCTGTTATTATAAGTATTTATTCAGTATCGCTACAACACATTTAACAGAGCTTTACTCTATAAGTTTTACCGCTGGAGCTCAGCAGCCGCTCTCTCTACGAGGGGGAGAAATATGACACCGCAAGATCAGGCTGTATGTCAACTCATTTGCATACTAAACACTGATTGGTTGTTTTCTGTGGTGGTGGGAAGGACTTGTTGAAGACAGTACAATGGATCCTGTGAAGCTCCGACACACAGAGTTCAGTACAGAGGGGAGAGAGCGTTTGGAGAGATTTGCCCATTTCGGCGCATTTGATTGAGGGGGCAGAATGTTTGTTTGAGGGGGCACTGCCCCCTCTTGCCCCTGCGTAAAGCCGGCCTTGCTTCTCACCATCCTCATCCTTCTTGACCTGAGAGCTGTTTTTGACTCAGTTTTCCAAACCATCCTCATTGACAGATTAACCACCATTGGACTGTCTAACACACCCCTGGACTGGTTTCAATCATATCATTCTTGCTGTACTCAGGTTGATTAACCCAAATCTTTCCAGAATTGCCTCCTTCAGTCATACTACATCTGTCCTGCAATAACTCCACTGGCTTCCAGTTAAATTCTGCATCATCTATTACATCTTCTCAGGCCATCAACAGCCTCACCCTTCTGTGTCACACCAAGCTCCTCCACATTAACATACCTAGCTGTACTCTCAGGTATTCTTCCTCCTCTATCCAACTCACCCTCCCACCTGCTTGCTTAACCACCATGGAGTCGAGAGCCTCTCTGTCTGCATCACTTCCCTTGGACATCTGGGATATTCCTCACAACTCCACTCATCTATAAGAACATGCCTCTACAGAGGCGCTGAAGAACAGCAATAATCAGGAGTGTATTAGTACACTGTTGTTGTGTGTGTTCTTTGAGGGACTATGTGGTGCTATGTGTGAGCATGTACATGGATTTGCATCTTCTTGTGCATTTTTGCTCTGTGTTGGCTCATTTTCAAGGAGGCTTGTTCATTTGGTCTGTGGGGAGATGTGCTTTCTGCTGACTGTGTTGCTACCGGAGCAGAGGTTCTTACAGATCAATAGTATTCGGAACCCACCTTTTTCTATGTGTGGTTGACTGGCTGTCTGCACAAGATGCACCAACAGTGTCTTGAATATATTGGACACACCCTTAATAACTAAGGTGTTTAGGGGTTTTCTTTGTTATCCTTAATAACTTTCCACTAAAGCATTGAAAAGACATCTGCCTCTAGGCTGGCGTTTATCTGTAGCTGCTATTTGACAGAATAAGACAAATTTCTGTGTCGTGGTGCAGCCATCTGCTGTCTGTCAGAGTTCTGAATTGCATCAAAGTGGACCAGAACTCATTCTACATTGTGATAGGCATCTTTGAAGCTATTCAAGGAATGATAGTATTATGTTTCCCTTTTTGTCTTTGGTCAGACATCCCTTTAAATCAATCATCAGGCCGAAGCAAGTATTTTGTTAAGTACAACTTGGGTCTTATGCACAGTCAAAGAAGTCAGACACATCAGCATGTCCTAATCTACATCTGTCTGTGCTTTCCTCAGGTCTGGATGACTGTCTCCAGCAGTACGTGAAGAGTTTTGAGCGGGAGCAGATGGGGGGAGAGCAGCTGCTGCACATCACTCATCAGGAGCTGGAGGAGCTCGGTGTCACCAGAATAGGACATCAGGAGCTCATCCTGGAAGCGGTTGACCTCCTCTGTGCCCTGGTTAGTCTCTGTAACTTTACATCCTATTGACTGGATCACTCCGAACAGGGAAAGCATGAGATACGTGCAGTACAGATGATCTTTGCTCACGCTAGGAAAAGGGTGAGCAAAGATCACCGCTCCAAAAATTTAGCAAAACAAAATGATGGGGAGAAACTCTACCATAGCATTGCCTCTCAAACAAACCCCAAGCAATGCTGGAATGTAACAAAAAAATGAGAAAAACACTGTCCAGTTCAGATCCTATCTTGATTTCTCCATTTTAAGTAAACCACACAAACAATGTGGCATATGAAGGCTGAGACTCTGCTGATTACAACTATGTTTGCCTCATTATTGTGTGACAAAAAACTCCATGAACTAGCAACCAAACAGTAGCAAAGAAACAACAAACGAACAAAAAAAAACAACATAAACAAACGTCATCAAGTACTGAATCATGTCTTACTTTGACTGTTTTGTGGTCAAAAGTTTTATTCAATTTTAAAATATTCAGCTACTGTGTTCTCCTATGACTCTGGCTTTGTGTGAAATGAATCATTAAGGTCCTGGTAGTTTCCATGAAGATGAAGGAGGTTTTACAGTCAAGTACTCTTCCTATCATATACAGTCTTAGGCTTTACTCCTTTCTGGGTCCTCATGGTGTTTCTGAGGTGAATTTGGGGGCTATCCCTCCGTTCTCCTGACTCTGACCATTAGAAGAGTTGTCAATTATTTTAACCTGCCAAACATTTCTATTAAATCATCTAGTAAACTGCTCAGGTTAATTTTTTTTAGCTTCTACTTTTGCACAGTTGTTCATTAAACATTACTCTATTAATTCCTAGATTAAGTGGGATGCTATCCTCACTGGAAGTAATGTGGCTTTCTTTCAGGAGGAGATAACCATTTACATGTTTCTACTCTGTTCCAGGTGATTTAAATCTGGTAAAGTAGTACACATCTTGATTCTGACATTTTTTTAGTAATCTCACACATCTCAAACTTTTACATACAACTCTTGTGGTTGTGAAGATATACTTCTTCATAGATATAATTATTATGGGTGTCATTTTGGACAGGAGGCAGAAAAAATAGGCCTAGGCAATTAGAGAAAAAATTTTTTTTTTGCATTTCTTGGTTAATTGTACCTTAAAATAAGGCTGGAAATACAGGTTTTGATCATAATTTGTATTTTTTCATGTCAAAAGTTTTATTTCTCCTTTTAACTGCACAATATCAGAAACAAAAACCTAAAAAAAATCAAAGAGAAATTAGTCAGACAGAAAATGGTTCTTCTAAAGATTTCCATTTAAATCATAACATGATTCATTTCACAGTCGTGGACTGGAATTCTGAAATTGTCACAGCCCTAGTTTAGAAAGATATGCACGCCAAAAAAAAAAAAAAAAAGAAAAAAAAAGACATGATCAGAGACTGCAAAATATAGCACCAACCCAAAATATCTTGCTGGCTAGTGTATTGGACTAGCTTATACGATGCTGCAGTCATTTGTAGAACAGAATGATTAATTATTAGCATGCCCACTGTGGGCTATAGTTTAATGAAGAAAGCTAGTTTTTGCCAGGTAAAACATGCTGGCATTAAGTAAAAATGGGTGCTAAACTCTGACATGCTGCATTTTAAAATCATAGAAAGCAGTTAAGATTCTTGAATCAGATCTTGGTAAATTGTCTGAGTGGCTTTTCTCTGGTTTCACTCCAAAATCCAAAGTCATGCATGTTGGGCTTTTTGACTGTAAGTGTGAATTGAGCATGCACAGTTGTCTGACTGTTCATGCCATAGACTTGCAGCCTGTCAAGGCTGATTACTTAATGAGATGCTTCTGAGAACAGTATGTTGAGAGGAGTAATAAAAAGAAAAGAAAAGAAAAGAAAAGAAAAGAAAAGAAAAGAAAAGAAAAGAAAAGAAAAGAAAAGACAAGAAAGAAGCTCTGAGAGATGTTGGTGCCCATGTACCACTCGGATGTTCCTCTCCTTCTAACATAGCAGCATATAGCTTGGCGCATACAGTAGTTTATTAGCCCTGCCAGCTAACAGTTAATCACTGTGGCTCAAAAAAGATCTAGTCTAGATAGATTTTACTTTGGTCCATCAAAGATTTTCAGAACATCTGAGCATAGAAAATACAGAGTTACTCTAACAGATAAAAACCAAATCAAATCAAATCAAATCAAATCAAATCAAATCAAATCAAATCCTAAATTTTATTTATAAAGAGCTTTTTCTGCCAAAGGCAATACAAAGTGCTTAACACGGTAAAAACAATTTATGCATATTAAAGTAAATAAAAAGCCTTCACACACAAGGTAAGCAACATAGCAATTTAAGAACACACTTATAATCTCTCTCACATGCAGTCACACAGACATCACAAACAGAGCAGTTACCCCCCCCCCCCGATACAATAAAAATATATATAAATAATAAATATCTGGCTTGACGCTGCTGTGAGGAAATGATGTCTTGGGGATCCGATCACACCAGGAGCCAGCCCACCAATGTCAACAGAGGCTGCCACTGCAACCACCCAGATCAGGGCAGGCCCCACTTTACAGCACAGCCGTAGGACTGCAGTACAGGACCCACAACCACCCGGACAAGGTCGATCACCATGGCAACAACCCCCAGACCAAGCAGGCAAAGCTCCTGGTGCAAAGGATCTCCATGAGTAAAACACTGGAGTTAAAAAAGTTGAAACATTGATCTAACAGAACCACAAGAAAAATGAGAACAAATCAGAGACGCGATTAAAAAAGAGAAAATAATGCACATGAAGGATTTTATAAAATAATGTGCTAAAAAGTAATAAAATAGAAAAAAAAAACAAACAAACAAAAAAAACAAACAAAAAAAACATGAATTAAAGAAAGGTCAAATAGAATTCAGTTAAAAGCTAAGTTAAAAAGGTAGGTCTTGAGCCTCCTTTTGAAAACATCAACTGGCAGGTTGATCCACAGACGGGCACCGTAATAATGGAAAGATGTCTTGCCATATGTTTTTTTTTCCTTATTTTTGGAACAACTTAAAGGCCAGTATCAGAGGAACGCAGGTTCCTTGAGGGCTCATAATTTAAAAGCAAGTCAGATAAATAAGAAGGCCCAAGACCATTAACACAAACCACTAAAAGAATCTTAAAATCAATCCTAAAATGCACAGGAAGCCAATGCAGCGATTTTAAAACTGAAGTAATTTGTTCCCACTCTGGTCCTCTTTAGAACACGTGCTGCTGAATTCTGACGTAATTGTAGCTTTTGAAACACTTTTTGGGAAGACCAGAGAACAGAGCAATATGCTATTCTATTCTACTAGAAATAAGGGCATGCAACAGCACCTCCATGCTGGCAAGAGAGAGAAATTGTACGACTCTGGCGATGTTTTAAGATGAAAAAATCCTGCCTTTGTGACATTTCTGATATGTGGAAAAAGAGCAGCCAGGCTTATCACACACTTAGAAGGTTTGAAATGATGTATTTTTGGTATAACAATCTCTTTTTTGTCTTTAGGACCGATAATTAAAACTTTCATTTTGTCCTGGTTGAGATGTAAGAAGTTCTCTACCATCCATGACTTGATATAGAAAATACAGTTTAAAAGGACGTTAATTGGTTCCAGGTCATCAGGAGACAGCGATGTAAAGCTGTGTATCATCAGCATAGCTTTGAAAATCAATGCCATGTCTCCTGATGACATCCCCAAGCGGTAACATGTACAAATTAAAAAGTATTGGGCCTAAATTTGATCCTTGGGGAACCCCACACTAGACTTAATGGATTCTTGAGGAGCATGTATCCATACTTACAAAAACCTGTCATTGTGTAAAATGAGTAAAACCATTTTAAAACAGTACCTGAGAGGCCCACCACATGGTTTTATTTGGCCTTAACACATGGCCTAATAAAAATGAACCAAAATATGGAATTATATCAAAAACATTAAATCCCCTAAATAATGTTCAAAACAAAACAATAGGAAATTTCAAAAGTTATTTTAAAACTTCCTACACTATGTTTTCAACATGTGGATGAATGTGCGTCTTTGGAGATATGACTTTGTATAAACCTTTATGGAAGACATTTCCAGAGGTAAAAAGATTTCTATACAGGTGGACGTGTTATTCTTCATCAAAAAGAAGTATCTGATGAAATCCCAGCTCATAAATAAATAAACAGTCATTTGGTCCTTGCTTTATGTGTACTTCTACGGTCACTGCTGACTGTATGTGCAGTGGCCCCGCTCAGGATTAGGGAATTAGGAGGAATTAGGTGCTACTCTCCCAGAGAGAGGGAGAAAAGGAGGAAAAGGAGGGGAGGTGAGAAGGAAGGAGAGAGGTAGAGACTGTAAAGAGAGCACCTTATCTCCCAGGCACACATGGCTGGATTAACTGAAGCTGTTTGAATATGTGTGAGTGTGTTTCTACACGTTCATGCTTGTGTGTTTGGGTGCTAATCAGCACCTCTTCTCATTCAAATTTTCCAGCATGGGAATAAGTGTCCCAGAGTACCAATCACCATATGTCCTGGAAGTGGACACACTCACACACTCCATCATACACACACATTCAAAGATGCCAACTAGACGAGACGAGTCACTGAAACTACTGCTGTGGCTGCTTTTAAGGGATAATACTAGCTATTTACAACTTGGGTCTTGTTTTGTGTAGCTTTGGCTGTCATTCTTATGACACAGTGCTAATAAAATATGTTACCAGCTGGGACCAAGGACCATTGAAATGTCTAAGGGACAAAACAAAGGCAGTCTGGCAGGTTTAAATGTACACAAAGACTAGTTTAGTCTAATTTATAGAACGTAGAGCTGAAATTCAAGGCAAACTTAGCAGTTCAAAGACAAGTTGCATTGTTTAGCTTTGTGCAAATTCTTTTCTGTAAAAAGATAGAATGGAAGTAACATTTTGGGTATTTTTAGATAATGTGATTAAATGACACCTTCTCTATTTGTGCCCCTTCTCATCTCTTGCACAGGCACTCTTATGTCAATATTGCCAGATTCTTAGATCTCTTCACTTAAACTGTTTATTACAGTCTAATCATGACTGACAAAAAAATTGGGCCAAAACATAAAAAAAACATAACAACCCAGTTGTAGAAAACAAAATGTAATTATGCTGGAGCAAGCAACCCCCCAAAGTCTTGTCTTTAGCTCTTATCCTCAGGTAACAAAGCACCATAGAAGCTAAGGGCGAATCACTGTCATCATCAATATCTTCCATCATATGGAAGAGCAAAAACTACCTCCCATGACACAACTATTATGACTGTCTGGTGTTTCTGCTGTTAAGATGAGGAGTCTATGTGGCTCTGGATCAATGCAAGTTTCAAGTGCTGACTGAAGAGTCTTGCTGTAAGTGAGGAAAAGATCCTCCCTATGGAGCCAAACTATGTACTAACAAATGTGCAGAACTTTGAAACAAGGAGTGCCATTTAAGTTACTAATTTACTGTATGTTTTCATATACAAGAAGAAATTTTTTTTTTTTACATTTATGCATTCCTTTTGGTGTTCCCCAGGATTCTATTTTAGGAGTGCTTCTTCTGAGTTCTAATAATTGCTCTAATAGTTGCTATTCTGTGTGCCAAAACTTAATTCAATGTCAAATGCTTCTAGTCGAGTGATTTACCATATGCCTTATTAATCTTGATTAACATTACTTCATGGGAACAGAGTCAAAGCCTTCTAGAGTTTGCAATTATCACTTTGCTAAGGGTTTGTAAATCATTTCAGCTGGTTAGGGTCCTTCTCTGTTAGCTTCTACTATTTTGAGAGTAAATTAAAGCTTGTGGGGCAATAAAAGCCAAAGCTGCTTTATTGTTTTACTCATAATGATCATATTTGATGAGCAAGTAGCTAAAAACAACCTGCGAATCAAGCTAATTTGAACTTGAGCTAATGTTTTTGCTTCAGTCAGCCGGATATCTTAGTAATCTTTTAGATGAAGACAACAAAGACTGGGCTCCTACAAATAATCTAGGCCAATTGTAGTTTGTTTACACCAAACACATGTAGCAATGATGCAATAAAAACACTAAAATGTGTCTTTAGAAACAATGCAGAGTTTTTTATAAATTGATTTGAATCACAACTGCTTTCACCCACCAGCATATGAAGAAGTTGCATGCTTATACGCTATCCAAGCTTTTACTATAGATGCTCATCTGAAGCTAAATATAGTTTGAGATGTCGGGGAAGGGAACTGACTGGTGTTTTCCCTATCCCAATTTTAAATCTGTCTTGAATAACACATGAGCATCTATGCCATGACATAGATCAACTCTTTAAAGGTATATGAAGCATGAACATGCATCTAGATTTAAATAAATACTGCATGTTGCATCCTCCTTGCACACCATTAGCCACTTTGGTTTATTTGGCCCCCAGATACATGTAAATATGAGCAATATTCTAATTATTTTCTCCAGCAAAAGACACAGCAAAGAGAGATAGATGACTTTTACAAGTCAGATGTCTGTTAGGGCAAATACACCAACTCCCTTATGCCTATCTAGAAATGAAAGGTTTTTTATTAGTAAGGCATTTATATATTCGGAAACTAGTCCTGTCATGTCCATGATCTAATTTTATTCTTTGTCCTCTATGCCTTGATCTCATGTAGCATCTCTTTTAAACAGATTAGTTACATTTCACTGGTTGTTCTTTGTCAGCGCAGTGTGTTCTCTAGATTGCTTGAAAGTCACAATTTTGTATTTCTTTATATTTTAAATGTGAGCTAATCAAGGAGGAGTCCTATGATGTTTGTTACTGGAAACTAATTTTGAATGTCAATTGTGAGGTTTGGTCCATCAGTCTCCATAAATCAAATTAATATAAACAATATGTTAATTTCAGACCCCCCCTAGTTTTGACAAGATGTAGTTAAAAATCAACCAAAATAGGGCTGGCTCTTAAATTAGGTGTGCAATAGAAAAAAGAAAAAAGTAAAAGAAAAAAATCTTGCAGCTTATGATTAAAAAAGCCTGCAGAGCCAATTTATAATTCAGTCTCTGCCTGATTCCATCACATTTGCAAAATCAATAGTCTCCTAATTAATAGATGCTTTCTGTTTCTATCTATGAAGCTTTCATTGAAGACTTGCATGAATAGTGTTGCAAATATTTTAATGCAGCAACATTTGCCTTGTTGCTCAGATGTGTTATATACCGTGCAATGCTTGATCATGAACAATTGCAAGAAAATCAGCATTAAGGAGAGGCCACTCCACAAATGGCTGCTATGGCAACTACATCGACATGGGGAAGGGTGCGCTGTGGGTGGTGGTCGAGAGAGAAGGGGGTGATTGTAGTGGTATCGCCCTCTTACTGTATTGATTTGCACACATATGTATGCACTGCTTAAACAACTTCTTTCTGGCTCCTCACACACAAAGTCATTTAGGCAGTTGGAACAGCTTTTTTCCCCCGCTTCATCTCAGCGCTCTGTCCCCTGGAGGGAGCTGCACACAGCTTTAGATCGAATCATATGACAGCCTAATTACAGCTGTGCAAACATGTACACTCAAAGTGCATGCATACAACTGCATTCACACGGAAGACAGAAAATCATACAGAGCACAGTGTGTGCCTGACCCAGTTTCAGTAAGATGCATAGCTGGGTCCTCGCTGTCTTCCTCTCTCCCTCTTGTCTTCTGTCTCTTCGTTCCTTAGTTGCCTAATTTCTCTCTTTCGCTCTATCCCTCTGCTGCCACTGTGAAGCCCTCCCTCCTTTGTAGTCACTGTGGTCGTGACTGTGTAGAATAGATCTAGAGGCAGCAGAGAAATAGATATGTCTAGCTCAGACTGGGCTTTTGAATTTACAAGGATGTGCAAGTGTGTATGTGTGTGTATAGCCTTTTTGTCAGCAGGAATCAGACTCTGTCAGGCAAGACATGACTTGAGGAGCTTTGGGATGCTGAGTACAATGTGTGTGTGTTTATTTAGAAGGGTTTCAGTGCTGTAATGGGCTAGCCAACTCCACCAGCTTAGTGCTCAGAAAATGCAGTCAAACTCCAGAGCACATGATAGAGATGATAAACTAAACATTTTCCCAATAAAGATTGAAAAATTGTTAAATGTCCTGAACTTTGGCAGATTTTCTCAGAGTGGCACCCCTAACAGCCCCCATTCCATCTTGCATCCTATCTGTACTCTGAGAACTCTCCAAAGAGTGAAATTCCCTCTGATGTTGTCTTATGCCTGTCATTTTCTCTCTTTCTTTTTCTCTCTTCCTTTGATAATGCCCTCTTGCATTTCTCTGATGAAACAACCACCATGTGTGTTCAAAATGGCCCCTATGTTGATTTCCAGTTGCTGGCATGGGACGTGGTGTTGAAAGAGAGACAGGTGTTTCAGCAACACAAATCCATATGATAAGCTTTGCTTTGTGATAGTGTCATGAATGTGGGGTCAAATAAACCGTTGTTCTGGTGTAAATAATTCAATCTGTTTGTTCTTCAGAACTATGGCCTAGAGACGGAGAACCTCAGAACTTTGTCCCACAAGCTGAACGCTTCAGCGAAGAACCTGCAGAATTTCATCCTGGGCCGACGGAGGGGTGGCCACTACGATGGACGAGCATCCAGAAGGTTGCCCAATGATTTCCTCACATCAGTGGTGGATTTAATTGGTGCAGCAAAGAATCTGCTTGCCTGGCTCGACAGGTACGAGTCACATCTTTGACCCTTTAATTTGTGAGAAACTATGGTCTTAGAGGATCACCAAAACTGGGATTACACAATTTAGTTGATAGTACATTTATGTTGATTTTTTTTACAGTTATTAATCATTAATTGTTGAAACATTAATATTTTTGTTTACTGTAAAACAAAAAGAAAACAAAAACAAAGACAAAACAAAACAAACAGTTTATTTAGTTATAAAACTGCATTTTAAATCCATGTGGTGACATCAGCTATGGTGAACTGTTGTTTAGGGCTTCATCGCAATATACTCACATTATCAGATGTCATTTCTGTTTTCTTAACATTTTATATATGCAGTTATAATTTAAAATGATTTTGTATTGTCATAATGTTTCATGAGCTTTTTGAATTACATGAAATGAAGTTGAGAACCCAAACAGCAAAGCAGTATTGAGCTTCGGCAGGCCCCTGAGTGGCATAGCCTTCTAGCCGTGATATAAAACCAAATATTGTTGTTTGTCCTCGTCTATTGCTTTTGTGTTTTGTGGGAAGAGCAGGATTTAGTTTATTTCCCTCCCATCACTGGCTTCTCATGTCATATGAACTCTTAGCAAATAGTATAACAGAAAAAAACCTGGAGAGTAATAAAATGCAATAACCCAAAAGGCGTGTAAACAAACCAGCAACCAACACAAAATTTCCAGTTATTTTTCATGTACCCTGTGCATCTGACCGACATCTGTTTTTCTTTCTTTCAGGTCTCCATTCGCCAGTGTGACAGAGTACTCATTACTAAAGAATAATATTGTGCAGCTCTGCCTTGAATTGACCACTATCGTACAACAGGTGCTTTCACACACACACAATGCAGTCATGACACACTAATATATTTGCATATTGATCACTGCAACATGTGATTCAAACAGAAAGAGCAAAGTGCTTTTGGAGCAACAGTATGGTTGGCTCTATAGATTTTAACCATTATCACGTGTTCGTTGCTGCAGGCAAGCAGCTTTTGATAACAAACCTCATCAACTTGCTCTAAGACCTCACCCCCTCCCGATCCCAAATGCTCTGATGGAGAGTTCGCTAGGGGTCTATCATTTCCTGTCCTCCTTTCGCTGGCTCCCTCATGCTAATTCACACATGTGCGTCCTTACACATTACAACAGGAGCTAAATGCGTACACTCTGGCACTGCAGCCATCCCATTGTTTGGACACAAACTATGTCTGCTCTTTTGGACCTTATCCATGTCCTCACAGTTGGAGGCTGCTTAGAGAGTGTGTGAAAGCGTGTTTGTACTTGTGCCCAGAGTGGGTCCTGGAGCTGAGCAGATAACACCCATCCCCTTTTACAAGGGCCAGAGTGAGGGTGAAGAGAAAGGGGCCACCACAGGTCTTCAATAGGCCAAATGAACCTGCTGCTGCTGCTGGGGTGCAGCAAAAAAAAAGGTGGCAGCGGTGCTTGCAGTAGTGCATCACATGTGTGAATTACCTGCTACCATGCACTTCCAGTGCTACCATGATGGATTCAGTGGGCTGCTTTCCCAGAAATAGATTAACCATCAGCTATTGTTAAATGGCAATCTGTCACATTCAAATAATGTTGTGCTTAAATCCTGAGGAGGCTTGAAAAGCTCCAGGAAGCAGAGTAAATCTAAATCTGGTTGATCCACTGTGTCACGTACATCGCAAAGTGCAAAATGCAAAGGCTGTAGGAGACAAAATACTTGACTGTTCGTATTTTCCACAAGTTATCAGTTTCTTCCTGCTGCACATCTAATTTATCTCCTTTCCTTCTTTTCAGGATGTTATATTTGGAGGAAATAGACATTAGAGCTTGTGTGCGGATATTCATATTGATGTTGCTCCATCTTATGAATTCTCTGTCCCTCTCCCCTCCTCTCTTTTTACAGGACTGCACCGTGTATGAGACAGAGAATAAGATTCTTCATGTGGTAAGTATTTGCTCTGCACAGGCTAAACATCCATGATGATTTTCAAGATAAAAAGTTAAATTTGATGCTCAGATTGTTTCTTCTCATTTTCCTTCAGTCGTGTGGATGCATCATACATTCGCTTGCACAAGTTGCACATTTTGCAAATTTTTATTAATTAAACTGCAACACATAAAATCTGATTTATTTCAAGACTCCTCCAAAGCTGCAGCTGTTTGAGGAAAATATTTTCCAACTAGTTATGATTTGAAAAAGCATTAAAATGGGTTCAGCTAGTGAAACAAAACTGCTTCATTTCAATAGCAGCATTTAAGTACACTTCGATTGAGATTGATTTTATGTGGGTGTTTGTTTTTTTGTGTGTTTTTATACTTAGTTTTGTGTGTAAATGTGTGTGTTGTAAAGTGCAAATGAGCTGGAGGGCTTTTGAGAGGCTTTTGTGCTTGCATGCCTGTATGAGGAGGGAACTGTCTGCATCCACGTGTGGAACTGAGTGAGCAGTTTGTGTCTGATCTGGGCTGACAGTCAGACTGGGACATTTCCTGCTCCCATTGAAGGTCAGGTCAGGTGAAAACAAACAAAAAATTGGGAGGGGAATTGGAAAGGAAGTACATTATTAATATAGTATTAATATAGTATTTTTGATTTAATTAATTTCACTTCATATTTTTTCTGCCTGGCTGCACACACACACAAACTCAAACACACATGCACACACAACGTTTGGGCTGATATAAATTACACGTGCCTAAGTAATGAGATATTTATGAGAAGTTGTTTGTTTTTAGATGCAGCATTTTAGCACACACACACACACACACACACACACACACACACACACACACACACACACACACACACACACACACACACACACACACACACAGGATGAATTGTTCAGTTTTCATCTGGTATTTTACTGCTTCTCTGGAAATAGGCGTAGTCAAGTTGATTTCTTTGAGAAATTAATAATTGAAATAAATGAAAGCACTATAATAATTTAAAAGAAAACACGGTTTCACATTTTTTGGACTAGAAGATCCAATCTCCTGTGTGCACCAAACTCAGAAAAACTAAAGCTCTGAGTGGCGTAGATGGTGCATATGGCTGTAAAATGCACAAATGATACAAAAGATAAAGCCTTTTAAACGCTTTGTAAGGTAATAATAAAACCTGAAAGAGACAAGATCCAATAGAGCTTTTAGAGCAGAAGGTCACCAGAAGTGCACCAATGTGTAATATTAGATAAAAAAACATTTTATTTATATTAAAGCTTTACAGTAAAAATATAAGTATTTAATCTCAAATGACAGAAAATGTGCCTGTGGATAATGACAGTACATTATCAGTGTTTTTAACTGGGTCTTTAGTGTCTCTTGCACATCATCCTGGTAGTTTAAAATACAGTGAAATTTCTTTGAAAAAGCCCAACAAAATCCTTATGATTATTTAAAGTAACTTTAATGAGCTGCAGCTCAACTACACCAACATGTTTCTTAAAATGCATTTTACAATAATCCAGAAAGGCATCCACATAATAAATGACAGGAAATCCTGGGGATCTTTTACCTAATTTTGAGCTTGGATTTGTTAAATGCTTGCTTGTTAACCCTAAAGCAGTCTTTCACATAGTTATATTGATGATTTCACAAATTTAATTACCAATATGCACACAGTTTTACCCAGGCACACCTACAGTAAGTCATACATTCAGCATGGGGCTCATGCTGGTTACTGTAGTGCAGTTGTACGTTTGTTCGCTTCTGCTCAATAATGCAAAACTCACTGCTACTCTGCTCTCCACTAGTCTACAGCCTGCAGCAATCAGATGGACAGGGTGTATGTGCATTTGCTTTTTTCTGTGTGTGTGTATGTGAAAAAACAGAACGAGAGATAGGGTATGAGCATGTGTGAGTCTGTGTGTCTGATGGTGCATTAAGTGTGTATAAGCGAGTGTTTTTATGTGCATGCATGCATAAGGATGAGCGGAATTATGTAACCCTGTCCTAGTTGTGTGTTTTCCTTTTCCCTTGTTTTCTCCCCTTTCCTCTCGGATGCTCCCTCCCACCCACCTTTCTGCTTGTCTGTCTCTCATTTCCACTTTCCTTCATCTCCTCTCTATCTTTTCCAATGTCTGGGTGAATGTGTGTGTAAGACCATCCATGTGCAGGTGATGCATTACGCAACCATACTTGGTGTGCATTAGCAAAAAAAAAGTGCAGAAAAAAAATAAATGAAAAGAATAAAGAAGATGGTGGCAGGGGTTGCACCAGAGCTTAATCCATTTGGCAGTGTACTATGTCAGGCTTTCTATTTGACTGCTCTTAAATCTCATGCCAGCCAGCCACATAAGTTAACTTCCCTGTAATCTGCACTCTGATGCTCTGGAGGCGTGTCGGATCAAGGCTGGGTGTTTCAGAGCCGGTGGAGTTTAGATCTCCACGCTGGTGACTGGCCTTTTGTCTCTGGATCCTGTGTTAATCCCAGGTCAAGGCTATTAGTGTAATGATCAAAGAACGTCATGATGTCACTTGCTGGGAACTTCATTGCTCTAACTTAAATGCTTACTTTTCTATTTCATCTTTTTTTTTTCTTTAAATGGAAAGACTAGAACATAATGTTACTGTACAAACAGGAAACTCACCAGCCACTGTAATGTTCAAATAACTGACTCAGAAACTGGTGTTAGTGTGAGTGGAGTTATTTGTGAGTGGATGTGTGTGAGCTAGCTCACAGAAGATTATCCACCTTTTCCTCTCACAAAGGATGAATCATAGGCTCTAAAATCTGATGTGTATGTGTGTACTCATATGTGTGTATACTGAGTATCCCTTGCTATTCATTTTGTAACTATCATCGGGTAATTGCTCATTAGGATTGAGATCAGAAGATTATTTTATGCAGGGTTCATTACTATCATGCCGCTTGTGAAAATTTTGCAAAACATTTAGTATCTTCACTTACATGTGTGCCTGTTATATTCATGCATGTGTGTTTGCATATTTGTGTGTGTACTAAACAGCGACGCTATGAGGCATAATAACCAAGATGACCATTTCTGTAAAGCCACTGCAGAAAGCAAAGATTAGGAGGCAGAGATGTTGCTGATGATAAATTAGTGTGCATGCATGACCAAGCAGACAAATAGCCCGAAAAACAATCAAAGTTTACTAAGAACTAAAAGGCAAGGTTGCTCAAATAAGGTAATATGAATTAAAAATATATGTGCGGTTAAAAAAATGCAGCCTCTGAAGTGACTGTTCTGGTTTATTTCAAGCGAAGGCAAAAGTAGCTTTTTGTCTTTTCCAACAAAATGACTGATGACAAATATAAACTGGGCTTTGTAATTGAGATGTTACAACATGTCAGCTTGGCACTTGGGGCTGGCTAGTAGTGATGATGTATTGTCTGTTTGTGAAGGTGTCTTGCGGGCACGCCTGTGGACAGACTGTGACAAGAAACAGTTTGTGTGCTGGAGTGATGGAAGTGGTGATGTGGAACAGTCTGATGAAAATGATGCTTGTTTCACCTCCTCCAGCTAGGTCACAGCATCCCTCATGGACCAAAACCAATCTCGAAAACTTTCTGTCTTTCTCCTTTTCTGTCTCTTCCCGTCATTTTGTTTCTGCTCTCTTCACCTTGAACTCTGTTTGCAGTGTAAGACCTTAGCGGGAATATGCGACCACATCATCTCTCTGTCGTCAGACTCTCTGGTCTCTCAGTCTGCTCATCTGGAGGTGGTCCACCTTACCAGCATCATGCCCAACGAGGGGCTGGTGAGAGCACATTCAAGTATTCACACACACAAACATAAGCTCATGCGTATTTTAAAGATAAACAAAATGATCAGTTTAGCCCAGGATTGACGTATTATTTGTTTGTCAAAATGGCTCACTAGTACTGATGAAATATCTGGCAAGTCATTGTTTTAGCCACTCTTGTACAATCTCCTACAAAGAGCTTCTCACAACCTTTTTTGCAATAACACACTGGCAGCTTTGTTATCTTTAATTACATTTACAGATATACTCTGATAACCTGAGACCCAGATCATTAAGCCTAAGTCTTAATGAGTACACTCCTTCTCTGCTTGTCAGTAGGGAAGCAGTTTCAATCTTTTTTCAGATTCATAACATTTTTCGACAAGGTCAAGTGAATGATCTTAATAAATTACTATTGAAAGTCTTTGTTCAGTAATTTATTTATTTATTTATTTTTTTTACAATTCCACCATTCCCTAAAATTTGGTGGATGCTTCTTTTATACCCGGGGTGCCCAAGTCCAGTCCTCAAGATCTGCTATCCTGCAACTTTTAGATGCAACCTTTTTCTAAAACACCTGAATCAAATGAATGGTTACCAGGTGATTGAACCATTTGATTCAGATGTATTGGAGAAGGGTTGCATCTAAAAGTTCTAGGACAGTAGATCTCAAGGACTGAACTTGGGCACCCCTTTATTATAACCAATCCTGGCACCCTTACCTGTCACAGTTAGTCTGTCAATTGTCAGAATTTGTCAGTAAAGACACTGAAAATAATTTGCTTTGTATTTTTTTCCTGTTGAATGAAGGTTCATTCAAATGAACAAATTAAGAGATTTATTTTGTTGCATTAGCCAAATTGGAGCCATGTAGCTTCTTTTTTTTACCTACAATGTCTGGTCCAAATCATTGCCAGCTACCTTTCTGTCTATCAGATATGTGATAAACAGTTTTTTGCTAAGATTTTAGTCACATCAGCATTAACGAGTTAATAAAGGTGCCAATGTTGTGCCAGATGATATGTTCCTCCAAAAATACCGGTACTTTCAATAGTCTGGGGCAAACCAATAAAAAGTCACACATTTGTCTTCAAAAGTTACAGAAAATGAATATGTTCCCTCGTAGATTTAGTCTGAATCGAACCAGGGCCAGATTTAATTTTACAATGCTTTTCAAGGCTGAACCTACAACTTGGCAAAACTCTTGGCATTCAAGTCTTAATTAATGTTCACAACAGTAAAAGTTTCAAGTGTTAATCCAGTGAATAATTAGGAAAAATGTGGAATAATATGAGAGAATCTAGTTTAAAAATAACTTTGGACATAGGTCACAAAAGATAATGTTTTAAGAAGCTTAAAACAAAACAAATAAATAAAAATGAGCTGAAATTGAGCATTTCATAGAAGCTGAGACTTTCTGCAACAAAAATAAGGAGAGGTTCAAAGACTGAACGAACAACTTTTCATGTGCGAGTTTGGAGATTTGGTCTTTTCAGTAAAATGTCATGAAGGACTCAAAGGATCAGATGAACTCTTTGTGCACAAAAGCCAAAATGAAATGGCCATAATCTTCTGGCCCTTAGGCAGCATCACATTATAAACAGATACAAATCTGTTGTGATAATCCCTGGTTGGACTCAGCAACACATCTGAAAACTATTGCCAGAAAACAAAAAAATTTGTCTCTGCAACTCCAAATGCAAGTTGAAACTTTGCTTATGAACAAAAGATCCAGAAAACAAAACATTCTGCATACTGAACATCAGCATCTCAATGACAACACGAAAGCTTGTAAAAGTCATGTTTTCCTTGAGGCAAGGAGAAGTTGAGATGTTTTGGAGGATCTTAGTATAACAGCACCCTCATGTAAACTGTCTTAAACTCTCACGTCAGTTAATTTAAAATTCTCAACAGAATTAGATGTTATGTCAAATACTGTATACATCTCTGGCCCATATACAGAGAGATGCATTGGGTGGTCCACATGGGGGTCCATGACTGCAATTGAAATATGATGCAATAGCAGTCATATTTTAAAAAGACTGCAATTGAATTTCTGTTATAATATTCCTTTAGTAATATAGTAAATTAGGAAAATCCTTAAAGGCTGTCTTTGTTGTGTTATTTAGTCATGAATATGCCTCTGTAACAAAGCAGCTGGCCCCCTCTAATTTTGGTCTTGAACCACCTCTGGAGATGCAGGACATATACTGTATATCATGTATTTCTCCATGTTCTTTATAATCCTCCCCCGCTGTCTGTTTGTGCTTGTCTTTCAGGGGATGTATATCAAATCAACATACGACGGTCTTCACGTCATCACTGGAACCACAGAGAATGTGAGTTTTTGTCTCACTCAGTTGGAAGCTTGACTCTCAGTAAAACACAATTTATGGACTTATGTTCCACCCTGACAGTGAATCCACTGCTTGTGTGTCTACTAAATTAGTTCCCGACACCCTTTTCTGTGCTCCAATTTCTCCCTTTGCAGTCTCCAGCAGACCAGTGTAAGAAGATCCATGCCGGGGATGAGGTGATCCAAGTCAACCACCAGACAGTGGTGAGTTTAAGGGCTGCATACATACAGTAGATCATATAGAATTGCAGGAGGTGCGTTTTCACACAGAAACTTGCAAACCGTTCTCCATTTTGCAAGATCCTGCATCAACACACATGATATCTACCTGCACCGCCACCTCTTCTGCCACCGTGGAGTGCCCTGTCCTGTGCCTTTGTTTCTATTTAGGCTAATTAGGCTCACTGAGAGCAGATTATAGGACGAATATTACAAGACTTTGTTCAGTCCAGTGAATTATTAACTTTCTGGAATTTGTTCCCATTGTTGTAATAAACCCCTGAAGGGGGAGTCTGGTTTGAAATCTGAATCCATGTTCCACTTTCAGAATAGAATAAGTTGCATTTCATCTTTTTACTCATCACATCAGAGGGAAGAGCAAAAATGGGCAGCCATTTTATTTGCTTTGCAAGAGCATGTGATTCAGCACACACTCAATTGCTTATAATGTCAACTCTGGCTAAAACTAGTTGTTTCAGCTTGTATTTGAGATTTCCAAAGAGAGGAAAACGGTTTGAGTCCATCTGCATGCATCTTGTCTGTTTTCCTTGTACATCTCTACAGGCATCGCTCATTCAAAAGAATGCACGCAGACTCTATGTAGTGGCGTTTGATTGACGCGTGACAGAGGCACCCACTATCTTTCCCCTCTCCTCAGGGTGACAGTGCAGATCGCACCCTGCCAGCTCTCTCAGCTTCAACCCTTTTATTACTCCCTTGGCTAGACTCCCTCCCCACTCTGATCCCTCACTCTGGGGGAGAAGATAAGCATGGGGAAACAGAGGTGTGTGTGTTGGTGTGATGCATGGGGAAATGGGGCTGTAGCATTCACAAGAGGCTGAGAGGAGGCAGAGCTGGGAGAACGGGGTAAAGAAGGAGGAGGAAGTAAAAGGGGACTTTGGGAGAAGCGGAAGCAGATGAAAAGAAAAGGAGGGAAAATGGGGGGAAACAGCAGAGGGAGGTCTCCAGTCAGCACAGCTCTCTGTTCGGTACCAAATGGAGTTTGTGAGGAGGAGAGATGGATCCCCAGAAAACTCAACATCACAGCTGATAAGTTTATCAAGTCAAGTGCTCAATTTGAAAATGAGATTTATGTGAATATTAAATTAGAAAATTCCTAACATTATATAAATGTTCTTTTGGCTTGTCCGACATGTTAATCAACACAGTGCCTTCATGGATATGCATGAGCTTTGTTTGAAAGTCACTTCAAAATAGAGCTTGCAGTTTTTAGCTCAGCTTCTCCTCTGAAGTAAAATGTGAAATTTACTCAAATAGCAAACTGATTGTTTGAAGAGCCAACATAATTATGTGGAGGTAATAGCATCTGGGAAAATAATGAAGACCCGTGGGATTTTAAAAATCTCTTCAGCAGCAGTTTACGCTATTAATATTTTGGTAGGTGTCCCCTTGCTTCTCTTAGCACTTTGTGTATTTGCATAACAAAACAGCTTTAAACTAGGCTGGTTAAAATTGGTTTTATGTTTGTTTTTAATGTTAACTACAAATGTGCTAGATAAAACAATGGTTCAGAAGTTCAGCTGCATCAAAGCCCGGTTTAGTTCACTTTCAGGTCATTCAGGTTGACTCTTCCTTATGTCATGAATATTACTCTATAATTCTGAGGGCTAGATGGGGAGATAGACACCTTATTATCAATGCTTTCAGCTGGAAAATACAGTTTGCAGAAGATTAGCCTAGCTTAGCGTAGAGATCAGAAGCAGGGGGACAAAGTGTCCCTCAATAGCTAATTATTTAAAAGCAATCAAACTGATAAAGCAGGCTAATTAATTAGCTTCTGGTTCAGGGAGGACGTTTTCTACTTTCTAAAATCCCTTTTAACCTATGTTTTCCAGCTGTATGCAAACATTATCTGGAGTAATGGTGTGCTAACAGCAGCTGGTAGTCTCTGATGTAAGATTTCTGATTTGAAAAGTCAGAAGAATGTCACCAGACCTCGTCTCAAAATCCAACATAGCTGTCACCTGCATAAAAGATGCTGATAACTGCAGTTATAAACTCTTTATGAGCACATCCATCAGTCGTTAAATTGGTTGCACTCATAGACTTCTCCAGTATCTATAAATGAACATGTTCCTGCTAGAGTAAAATGTTTTAACCAGCTTGTTTGCTAATAGCAAGCCTGGTCAGTGAGCAGAGCAAAGACAATTCTCAACTCCAAGTTCCATCTTTCGTGGGGGGTGGAAAGTTGCATTCTTTGCAACTTTATGCTAGACACACATATATTTGAGTTATTATTTGATTTAACACTCAGTAAAAAAGCAGAGAAATCTTTAGACAACCAGTCCGACATGTTAAACTATTTCTTTAATAAAAGAAGCCAACGTCAATGGTATCCATATCTGTCTCAGATAGAAGTCGATGAGCCACAGTTGAGCAGCTTAAATCACTCGCAAATCACATCACAAATTAATGATCACATTCCTGCAGAATGTGCCCTTTATCCCCCCGTTTTGTTGAAACAAGCAGAGCAGGACAGAACAAACTGTACAGCACAAACCTATGATCCCAGCTCTTGTTGCCAATGAACGTTTGTTGAACTCGGAGCTCTGAACTGGGCCAAAAAGAAAAACAAACGGGCCACTATAGGCTGTCACAGTCTGGTCATCATTATGTCAGAAATAAGGTCAACGCTGATCTGTCTGTGCAGGAGGGAAAGAGTGTGCATGTGTGTGTTGTAGCCTCTGCGGACACTTCCAGTAACTGAGACCAATGTTGCCAATCAATGGCCTGACGAGTGCTGTGAGCTCTGGAGACCGACTGGCCAGAACCACGAGGAAAACACTGCAGTCAGCACTCTTTTCGTGCTCTTTTACCATCTCCCTCTGAATTAGAACTAAGCACCACCAACTGAGCCAGCACACTGTTTTTAAACCACTGCTCATCACTCACAGTGATGCACAGACCTTGGAACGCTGCTTCCACCAAACATTTATCTGGAAGCACTTTGGATTTTCCATCCACTTCTTCTTTAAAACATGCATCTGTATGGTAAAACTGTTTCTATGCTTAAAACAGTGTCAGAAAATGAACCAAAATGGTGTAGCGTTAATTATTCCTGCACATTTCAGTAGAGCTGATTCTTTCTAGTGTGATGTGCATGGATATGTCATATTGTTATGTGATCTGTGTGTTCCTCAGGTGGGGTGGCAGCTGAAGAACCTGGTGAATGCTCTAAGAGAAGACCCATGTGGAGTCATCCTCACATTGAAGAAAAGACCCCAAAACACCCTGAGCTCCACACCAGCTCTGCTCAGAAACGTCCGCTGGAAACCACTGGGCCTGCAGGTAAACACCAGAACAACAAAAACACGTTTTTATGTCATTCCCCACAAAGTGTTCGTACTGATTAGGTCTGAGCCTGTTCACATGCACAGCAGAAAACTGTTTAGATGACCATCTAAATATGATAAATGGGAGTAATCAAATAATTTTAACCAGTATTGACGCGTCTACATTCAATTCTGACTGAAATATGAAATTTGAAATACCCTGGTCTATATTTCGTAGCCAATTATCAGATTTCTTTCGGAGTACATACATATGTATGTATAGACGTAACTTCCTGTTATTTTTAAAACGTCTGGCCTTTGAACGTGTGTTAGCAACTAATGTGGGAGCTAATGAGCCTGCAAAACACAAATGTTTTACTTACTTTATGCTTCTACTTTCTGCATTCCATCTTCACACACCATCATGTTTTTCTTTTGTGTTTTGCTCACATTGTGCATCACTTCTGGCTTCTTGACGCTCAGTGCACATGTGCAAAAAAAAAAAGCATCTTTTTAACAGCTTCCATTAAAAAAACGGACATAAGCAGAACACAAACAGCAGTGGGAAATGGTGTATAAACACAGTAAAGAGTTCTTCTGTAGACTGTTTTGCAGGCTTATTAGCTCCAACATTAGCAGCTAACACTAAGACCATGGGTGTTGTTAGGTTTAACAAAGACTGGATGTTTAGAAAGTTTCAGGAAGTTGGAGTATTATGTCACCATGCTTATACATACTCCAAAAGATATCCAGCAACAAACTGGACAAATATAGCATTTGAAGTAAGTAAGAAGTATGACATACTTGTACAGTACTTCCCCTACAAGTGGTGGGAAGGAAAATACAGCTTCCGTCATTCACAAGGGTTTCCTTTAACAAGGTATTTTAATAAGGAAGGTACAGCATGGTAAGATTATACACAGTGCTTTCAGTCGTGGGGTTCAACACACAGATATGACAACTTCTTTTTTACTTCTGATTTACACTCACACAACTAAAACACTTCCTGGTTAGGTTTAGACCGTCAGCTACTTGATTATGAGCAGAAACCAAAACTATGTTAGGGTTATTAGAAGATCATGGTTAGAACTGAAGTACATTCTTTTTACATCTCACTGGATGTATTTTTATGCATGCATGGTTTTGTTTGTGACAATATATCATGATCAAAACTGTCTGTTCATGGGTTAGGTTTAGGCAATAGCATCACTTGCTAACAGTTGGAAATCAAATTAATTTGGTTAAAGTTTGGAAATATTATGGCAGGACTTTGTACCACTCCACTGTTACTATAATAGGCAACATTTTGGCTCTTCACCTGCATTTGCTCTCACAGCATAAATAAAAAACAATGAAGTTGCTTTTGGAGGAGAACCATCTATTTTAAATAGTTTTTTTACAGTCTATTGAACTAATAGTTCTCTTATTATCTGTCAACTGTCAATGTGTAGATATCTAAACATCAATAGAAAGAGTTTTATTCATACTACTTGCAAATGACTATGACTTAATGAAACAACTCTAACTTGCAATATTGGATGGGAGAAACTTGCTAATTCAACCTGTACATCTCTTATTTGAATGATTTAAATGGTGCAATGTGGCCAGCACTTTCTCTAAAAAAGCCAGTGTATACCGTAGAGCTGTATGAGGTCACCTTGGGGGTCCAGCCATTCTGCTACTCACATTCATATTTACTAAGACTTGGGCTCTGAGTCACTCATTTCCTCCTCAAAATAAAGTCAATATTTAATGCACTGTAGATATAAAAGATGGAATGGTTGTTCAAAGGCTTGCAGCTTAGAAATGGTGTGGGCCCACATGTTTCACTGAGGGGTGATTACTTGTAAATCTGTCAGTCATAAAGCCTCAGACTTTACAATTTTGGTAGATGGAAAGAGGAGTTTTTGTGAAGATGGACGGAGGGGTGAGGTGGGGGCTTGTCTGCTGCTGCCTCAGTGTAATGTGAAGCACTGACTTATTTGTCGGGCCCCTGTATTCCATGGATGCTATTTTTAACTTAGCGTCAGTCTAATTCATTTACATGCTACTTGCATGCTTTGATCTCCATTTAGAGCACAGCTGTTCTTTGGCTTTTTTCTCTTTTTTTCTTCTTCTTTAATCCTCTCTTCCATTCTCTGCTCTAGCATCTATCTCCTTTCACATGCAAGGGTACGTTATTGTCAGATGTGCAGATTAATTTTTTTTTATATAATGGTACAGACACCATTAAAACCCATCAAATCACCATCATCTTTGCCTTGAAAAAGCTTGAGAACTGTTCTCGTTTACATGTTGCTTACATTTTTTTTTTTATCATTGCCCCAGATTGTTTTTCAGCTTATTGTTTTATTTGCTGTGCTCAACAGCAGAGGATTGTGGGAATGCTTTCCTGACGGATAGCTAAGACACAAATGTGCCGTGAGCGTCCAGATCAGAGCAAAGAGATATCTGTGGGAGAAAAGAAGAAAGGAGTGTTTTAGTTTTGTTCTGTCTCAGAAAGACTGGAGCTCTTAATTATTCATAAGCAACTACATGCAGCTCCACTGGCTCCGAAACAAGAGTCGCTACTCAGCAAATACTGGAGATAATTCCCTGAATCCACAATATCTTGCTTAACAGCTTGTTTGCGAGCGTATGTGTGTGATGTGTGATAGAACGGGTACACGCACGTTGCCAAACATGGTTGTATGCATGCTTGTCCATCTGTGCGTGTAAGCATGTTCCTGTGCATGTTTTGTGCACACATGTGGAGAGATATTTTCCGTTATCAGTCCCATTGCTCCTTTGAGATGCAATAGAATTAGGTCACTGCACTCTGTACACTTGATATTGGATTCTTACTGTACTTGCATACTCTCAAACAAAACTCACACAGAAAACTCATACTGCTAATCCATTTTTTGGAAGGCAAATTGTACATTCGTAAAAATTAGTGGAAACGTGGCAAACGTTCAGCTGGATTATAAATTACTACACAAAGGAAACAATTTATCTCTGCAAATTATCATGTGATTTCAGCTCCAAAAATCCCTCCATGGCAACCTTGTTTCTTATTTCGCTAAATAATTACATATCTCTATTTCTATCTCTTTGTGTTTGCATGTATCTACGGCAGGATGGAGTGAAAGCAAATTTGATGATCCACTGTAATTACAATGATGCTTGCAATGATTTCAGCAAAGAGGATGAGGATTACTTTGGTGATGCATTTTGCATGCACGAATGCCTGCTGTGCTGCCACAAAATGTACATGTGCAGAGTCATTTCAAGTTACTAGAGGCCTCATCAGCAACCTACTTTATTGATTACTCACAATTACGCATTGACCGTGAGCCTGCTTTCACAAATCTCTTGCACACCCATAAATCATCACCTCTGGTAAATACCTGCAATTTTAGGCAACATGTATTGGTGCTGAATGCATTAGTGGTTATTGCATTTTATGTACTTTGGCCTCTTTTTGAGCATATGAGTAATGTTTGAACAATGTAACAGCTGCACTTTAAAATCTATTACATCACTTCAAAGATGAAGACACATTTATACTGCTAAGTAAACATGAGCAATATAACTAAAATTAAATTTGTACAACTGTAAGCCTGTAAAATAAAAGATTTAAAACTTTAAAGTTGATCATGTTTTTAATAACGTTAGCCTGTCAAAAGTTTTGTCACAGCTATCAATTAATCTGATAGCTGTGACATTTTTGCTAGTGAAATATAAATATCTAACATTTCTGTTCCCTCTGGTCCATTGCAGGGCCAAAGCCCATAGAGAGACATTCAAACACTAACTTGTTTCTCTGGAGCATTTAGACACAATTAACCTGGTAAACATGTTTTTGGACTATGAGAGTACCCAGAGAGAACCCTTACATGGGTCTTCCATCCATGGAGATAACATGGAGGCAACAGTGCTAGCCACTAGATGACCGTGCACCACTTGTTATTTTAGTTTTGTTTAATAAAAAAAGACAGTTTATACAGCTGCATGGAAAACTGGTTATTCATTATTTCACAGTATTTCAATGTTTTCACAAACCAGTAACTTGATAAGGGATGACGTGATCAGTATCTGTTCAATCCTGCTCATATAAAACATCAATAATGCTTCATTCATCCACAAAAGGAAACATTATTGTTGATAGTAGATAATAAAACATAGAACCAGTAGTCACTGTAGAGAGTCAAAGTGTAAAGCTGTTCTTGTAGGCAGGAATGATATCCTTAATGAAGGAAACTGAAGAAGCCTCTGGCTGAACACACTCTATTCTTAATTGGCTTAGTTGTGTGGAAATTTTGCAGTGTGGCCTACAACTTATACAACACTCTTTTACACAATAGCCTTTTCTATGAGTTTGTTAAAATTCTTTGAGCCACTGGCTCTGATCCTGCTGCTCCAATAGATGATTGCAAAGAAAATCTGGCTCAACAGACCAAAGGACCAAAGTTTCCTTAAAAAGTACAATTCTAAGAAGTAAAGTCAAGAAGTGGGGCCTTCGAAAAATGGTTTTAGTGCTTGGTGAAATGAAACGAAATTTTAGTGCAATATGTAAAAATACTGTATTAGTTTTAAGTACAAGAAAACATATTCTTTACTGCAGGCACTGTTCAGGAGGAGGAAGAGGAACTGCAGTCAGCTGCAGAACAAAGTAGTAAATCCAAGAAACAAAAAACTCCCCACATGTTTCATACCAGTAAAGTTCTAAAGCAATGGTTCCCAACCTGGGGTCCTCACCCACTAGCTGGGGGGCCAAAGATTGCAGTGGATGTATAATGTTTTCAATCATAACACACTTATTGAATTATCAACAGTCTGTTTGAGGATGAAGCACATCAAACACTACTGTTATACTCAGACGTACATTAGTTGTTATATGCACTTGAGCTTGTCTGTGCATGAGAGACCGCATCAACAACTCTACAAACAAGTTACCCTTGTGGTTTCAGTAATGGCATACTTTGCAGAGACATTCACTCTCAACAATGAAATCAACAAGCAGAGACAGGGCCCTTAAACATTTATCACACAGTGCAAAAACATGCTAATACTGAAGTGGAGTTAGAAATATTTAAAAAAGGGAGCTACAACAATTTTTACTGCAGATAAAAAAAAGAAACACTGGTGACACTGCACGTGTCTTTACTCACTCATTTACTCTCCTCTGATTTATACTGATTTAACATGCTTTGGAGAAAGCAAATTAGTCTCAACTTACTGATGCTGATGTTTGCTGAGTGTTGGACCAGTCCAGCAGAGGGGAAAGACTAGCCAGAAGTCACAGCAGTGAATCACTGTATTTGTTGATCCCTGTTGTCGTCACTAAATGTTTATAAAACTCTCAGGGGGTGAAATAAGGCAGGTATTGCTGGTAGTTCTCAGCTGTGTATCACCTTTGCTCTTAACTAGATCAATCTCTCAAGACTGCACCGATTGTAGATGCTTTTTAGTAAGTAAATGTGCAGGCCTTTAATCCTCAAAATGCTGTTAGCTTTGCCGGTATGTTACAAGATCATTCATTCTTCATTATTCCTCTGCAGTTTAAGTAGCTAGGCCAAATTCAGCAAATTCTGGCATCCAGGGAAACTTTTAGTGATGAAGGCATAATCATTAGCTTGCTAGTTGGCAGCCCACAGGTACTGCATGGTATCGAGTTTGTTTCTTCTGTTTCAGGTTTAGGCTTATTATGAAAAGGTGATTTTAGACCTGCCCTACAAACTTTTTAACACCCCAACTCTATAATTCAGTAAAACAATTCTCAACCATATAACATGCTTTAAGCACAAGAAGTCAAATAAATACAACATGTTGTCTTCCTAATGTCTGAACTTGCTTTGCTCAGGCTTTAAGTATGCTAAAGTGCACAGATGTGTGATTAAGTTTCCATCTGCGCATGTAAAGGTAATCTTTTTGGTAATATTTGTTGGGGGCGGTTTAAGATGTAGATTTGTATTTAGTTTGGATTGAGGACAGCAGGAGCCAAATGGTTTAAATGCTGTTTGAACAGACTGGAATTTCGTCTGTTGTGGTAGCCCCATCACTCTTTACTTCTACCCCTGGGCCCCCACAACTCCCTTTCCATGCAGAGAGCAGTGGGCTGTAATCAGTAAATTACTGTTTTAGTCACCACACTGCACAGCTTCCACACTGCTCTCTGTCCGTCCTGCACTCTTTCCCTCTGTCTGTTTCTGCCCTATTTCATTCTACCTCCCCATCTTTTTCATGTTGGTCTCTTTCCATCCTGTCTTTATTATTTATGCCGAAGCCGTCTTACTGTAAGCTGCCTTCATGAGAGAAAGACAAAAAAGAAAAGAGGAAGAAAGAGACAAGACCTGGGGATAGAGGTGGGGGATGATGGGGATGAGGACCAAGAAAGGACAGAAAGTTTGGAATATGAAATTAATTTAAGTAATGCACCGCTGATGAAATGATGAAACACTGGGCTTCCTTAATGAGAAAACCGCCTGCCTGGCCGTTGTTCTGGCTTTGTGCCTACTTATACATTCTGACCACATCTTCTCTCTAAAATGTTACAAAATCCTGAGGCATGTAGTAAGCACTCCCTTTTCTCCAGGTAAAATTTGATGACATGAGCTAAGTATTCATCACATTAGCTGCTCTAATGTTATTTGCTTGAAATTTGTTGTTATGGCAGCAGAAGGGAGGTGTCCTGTCCCCACAGATAACCTGATGACAAATAAATTTGCATGTCTTTGATTCAAGAAGACATAGGAGGCAACTTTCCTCCCATCCTCTCCTTCTTTTGTATCCCCGAAAGGAGGGAGCCAGGGTTGGCTGAAAAGGAAGAAAAAGCAAGGAGCGCAAAGAGGGGTTGTCATGGGAACAGACATAGAGAAGCTTGTATGAGCAAAACGGCCTGACACAAAATGATAGAACAGTGAAGCAACTGAACACGGGACAGCTTGCGCAGTCAGAAAAATAAATAAATATAATAATAAAAAATACAAACACACACACACACACACACACACACATATATATATATATATATATATAGACACACAATGGTGTTACATCCCAGATGAAAGATAAAGGTTCTATCATGTGATAATACTATAAAATGTTTGCTTGTTTGGGTTTCTGTGAAACAGGAAAAGCTCTAATGCTTTGTCTCTGTAGGTCATGCGGTGAGACCAGCACTAACAACAGCAAAAAGACTCATTATTTGCTTTTTTTCCCCCTATTTCTCTTTACAGCCGGTTCCAACCAGTCCCACCAGCACTTCTCCTACACCCGGCGGAACCTTAGGCATGTCCAAAATGGATGCTCCGAGCATGCAGGATGTCTACATCCTCTCTCCAGTCTCTGGACTCTATAGCACCAGGTCAGACGGACACACTCAGAGGTTCTGGTGATGACCATTATGTTGATTATCATGATGTTGCTGATGACAGGGGTAATGGTGATGATGACATTGATGATGACAGCTCTGCTCTCCGCAGGGAGGAGATGGGTCTAATGTCATGTGACGACATCAGTCGCTACAGCTTGAGCTCGCAGTCGGGCTCCAAAGGTTCGGAAGCAGTCAGCTACTACCTGGACCAGGACAGCGGTCAGTACTTTTCTCTGCTAGAAGGAGACGGACCTTCGGGGCCTGAATATGACCGGGGACGCAATACAGGGGTGCGGCGGCGGGACAAGACCCCAACACATGGTAAGGACAGCTTAAAACCAGGTGGTTTGAATGGAGCAGGAATGGCTCTGGCCCTGTGTTTCATTCATAGAACTGCATGTTCATTTTCACCAATTCACCATTTTCTCAAAACTCTTCCTCACATGTTCATCAATTTGCTTCATGGCTCTACATCCTTGTGTCTTTATCTGGACTGCACGTCTCAACACAAACAAGTTGACATGTCGGACAGTTGGTCCACACACACTCCAACACTTGCTCCCTGTCTTCCCCACCACGTGTGTCCACCCGTGCTCCAAAACAGCTTCCAGAGCATCCTGTAATGCACTTCTTTGTTGGTCTGTCAAGGGACTAAAGCTCCATATGACATACAAGACAAGGGTCACAGAACTAAACAAACAACCTTTGTACACTCTTCATAAATATACATGCAAACATAATCATCCTCAAATCCCAAATGTGTGGTTCTGATGCCCAGAAATGAACCTCTGCCAACCAAGTCCATGATGGTGTCTGCAGAAAAAATCTTAATTGAATAAGAGACTTCTAACACAAGTAAGATTTTAAGGAAAAATTAGTTTACAAAAATATTTTGACACTCAAAACAAAACCTACACACAAAACTACATTTAAAAAGTTAAATATTAACAATATTTTCCCACTTGCCGGTAACAGTCAACCAGCCAGTTAGCAGAGGAATGAACCTTTTCCCAGATCTATACAAGGAAAGTGTTTAAGAAAAGTAAAATAGTGTTCATTCTCTAGAGACCGTGAGTGTCCTGAAAGCTTCTCATCAACTGCCGCTAAGAAGCTGTATTTAATTGTGTACAAGCATTGAGACATCATTGATCAACTGACATTGACATGACAAGCACTAATAAAAAGGGTGGGTCCAACACCGCTGACATGTTAGAGATAACATTTGTATTTTAATAACTTTAGTTCTTAATAATGAAACAGTATAACAGAATTATGCAGGTGCAGTTGCCGACCAGTGCAACATTCTGGGAATGCTTCCTTATTGCATTCAGTAAATACTAAAATACAAGAAATTAGGATGCTATAGTGCAAAGTGTATGATACTAGCTGGAATCTTAAAATGACAACTTTTTAGGGAATTCTCAACCAGCATAACTTTGTGTGGATGTTTTTTAGATGTAAGTTTAAGCTGTCGTTAATCTAACCTCAGGAGAACCCTGGACTAACTTCAGTAGAGCTTTATTTGTTTTCTCGTTCGTGAGCTTTGTTTTTTTAGCTTCAGAGAATGATATTTATAGCTTAATATGCAAAACAGATATCCAATTATGTGGCCGACAGTAAACATAGTGCATTTACTTTAAATGTGCACCGGTGATTTTAGTTACAACCATGAACAAGATATATGACTGAATAATGACACGAGAACATTATTCTTTACTGGGCAATCCTTGATGCGCCGCCTCCAAGCCATGGCAGCCCCTCAGGAGTCTTCTTGGACTTGCACACGCTTCCTGTTTGTCTCACCTGTCCAACCCTCCAGCTGTCTCCCACAATGTCTCTCAGTCACAGCCCCCCCCACGCCCCCATAGCCGACTCTCTGATTGCTGATTGGTGCTTTCAGGTGACCTCAGACCTGTTTCCATGCCTCCTGAATATAACTGGATGGCCGAGGCCAAGGAACCCAGCATGGGCAAGAGAGGGAGCCGAGGTATACACGAATACACACACACACACACACACACACACACACACACACACACACACACACACACACACACAAAAAAAAAACCCCTAGCCCGTTTCACATTAAACGCAGTCGGATCAGACTGGTACCGTGCTTTGCTCCATACTCAGCTCAATGCATCTCAGCTCATCCTCCGGTTATCCATGGTGGTGTGTGGTTGTGTAAGGATACATATCTTGGTGGGTATGTATCTGACAGAACAACAAATGAACATAAATGCAAGGTAATTGCATTCATACAGCTGCTCTGGAAACAGGAATGTAACCAGTTCTAACCAGCTTCACCACTTTGCAGGGAGTCGCGATCTGTATTCGACTGAGGGCCCTCCACTCCGCCATTAGAAAGTCTATGAATTGTATTAAAGCACAGCCTGAATGGGATAAGACTTTTAAACTCTCCTTTCTCTCTCTCTGTCTCTTTTAAGTTTTTAATTTTTAAAAGTGTGGATAATAAACAAGTTAGTTGAGAAGCTTGATCTATGTGGAGCTAGAGGAGAATTATAGTTTCTGTGGCAGTAATGCTCTCCAAATCAAAATAATCACTGCCAACAGATTATAGCTGTATGTCCCCAGCTGTGATCCATATCAGATCCTACAGCTCTGAAGCACTTCTATCCTTTTTCTGTTGGGTTTTTATCTATAAGTGTCTATTCAACCTCAGCCGTTTCTTCTTTCGGGTTCTCCGTTGACTCTACAACTCTATCTTCTCTCTCTGAGGTTTTACTTTCTCTGTTATCAGTCTTACTTAGCCTGTCCATCTTTCCTCCCCCTCCTTCTTGGCCACAGATTCAGACAACTCCCTGCTGCGTTACCTTAGTGATGACAAGATCCTGGTGATTGAGGAGGAGCCCGAAGGTCCTGGAAGAGAAAGCCGGCGGGATTCCACCAGACGTTCTCGGCGCAAGAGCCGGAATCCAAGCAGCCCTAGCTTCCCCATCAGCCCTTCCATGCTGTCCTCTACTCTGCGTCTTGACCAGCCACCTGAACCTTTGCCTGTATGTACACACCCTTTGAAATTAGACTATTAATCTTTTTATAGTCAAGTTAACTCACAACTTAACTAGTCAAGTTAAATCACGAAATGTTTGACAAGAATCTACATAGATCAACAAATACACTTATTAAAACTTTTTGCAAGTCATATTTGTGCTACATGGGGTAGGACTTACCATGGCAAATCACAGGGTACACCCTGAACATGTTGTAAGCCCAAATGATGGTTAGTACACAAGATACAGACAACCATGCATACTTATATTCACATGTGTGGCAAGATTGTTATATTCATAATGTGGGAGAAGAACAAAGATTATACAAAACTATCCAACAAGATGTCATGTGGCATGTTCCCTGGCATTCTAGTTAAGCCAGTTAAAAATAGGTGAGTTCTGCTCTGGGGCCTTCTCTCAATAGGAAATTCCCAAAACACCTCTCATTGGAGATGTCTTGAAAGCATCCTGGACATATTTGTTAGTTCAGTTTGTAAATGCAGAGGAGCACCACACAACTCTAAAGCCCACTTGGATTACTGAACTTAGCCCCCTCTCCCTAAAAATGAGACAAAACATCCTTCAAAGGACACTTAAACATACTTCCCTTAATGCAGCAAGTCATGTGGACAATCTACCCTTTTCTGAAAACCCACCAGTTGGTGTTTGATTTTTGGATGATGTGTCTGTTGGACTGAGATACCTCCACAAATTTATAAACTGCACATAAGAGGTGCTAATTCTCATCTTTGCTGTTTCAAACACAGCTGCTGAGGAACATGCATGTTTCCTCTTAGCAGCCTGGTTTCTATTCACAAGTGAAACAAATCCGAAGAAGATATTTTGAAAAGCTGCAGAAGAAGATGTGAATCACAGCTGTCCATTGAATAGTTTGGAAGGAAATAAATTCAGTAGTGTTGCATTGCCACATAATATTGCTAGTAGTTGTAATTGAGTTGTTTTAACCAGAAACATACCTCAAGGGAAAAAAATAAAGAAAAACTGAGATGGACATCCACAAGAGAAAAATAGCTCCTCTTTAGAAATGCCTTTATTCTCTGGGAATATCTGGGATATTATTTGGGAACACATCTGTTAGTCTCGCGAGGTTAGTGTGTGTCAGCTCAAACCAGAAAAACCTGATGAGCTGAATTGTTTGAATCAAATATATTTTTCAAAGTTATTTTCATTCTCTATATATCAAGCCTTCTTCAAAATGGGCAAAAATCTTCTTAAGCAAATCTGTTAATTTATATTTTATTGCGGCTTTTATTGTTTTCCTTTTTTCCAGGTTCTGAATATGAATCAAAAACAGCTATGGAAACTTGGCTAATTGAGTCAATAGCTTTAAAAATCCACAGGAAATGAGTCTGACTTACTGCAAACCAACCTTCCTCTGGTTGTAAGTGCACTGAATGGCCTTCAGAAGCACCTCACACACAACATCATGAGACCCGTAGTCCTCCTTTTCAACACCCCTGTTCTATAAATACAATACACAGCACCAAAGTGTATTATTTTAAATAGATCTAAGTAAATTTATCACCTCCTGCTGTTCCACTCAGCTATATCAAGAAAATGCTGAGTAATTTTTAAATGTGTCTTAGGAAACTTTGAAAAATATACTATCTTGTTATTTGGTCCTTTCTATGCAACATATTGACAATTATAAAAGACAAACAGAATGGCAGTTACCTTACAACTAAATGTTAACTGAAAGAGTGCATGCTTTCATTATTTAACATGTATTTATATTTCTGTCAGAGTCTCTCATGCATGGTTAATACCACACCATAAACAGGGGCAATAAAATCAAACGCGAAAAACACTCACCAACAACTTTATCAGGCACACCTCTTTAATTGTTTGTTAAGACAAATAATTAATCAGCCAATCACATGGCAGCAACTTCATGCATTTAGGCATGTTGAAAGGGTGAAGCCCTCAGAATGAGGAAGGAAGGGGATTTAAGTGACACAACCATCTCTAGGTTTACAGAGAATGGTCTGAAAAGAGAAAATATCCAGTGAGCAGCAGTTGTCTGGACCACAATGTCTTATTGATGTCAGAGGTCAGAGGAGAATGGGCAGACTGATTGGAGATGATAGATAGGCAACAGGAAGTCAAATAACCACTGATTCCTGCCAAGGTATGCAGAATAAGCTGAGGCTACAATTCACACAGACTCACCAAACTGGACAATAGCAGAAGGAAAAATGCTGCCTGGTATGAGCTCCACATTCAGATGATAGGCTCAGAATTTGGTGGAAACATCATGGAAGCACTTTGGGCCCCTTAGTATCAACGTGGTCTGGTTTAACCACCACAGCCTACCCGAGCACTGTTGCTGACCATGTCCATCCCTTTATGACCACATTGTAGCATCCTCTGATCAGTCACCAGATCTCAGTCCAGTGGAGCAGCTTTGGGATGTGGTGGAACGTGAGATTCTCATCATGGATGCAGCCAACAAACCTGCAACAACTGTGTGATGCTGTCGTGTCAATATGGAGTAAAACTCTCTGAGAAATGTTTTCTACACCTTGTTGAATCTATGCTACTGAGAATTAAAGCAGTTATGAGGGTAAGCAGAGGTCCAACCTGGCAAAACAGACCTAATAAAGTGGCTGATGAATGTGGATGAACATAGAAATTAGTGATGAAATAACATACACATTCTTGACTGTAGACCATTTGACTAGGTCAAATCTTGCAGAGATAACAATTATAAAAAAATCTAATTAGAAGAACTTATATTTATATGTTTTATTTTTTGCTATTAACAACCTGAGCTCACAGCAGACATTTGGTTCTGTGTGAAGAGAAGTGTTTGTAGCTTGAGGATAGGTCACAATGTTCACAGATTCACACACTTTGATGGTAGTATATGTGTGTGTGTCAGGTAGAGGAGAAAAAGGAGAACGAGAATGATAAGTGTTATTGTATGGCTGCCAGCATCAAAGATGACGTGAAGGACATTGACATTAAGACATGCCCCTCCGCTGCTTTCATAGTCCTTCAAATACACACTGTAGTACACACACACACACACACACACACACATACACTAGCATCAGTATGCAGGGTAGCCATCTCAAAACTCATCCTAACTCATCTTAGTATCCCCATCTCCTCTGACACGCCTGAGTCTAAATAGGAGTTTATCCTGAGCAAACACAGACATTTGCACACGCAAACACACACATGCATACAGAAGCACGTACCCCTGTGAGTAGGTGTATGACTCAGCATCAGCTAGACCAATTACAAGCGCAACTGACAGACTGTGCTTAAAACACGCAGCATGCAAACACACACATACATGGTGCGCTAACAGCTTAGCTCACGCCAGTGCTCTCTGACCCTCTCAGCTGCACGTTTCTCCAGGCAGTGACTCATATCTTATCAGCAGTACGTGAACTGTTATTCTTTGCAAACTAACACAACCTGTTTGTTTTCCCTATTTTTTGTTGTTGTTTTCTCTGGGCGATTCTTTTCAATGCAAAGCAGCTGTTAAGCTTGACACCTCATTCTTGTATTTTTCACCACATTGTATAAAAACACCATACACAACCTGCACAATTACAGTAAGCTGAAAGCAAACAAAGTACAAAGCATGTAGTGGTAGCAAACAAACGATCATCATTACTTGTGTTTCAAAAATTAAATAAAAAAATATGGATGGATTACGGGATAATATTCCCCGAACACACTGACTGAGCCTCTTCGTCATTTTTTAAGAAATGATCGCGATCATCTCCTTCACACGGATCTCTTTGGGGGCTCTGACATGTGCTCATGGAATCCCATTTGTTTGTCTTAAAATGGCGTTTTGTGTCTTCAGTTAAGGGACAGAAATGTTTTGTGGAGTAAATATAAATCCAAAGTGAAAATGATTTAAGAAAAAAGAAACAGCACACACAAATTCAGTGGATTGTAGAGAGGATGATTTTAGAGGTTCACAACTGATTAAATTTGTGGTGGTGGTGAACAGTCCTGTTACCACCATGCCTATGTAAATTATAGTCATCAGGAAATCAAGGCTGTAATCAGCTACAAACAGTCTGCAAGTAATTGAGCTGTTTTTTTTTAGGTTGTTACAGTACTGAATGTTTTATAAAGTGTAAATAAAAACAATACAATGAGAAACCCTTTATTAAAATGAATATGATATAAATATAGTTGTAATAAATGTAAAACTGTAGATAATTTAATGATTTTTTTTTTCAAAAAAACTTTGGAGTTTGATGAAGCATGGTGAAGAATTTAGGAAAGGTTCGTCACCTTCTCTTTTAACAACACTGTAGTGAACTGAGAAGATCAATGTGATTAAAGTTTTCTCATCTCTAACTGATTATAGATTTGATCCGTTAAACATTTTAGGGGCTTGTTTTATTGTATTATATGTTTCAGAATGCACCAAATATTGTTAGTGGTTTCACATCTGGATAGCAGGTTGGCAAATTTATCACCCAGGCTCTTCTACAACTGAGCCATGCTTTTCTGTTACATGCGGACAGAGGTTTAAAGTTGTTTAGTTGACATAAGAGGGGCCACTAATAATTCAGCAGCTGTACAAGTTACCCATTTAGCATCAACATTGATGCTGTTGTGCACAAAGACGTTCTAGACCTCTAACTAGCATCACCACTCTTGCAATGCAGTCCAATAGTTGTTCACTTGCTCTGGTAATGTTTCAGTTTTTCTAATAAAAATTTGTCTGAAACTTTTATATTCACTATGTTTATTATAATGATTGTTGTGAAAGAACTTGAAGTCAGCTATGTCAGGTATGGCGAGATTATGCTGTATGATTGCTGCATTATGTTTAAAAAACATGGTATTGTTGATGTAGAACAACATTTAGAAGTTCATTTTTCTGACGGTATTTTCAAATATTCTGCCATTTTGTTGTTAGTCAATTTACAAATGTTTACACTACAATATGTACAATACTACAGTTCCTCCAGAATCTAAAATAACACCAAAACCCGAATTTGGGCAAAATTTGTGTTTTGTGAAGTTGTAAATCTCAGTCTTTGTTCATAATTGTCTATTCATGGTGGTGTATAACGATATTGAACGATTTCACCCCTCATGCCAGTTTACTTGATTGTCAGTACTTTTTATTGATCTACAGTATACATAAAGCATTTGAAGGAGGTATAGAGTTTTTATTGAAGTTATCTAATGAAGTGCTTTTCTTTCCATGTCTCTCAGCGAGGTGCAGACACACTGCGAACAGACACAACTGACAGGTAAGCTTGTGTTTGATGTCAGTTTGACTGCATGCTCATGACTGTAGAAATGAATTGTTAAAAGCCATGAGTGTGTTACAGTATATCCTCTCCATCATTTTTGTAGGTACTCTGGCTCAGGTAGCTCAGGAGCTGCCTCAATGAGAAAGGTAGGTGAAAACAGTACTGTGACTATTTTGTGAAAGTGTCATGCATAAATCTATCTAGAATCTATTTATTTATCTGATAGTGTTAAATAATTCTTCCTCTCAACAACATTTAGATTCTGTCTCCATTTAATGAAGCCACACAGGCTTCACTTACATCAACAATCTCCTAGCAACCACATCCTCGGTTACATGGAGATTGTGTTTAAATAATAGCTGAACATGCAGACAGGCAGGAACAGCAGAGGTTTCTGAGATCAAATCCATTCAAAACTAAGACAATTAAATTAAATAAAACAGTCAAATTTGAAAATTTGGTTTCTATATTTAGGCTATTGTGACACAGACACTGTGTTAGCCCTAACCTTTTCCCTGAAGTACTATGAGTGGTAGTGCACAATGACTCCGCTGGGTTTAGTGTAAACAGACCTAAACAAATAACTGGTGGGCATGTTAGCTTCTGTGGAGCTTAAAAGTTTGTTAACCCTCTAGAATTTTCTACATCTCTGCTTCAGATTTTAAAATGAGCTCTCTGAAAACAGAAGAAGAAGAAGAAGAAAAATAAGCCATTCCCTATTAGCCATAAAAGGCAATTTTTAATACAAAAAATGATGGACTATGGCCTTACAGCAATACTCTGATAGCAGACATGCTAGTTATGAGTTAACTTAGCTCCTCCCCTGAGCCACCACCTTATCGTGGTGGAGGAGTTTGTGTGTCAGATGATCGTAGCAGCTATGTTGTCCGGAGCTTTATGCCCCCGATAGGGTCACCCATGGCAAACAGGTGTCTAGGGGATGGACCAGACGGAGTGCGGCTCAAATCACCCCTATGATGATGACAAAGCAAGGACCGGGGTTTCCTTTCCCCGGACGTGGGTCACCGGGGCACCCCTCTGGAGCCAGGCCAGGAGGTGGGGCACGGAGGCGAGCTCTTGGTGGCCAGGCCTTTGCCCATGGGCCCGGTCGGGCTCAGCCCGAAAGGGTGACATGCGCCTCCCCTCCCATGGGCTCACCACCTGCAGGAGGGACCATAGGGATCGGGTGCAGTGTGAGCTGGACGGCTGCCAGAGGCGGGGACCCTGGTGGTCTGATCCTCAGCTGCAAAAGATAGCTCTAGGGACTTGGAATGTCACCTCTCTGGCGGGGAAGGAGCCTAAGCTGGTGCTCAAAGTTGAGCGGTTCCAGCTAGATATAGTTGGACTAAGAGATAGTGCTCTTAATGGACTGTCCATAACAAACACCTTGTTCAGGCATAAGAGTGCCCACATTGCACTTGGCACCAGGACACTCTATGCTGCAGTTCGATGATCAACTTTGTAGTCATATCGTCAGACTTGCGGCCGCATGGTCTGGATACTCAGGTGAAGAGAGGGGCGAGCTATCAACTGATTACCACCTGGTGGTGAGTTGGCTCAGATGGTGGGTGAGGATGCCGGTCAGGCCTGGCAGTCCCAAGCATGTTGTGAGGGTCTGCTGGGAATGTCTGGCGGAGTCCCCTGTCAGAAAGCATTTCAACTCCTATCTCCGGCAGAGCTTCAACCATGTCCCAGGTGAGGCAGGGGACAATGAGTCCGAGTGGGCTGTGTTCTGTGCCTCTTTTGTTGAGGCGGCCAGCTGCAGCTGTGGCCATAAGGTCGTCGGTGCCTGTCCTGGTGGTAACCCCCAAACTCGTTGGTGGACACCAGCAGCAAGGGATGCTGTCAAGCTGAAGAAGGAGTCCTATAGGGCTTTTTTGGCCAGTGGGACTCCAGAGGCAGCTGATGGGTATCGGCGGTCGCTGAGGCAAAAACCCGGGCATGGAGGGAGTTTGGAGAGGCCATGGAGAATGACTTCAGGACGGCTTTGAGGAGATTCTGGTCCACCATCCGGTGGCTCAGGAGGGGAAAGCAGTGCTCCGTCAACACTCTTTAGGGTTTTTGAGGGGGCATGGGAGTTTGCTCAACCAACCTACATGTGCTTTGTGGACTTGGAGAAGGCATTTGATTTTGTCCCCTGGGGACTCCTGTGGGGGCTACTCCGGAAGTATGGAGTGCTGGACCCGCTTGTACGAGCTGTCCGGTCCCTGTACGACCGGTGTCAGAGCTTGGTCCGCATTGAAGTAAATCAGAATCGTTTCCAGTACGGGTTGGACTCTACCAAGACTGCCCTTTGTCACTGATTCTGTTCATAATTTTTATGGACAAAATTTCTAGGCACAGCCAAGGTGTTGAGGGGATCCAGTTTGGTGGCCTCAGGATTGGGTCTCTGCTCTTTGTGGATGATGTGGTTCTGTTGGCTTCATCGAGCCATGATCTTCAGCTCTCACTGGAGCGATTCGCAGCCGAGTGTGAATGAGAATCAGCACCTCCAAGTCCTAGACCATGGTCCTCAGCCGGAGTGGAGTGCTCTCTCCGGGTCTGCAATAGGGTCCTGCCCCAAGTAGAGGAGTTCACGTATCTCGGGGTCTTGTTCACGAGTGAGGGAAGGATGGAGTGGGAGATCGACAGGCGGGTCGGAGGGAAGTCTGGGTTTTCCTGCTTAGGCATGACCCGACTCCGGATAAGCGGCAGAAAATGGATGGATGGATGGATTTAACTTAGCTAACTTTGCACTATTAAGCTACATTACACAATATTTTACTGATAATTTAAACCATTTTGTGTGAATGTCAATGAACAGGTGTTCCTTTTTAAAAAGTCATGCTTAGCAAAAACTCGCAGAAAAAGTACAGTCTTACTACAGTGAATACAACTCTATGAACAGATGTGTTTAGTGTCAGAAACTTTACACTTTCTGCTTGTCGTCAGTATACTTGACAAATTATGTCTGAATTATTTACATTTCGCCACTTTCAGACCTAACATATACTGCAGCGTTTTCAAATTATTCTTTCACAGGTTGTATTTTCTGCCTTATATGGTTTTAACATTGTGACCTGTAATTTTCTTGGCTGTTTGTGTGTTGATATATATATATATATATATATATATAGGCCTATATATAAAAAAAACTAGCTAAACATGAAGAAAAACAAGTTTCTTCTCTGTTTGCAAAATTCTTTAGCCCCCTAGCTTTGCTCAAGCATATATCTGTCTCATAATGGACTTAGCTAATTTTTTCCCCCTTTTCTTTAACCCTAGTCTTTCCATTACACCTCTCTAAGAACGAAAACCAAAAAGAGAAGTAAAGGTAAGCGGTCCGCTTCCTCTTTTTCATTTGTAGGATCCTTACAGTACCTAATCTTAATAAGATTCAAAACTGAATTTGTCAGCATCTGTCAACACAATCTCACTGGAGAAAATGTAATAGCTAATATAAAGGCTAAAAAATTGTAGCATTCTCATTTTTCCTTTTTTTTTTTAATATAGCCTACATCTGACAAATACATTCAGTGTCCATTTAAGTTCTCAGTACGTGATAAGTTGGACTGCATGATGACATCCTTTAACTGTGACATAAAAAAATATAGCACACTGTTGATGGTGATGTGTTGTTCACAAACAAGGCAGCTCTAAGAGTCAGATCTTTGTAGTGAATGAGGAGTTTGCTTTATTTTGATTGGGACATCATGTGGCCAGTCACATGTGAAGAAAGACTGGGATTATACTATTATGTGAAAGAAAGGAGGGGGTCAAAAGACAGTGAGTGTAGTGGTACAGGCCAGGTACACAGACCGACAGAGCGAGGTGAAGAGCTGGATTTAAATTATAAGTGTTTTGGGAAAAAATGGAGAAATTAACTAATCTCAACAGTTATAAGGTCAAGACTTTGGCCTTTATTTATTTGATTTCTTTGTTGTAGTTCAATAGTTCATTTAAAGATTTGATTTAAATATTAGATAGTAACATATAAATAGGTTTTTATATAAAGGCTGAATAAAACATTGTCTACCAACAAACCATTCATAATTGTTGAATTAGGTTAAAACAGAAGCTCTGAGTGATACTAAATGAGGCTTTTGGGAACTGAAGCAAAAAGATCTGAATCTTTCAGAACAGCCAGAATTCCCATTGCTATTATACAATGACAAGTTGCTCACTTATGAAGAGGAAGATGGGATTAGGTCACCGCCTCTCCAGACACCGCTGAATCGAGAGTCGGGACCCATCTGAAATATTTTTCACAGTCCCTTTACTTTTCAGTTAACAGTGAATGTTTAGGGTTAGCTTACACACGTTATTGCTGTTAAATGCATAAAACAACAGCCTACACATACAGTAAGGCAAGGCAAGGGCAAGGCAGTTTATTTGTATAGCACATTTCATGTACAGGACAATTCAAAGTGCTTTACATAAAACAAAGGCATTACAGATACTTAGAAATAGTAAAAGGCATCAACACATAATCACAATAAAATATTAAATTACATTAAAATGATTAAAAGCAAGATAAGTTAAAAAGTTTCCGTGCAGATTTCATGCATAAGCGCATGAGAAAAGAAATGTTTTTAACCTGTATTTTAAAAGTGTCTACATTTAGTGAAAGTTTAATCTCCACTGGCAGTTTGTTTCACTTGTTTGCAGCATAACAGCTAAATGCTGATTCTCCATGTTTAGTCTGGACTCTGGTTTGGACTAGTTGACCAGAGTCTTTGGATCTAAGAGCTCTGCTAGGTTTATATTCTCTGAACATATCACAGATGTATTCTGGGCCTAAACCATTCTGGGATTTGTAAACAATCAGAAGGGTTTTAAAATCTATTCTGTGACTGACTGGAAACCAGTGTAAAGATTTCAAAACTGGTGTGATGTGTTCAGATTTCTTAGTCCTGGTTAAAACTCTAGCAGCAGCATTTTGGATGAGCTGCAGATGTTTAATGCTCTTTTTAGGAAGTCCTGTTAAAGACCATTACAGTAATCCAGCTTACTGGAGATGAATGCATGGAGGAGTTTCTCTTGGTCTTTCTGGGAGACTAAACTTTTCATTCTGTTGATGTTTCTGAGCAGTATGTGTTGTTGGACACATGGACAAACATAATTGCACATTATCCTGATGATTAACCCTGAAAAATGTGTCTTAGAGCTCACTGTGGTGCGTCACTGTGAGAGGATGACAGGCCTTTAAATAAAATAAAGGAACATCAGCTCAGACATAACAAGTTTTATATATTTGGCATCTATTTGTACTTTTCTTCTCCATTTAACTCACTGTATTAATTATTTACCTTGTTATTGTCTCTGATGAAATGTGCTGTTTTATTTTATTTAAAATGCCACCCTTCAGGACTGAAGTGGTTAATTAATCTCACCTTTTGCAGGCTCCCTCACCAGTGCCAGTCGGAGGAGAATTTCTTGTAAGGACCTTGGCCACGGTGACTGTGAGGGCTGGCTTTGGAAGAAGAAAGATGCAAAAGGCTACTTCACCCAAAAATGGAGGAAGTACTGGTTTATCCTCAAAGAATCTTGCCTCTATTGGTATACCAACCAAAATGTAAGATATCACACATCATGCTATAATTTTCTCCTAGTTCCTGTTGACCGAATCACAAGACCTCTCTCATTTCAGTCTGACATTTCACTTTGTTCTCTTTGTGTATCTAATCATTTCTATTTTTTTCAACAATTTTGGAGTCAGAACTAAAGTCAGATGTCACAACTCCAACGAAACACATTTAAACAGTAAATGAAATATATAATAACAAAATGATAATTAACAGATTACTTGTTAATTACTGTAAAAAAACAGCTATAATTTATTCTATTGATGTACTTCTTCATAAATACTTTTCATCCTCCCATAGTTTAGAAAATTAAACCACAAGTTGATCGACCAGTTTAAAACAAATATATTTGAACATGAAGACCTGAAAATGTCCACAATATGATACAAATTTTATAAATTAATAATAACTAAATTGATAAGTGAGGTTTAATAATTAATGTAGCCTTTAACAGTTATTTTCTATATCTCATTCAAAACCAACATTACATTTATAACTGCTACTTAAGAAAAAGATCTCTCTTTCTCTCTCTCTCTCTCTCTCTCTCTCTACATATATATATATATGTGTATATATATATATATATATATATATATACATATATATATATATGTGTATATATATATATACATATATATATACATGTACCACTCACAGACAAGTACCATAAAACAATTTCAATTTCAATATACATTTTTAAACAAAATTAACACAATTTTCAACAAAATCCCAGAAGAAAAAGGTAAAGAAATGACTAAACTACTTCATTGTGCATAAAAAAGGAATGAATCAGTTGTTAGACCTCAAATGTTTTGCTTTTTTGCTTATAATGTATCTTAATAATGACAAGTAATCTTTTATCTTAAATTGCTTAACTATCAGCTGCAGCTCTAATAGGTATTAGCCAGGTTCTCTATTTCATTGAAGCATTTAAACCTCATGAAAAGACTATATGGTACATGGACTCCATTCTGCCCAATGTAAACAACATGTTTTGTTTTTTTATACTTTACTTTGGTTTTACTATCTTGAATAAAATTGGTACATCAGTATGCATGACACTTTGCTCTCTGTGCTGATGATGTACCACCACTCTCCATCTGTCTCCGCCTGCAGGATGAAAAGGCTGAGGGCTTCATCAGCCTCCCCGAGTTCAGAATAGACCGAGCCATAGAGTGCAGACGGAAATTGTAAGTGTCCCTCATGCGTCGCCAGAATTACAAATCAAGCACATTTGCTCTCACCCCACTCAACGTGAATGTGCACAAACCTCCCTGCACATACACAAAATCGCTAATCAGTCTTCTTCTCCCCGACTGCAGTGCCTTCAAAGCCTGTCATCCTAAAATCAAGAGCTTCTTCTTTGCCACAGATTGTCTTGAGGAAATGAACAGGTGAGGGCAGCTGTGTGTTTTTGTGAAGTGTTTAAGTTTGTGTTGGTTTGTTGACGTGAACAATAGTCAGAGGCCAGGGGATGCCACGTGTCCCCACATGAATATTCTAGTTAAGTAAAAACAAGTTTACACAAGGCAACAGTCTACCAAGCACAACACTGTGTATGAATAAGGCATGAACCCAGCCCTCTTGTTAAATGTAGGGCTTGTAACATGTGAATTTGTGTGTGTGTCACGTGTGTGCATATGTGAGAGGGAGACTGTAGTGATATTTTCAGGAGTGCTATCTGATGAGCTCTAATTACCCACACCTCTCCACAATGACATGGGGAGATAATTGGGGGAGAATAATTAACCAGCTATATTTGATTTCTGCACAGCGTTAAGTGGTTCATGTGTGTGAGTGTTGCGCACATTGTCATGCCAATTATCATGTTCAAAAAGATGGATGCTGGTGTGTTGTTTTTGTGGCTTTTGGATCACTTGGAGTAAATAAAAATTTTGATCCTTCTTCCTGAGGTCAGAATGCCAGAAAAGTTCCCAACTATGTCAACATAACAGAAGCCACACTCAGTCGGAGTCAAGAAAATCAATTTTTGATAACCCAGTTCAATGGGGTGATGTTTTCTTGTTGCAGTTTACTGGTGTGTCACCTAATGCTGCAGAAGGATAAGTGACAATGTGCAACAGTAGAGCAGATTTCATTGCTGTAGAAACTGATGATGAAGGAAGAAACCTGTGCACTGGAAACTTACGTGACCAAACAGCAGTAAATGCTGTTATGGGATTGAAGAACAGAGTGAGGAAACAATACAGGGCTTGACACAAAAATCTAACCGAACCAAAAATTTATAAACCATGAAATTCAAAGCTGCAGCTCACAGACTAATGAGTGACATCGTGTTGGCTTTGAACCAACAGTAGACAGTCCACAGTCTGATTGAAAACTGACACTTGGTCAGGACCTCTTGGCTTATTTGATCAGTTTTAAGTGAAAACAGTTTTTCATTCTGTTTGGAACCAGACTGGATCAGGTCTGCTGCCAGGCACAACCTTTCCTAACCCTAACCAATAATAACAGTTCCTTTGAGTTCTTACTTATATCTGATCCAGTCTTAACAAGGACACAGTGCAGTCACAGCAATGAGAACTAAAACAATGCGGGTACTCATAGAAAACACAAAGAAAATCACTTTTTCTTCATAGACTGTAGAAAAATAACACAATTTATTAATTAAACTGTCAATCTACAGAGTAAACTGCAAATATTGACAGGCCAAGATGGTTGTTGCATTTTCATTGCTGTGTTTGCCTATGTGGCCAATTCCACTTTGTTGACAGTGATATTTAAATCTACAATATGTCGGCCACCTATACCAGAGTTACCCTTTCTGTTCTCCTCATGCATGCTTCATTTGAGAGGTATCATCAGAAAACATGGGATGCATGTCCTTTTATTTGCTGACTATTTATTATTCTGACCTTGGGAATCTAATAAGTTCCTGAAGTTTTAGACTTCTCTTATGTCCCGTTTCCACTGAGCGGTACAGTTCGGTTTAGTATGGTACGGAATGCTCTTTTTAGTGTTTTCAATATTAAATACAACCAGACTGAACCACACCTTTTCTGGGCCCCTTTCAGTTGTTGATCCATGAAAAACAAACTGTATGGTTAAGGCGGAGCTATTTGTGTCACAAAAAAGGAAGAGCGAGGGATTGAGTTTAGCTGTTTCACTTCACTGTTTAATGTTAAAAAGAAAATTAGAAGAAGATCCCAGCAAACACAAAGGTCTGGTTGGCTCTGAAACTACAAACACTCCTCAATATTGTATCGTTGTTGTGTCATGTTTGTTGTTGTTACATGGGTATGACGCCACGCTAGGCTTTTGGGCTAAACCCCATCTACCTGGTGAGGGTCCGACTTGCTATGGAAACTCTCGCCTGACCAAGCCCACCATTCTGAACTGTACCAACCTGAACTGTACCGCACAGCGGAAATGATCTGAATTTAGGAAAAACTGAGAAAATTATTTTTGGACTTAAAAATGTCAGATATTTACTTTTTATCCATTTAGTTACTTTGGGTGGCATTATTTTAATTTCCATTACTACTGTAAAGAACTAAGAGTCATTCTTTTAATATACATATAGTCCAGTGTCTAAAGATGCTTTCTTTTATCTGTGTTGTATTACCATAATCAGGAGCATCCTGTCCCAAACCACTGCTAAAAGCTCAGGCTGGATTATTGTAATGCCATTCTAGCTGGATGTTCAACCGATTCCCCAAAACAATGCAGCCTGAGTGGAATCTCTAAGAGAAATCTATGCTCTCCTGTTTTGGCCTCTCCACATGAGTTCTGTATAAAATTTAAAATACATTTAAAATGCTTTCTGATCACCTACACAGCACTTGATTTTGTTTCTCCAACAGTATGCCACACGTGGCTGCTGAGCTCCAGTAAATAGCTACTTTGTAAAGGTAAAGGTGACTGATAAGACCAATAAATGGTTTGTTTTGGTCGTTGAGATCTTTATTAAATAAATTCACTTCCTATAGAAGGAATTTGCTACAGTTGTGCAATGACTTTTCTGCTCTCCATGTAAGGACGAGGCCTCTATTCTTAGTTGTGACCTTGTGACTGGGTTTCTGTAGAGAAACAGAGGACATGCTGGGACCTGTAGAGGAGACAGACAGAAGGACGTGTGACTGCAGAGCAGAAAAAGAGCATCAGCTGAGGCTGACTGTTCAGAAAGAATGGGAACAAAGATTGTGATTCCTCTTTTCCTGCTTACTTTTCTCCCATCATTTGTAAGCTCCTTTGTCCTCATCAGGAGGGTGGAGACAATTAGATATCAGCTGCTGAGAGACAACAAGGCTTTTTTTATCTTATGCCATTTAACCATTACAACCATTTTTTGTTCCTCTGAGTCCACTCTTCTTTGTTGCATCCTCCTCTGATGTGTCCCACCTCATCATTGTTCATCATTCAGCTCAAACTCTCCTTGTTTTCTGCAGGTGGATGAACCGACTGGGGCTTGCTGCTATTGGATACACACCTGATGATAAGGTGCCACGCCCTGATGAAGGTAAGATGGAGCTTCTCGACTGGAGATGATTTGCTACGTCTTTCTATTTGTGAATTCATAAATTTGTCTTCATGCCAGACTACTGGAGCGAGAGTGATCAAGACGAAGTTGATGGATCAATGACACTTAAGCAGGAGGGACCCTCATCCCTATGTGATACCTACCATCGCACACCATCAGTAAGTGTCACGTAACACACTCGTTGAAGCGCATTTGACATTTTCTCTGCAGTATTTTATTTTCATGGAATATTTTAGTCTTAAAAGCCTCACAGTTTTCAGGACTGCATAGAGCAGAGCTCTCAACATTAATAAAGCATGACAGTGGGAGACTATCTGGTTCTGTAAGCAGCCAAGATAATCATTTCTGAGCTCTGCTGCCAGAACTTTTACTCAGCCTGACCTCCAGGTGGCGACAATGAGCAGTGCTCACTTCAGCCTTGTTCTCACGAACATGGGTATTTTGCAAAATGGAGTTTATATTTAAAAAAAGTCTCATCCACATGAAAGCATATACAAAAAGAAATCAGTCTACACACACACACACAAAAGACACAAACGATGGAAACTGTCAGGACTACTAAACCAAAACTGGGTTTCTAGCCTCAAACTCTGAAGCCAGTCTGACATAAAAAGGCTTCTGGTAAATGCAGAAAAAAAAGAATGTTGTTGTTTGCAGCATTGTCTTTAATAACACATTATAACACCTTCATTCTTCACTATAGTGGGTCACTGTGTAAGTAAACGACTTAACAGGGCTTATTGGGATGATCTGAGGTTATCTAGTCCACACACAAACGGCACAGCCAGACTATCTGAAAATTGGAAGGTATTTTCCTAAAAGTTTGTTTTCAGAACCCAAAAACTGTGATTTGCATGTGGACAAAAGGTGCAAGCACAGAGGAAATCTGCTTTTGTCAAAATATCCACGCGCGTATGGACATCTTCATCTTTGCTCATACTCGGTCTGTTGTTCAGATGTGTACAGCACTGTGTAAAAGTCTCGAGCCATTTCTTTGTGTTGCTTCCAAGCAAGCAGGCTTTCTTGTAATCTTTACAATAGTTCTTCAGCTATAGTTCTCCAGACTTTCTGATGGTTTTTCTAAATTTTTCTTTGGAAATTTTGTGTTTTTTTTTCACTCATTTTCCAGTCCTGAACATTTTCAGAAGCAAGTTTTAGAACGTTGAGGAAACTCAACAAATGAAGGAAAAAAGAAGACGTATCAGGCCTAAAAACGACCTATAAGAGATGAACAAATATCTGAAAATGAATGTCCTTAACTCTTAAATCTACCAGTCATGTTTTGCTATTTTTGGTCCGTCTGTTTTTCATTAATGTAAAATTGCATAAGCTCAACCCTTTTAAGCAGTTGACATGCTGACATTATCTTTTTAATCATGAAGAAGTATTTTCATCATAATCTCCAGGTCAAAATAAAAGAGTGTTAGCACAGTAGTTGTAGAGATCTTTTTTGTTATTATGAAAATGTGATAAATAATAATGGTTATCATGGATCACTCATCGTGGATTTGTCATTGAGATTCTCTGAATAAACACCACATTTTGTGGTTGGATTGCAAACCTCCCGGATGGGATATAAACACCTGGAAAACTTCTGTAGATCACATAAAGGGTAAACTATCCATCACAATTTACAACACAGTTACAACCAGCTGTTTCTGAGAGATTGTTAACAATATAAGCAATAATGCTCGGGATTGTCTGCAGGGTTCTTAGGGTGAAAAGAAATTCACCAAAGATCTGACACAGGACCTAATAGATGGCTCTGGACCTTCATTTGCTCCATCTACTGTTGCCTCATCAGAAATGGAAAGGGTGGCTGTAAAGAACTCATTCTGAAGGACAGGAAACCGATAGAAAAGGATGAGGTGCCACACGACACGTCCAAGAACTGGACTACAAATCAGTGGTAACAGGTCTGATGCAGGGATGGATCCTCCCCGTGCTCTAAGCTCGGATAATTTGAGTTTTCGAGAAATTTGCGTGGTCACCTGTTGCTTTAAAACACTTCAGTTTTTACAAATGCTGAAACTAAGCTTGTCAAGTTGTACAAACATAGGTCATTAGACTCAAAACCCATTAATTCAACTGATTTTCTTTATACCCCCTAGATGTTTGAACTAACTCTCTTAAATCAGATTATTTAGCTCTTTCAAAAAAAGATTAAATCACACTGACTCAGTTTCATAGAAAGTCAACTTAAAAGACTTGACTAGTTCCAACTTAAATGTCTGATTAATCTAAAAGTGACTTCAGAATTACACTGAACTTTGTTGAACAAGTGCAATCTGCAGAACTAAGAAATTGATCATAAGTTAAACCAGCTACCATCGCTACCTTACTCCTGATAGAAGTCATGAAATGGTTGGTGATGGTGGCTTTGTTTTCTTGTACTGTCCATCTCACTCATGGTGCCAACTTTAAAATTCAAACCATATCTGCCATTTCATTGCTTTTTTACTTTCATCCTTTGATATTTTCTCTGCTCTTTGCTCTTCCTCCTCCTGTTCTCTCTCCATCCTTGCACTCCTCCTTTTCCTTACGTACCACTCTCCCCGTGTATCTGTGCTCAACATGTCACCCTCCTGACAACTTTATCTACCTGTTTGCTCCTTTCCATACTGACCTCAACCTCCTCCACCCAGACTAACCTCCTCCACAGCTATGACAATTTGCCCCGCTCTGTGAGCTCCATGAGCCTCATGCGCTCCACTCCATCCCCACTCCCTCCACCAAAAAGTGCCTCCACTTCCCCAATTCCTCCACAGATGGTCTCTTCCACCTCCCCTCTCCCTCCCCAGGTTAATTCTTCTAGCCCCTTCCCGGAGCCCAAACACGGCCGGCATTTCTCCAGCGAGTCCACACACTCCCACTCCTCGGCTGAGGACCAGCGTGGAGACGGTATGGGCATGGGCACAGGGACAGGCAGCACCAGTACCCACTCATCCGGCTGTCGCTCCTCCCACCGTGAGCGCCGCTCGTGGCAGGACCTCATTGAGACCCCGCTGACCAGCGCGGGGCTGCACTTCCTCCAAACAGCGCCGGGGGAGAGCGATTACGGCGGCATGATGGGGAGCATGGCCGGAGAGATGGGCTTTTACGGAGGGCTGGGCAGACAGGGAATGTCCCCAGAGAGACGGCGACAGGCCACGCTGCCCGTACGGAGACACCACGCAGCGGAGAGGGACAGGGAGCGGGACGGGCCCTTCCCCTTGGAACGGGGGCCATACACACACAGCCACACACACCGACGTTCCCACAAGCAGAGAAGCCAGAGTCTACCCAGGAACAGGGACCCGATGCCAGGAAAACTACTATACACTTCAGCTCACATGGAGGAGAGGAGTGAGGATGAGGAGGCAGAGGGGCTGCCTGCAGATATGCTCGAGGGTGAGGAGGGTAAGAAAATGACTTTGAATGATACCTTTGAAAGATTAGATTTGGTTAAAATTGCATTATCGACAGTGAAAGAATTTAGTTCAATAAAAGTTCAAGTTTAACAGCAAAGAAAACAAAAACAAAAATAAACGATTATTCCAATTTTAAGGAGACAGCAGCTAAAATGAAGTGTTTACAGGTAAAAAAAAATAATAATACAAATAAATAAATTAAAAACAAGAGATGTAGCAGCAATGAAAAAATGATATTGTTAGGGGTGGCTGTATCTCAGAGGTATGAAAAGCCATGTTACCTCTGATGCTTCATCCGTGTGTGATAAAGAACTTTCAAGACTAAGAGGTGCTGCATATGTGTGTGTGTGTGTGTGTGTGTGTGTGTGTGTGTGTGTGTGTGTGTGTGTGTGTGTGTGTGTGTGTGTGTGTGAATGTGTCTTGTAATATAAAAACAGCCCATTTATCATTAAAGCCTGTAAATCCATTTCTGCAGACCCCTAAAATAAAGTTTTTAACCTTTAAATAATTAAACATGGCATGCACTTTAAATAGATTATTTACATGTGTGCTCTGTAGGTGAGAAATAATCATATATTTATGAAGGAAACCTTTTCAAGGGAAAATGTTCTCACTGCTCCAATTTTAATCATCTCAGAAGAAAATAAAGTATATAAATAAATGTTGGAATTAATTTATGAAACTATCACAAGGAAAGAAGATGTTGAAGCTTTATATGAGAATTAACCGTCATTTTTCCTGCTGTTTCAGTCGGAGTGGATTTAAAAAATAACATTAAAGATTACATTAAGGATAATGTATAGCTGCTGAACTGATTTAAATTTCCACTGTTGCTTTTAAGGTCCGTGGTTATCAACCTGAGGGTTTGTGAGACAATATGATTATTACGTAAAAAAAAAACATTGAACAGAAAAAATTGGAAGCACTTGTAGGAAGACAAACTCTGATAGACATAAACAACAACCCCAAAACCAGCAACAGATTAACAAAAGCTAGAACTACTGGTGATCAGCAGAGTCTTTTTTCTTAAACGGATTTTCATTTAAATGTCTGATTGAAATCAAGAAAAAATCATTTCATATTTTAGTTGCTTTTTTGTGATTTGATATAAATGAAAGTGATTGGGTTAAATCAGGGTGTTATCATCTCTTATTGATCACTGCCTCACGAATCAAACTGAATCAATCGTATTGTGGTAGAAGTGTCTGAACTATGAATTGACCACTAAACATTCTGGTTAAATGACAACTTATATTTAAACAGCTTTTTTCATCATTCTGGTCACATTTTGACACCAGCAGACCAAGACAACACATAACACACGACAAGTTATTGAGATGTTGACATGTTATGCAGTGGTATGCCCACCACTTTTTTTGGCTTCTGTTTTAATAAATTGTTTGGGATTAAGGAATTACCATTGCATCATTCTACCCAAAATATCCTTAATTCATGATATAATATCAGTGTAGCATGAACTTTTTACATTTTCTGTAAATTTCATCAGATGAATACCCTTAACCTTTTATAAGCATGTCATAAATAAAAAAATCTCCTCACTTTTGTGTCACTGTACCCAGTTTCATTCCAACAACATGGAAAGTTGGAAAAATAAATACTGGGAATAAAATGTCTCTTTTGTTGCTTTTGATAGCTACTGACGGATTAAAAGCTAACATCTCTGGCCGTTGCAGACCTGCGGGAGTTGAGAGTCGACAGCAGAGAGAGAAGGGTCTCAGAGGGGAGGGAACGACGAGTGTCAGAGGGCCGTGAACCTGAAGCTTTGGACGGGCTAGAGCAGCTTTATCGGGCCTTGGAGCAAGCCAACGTAACGGCTCTTGGAGACCCCAGACCCTGCAGCAGGCAGGAACTTCGACGATGCTTCACGCAGAGAGCCAGAGACCCCCTGCTCAACGACCGGCTGCACCGCGTCCGAGCCCTCCGCAGCACCCTGAAGGTACCACCGCTGAATCAACTGCATTACATTGTTTGTTTGTTTGTTTTTGCTCAAAAATCTGACACGAGAGGATTTCATGTCGTATCTCCCTGATATCTGTTGGCTCCCGCAGGCCAAAGAGTCGGAGCTGGCGGTAATCTGTGCCCTCCTGGAGGACCCCGGCTTGTGCTCCCAGACCTTTAGAGAGTGGAAGCAGTGGCACAGTGAGCTCTACTCGGACATCTGCCAGCTCAGCCCCGGCACCAACGGCCAGGACGACCTCTCCCCGCTGGCCGCACCTCTCATGACCCACACACACTCCTTCATTGAGACACACGTGTGAGAAAAGGACGGGAAGCAAAGACTGAACTGACACACACACACACGCACCCCCCACCACGCACACACAGAGCTTTACATGAACTAATCCCTCTCTCCTCATCACGACTCTGAGCACACACTCACACACAAACACACACACCCACACATTGTAAGATGTGTAAATATCATAGGGGGAACAGTCTGAGACCTGCGTGTATGAACTTTTGATAATCCCGAGGACCCACTGGGTGCCTGTTGCATGCCTGAACAGAAAGCATTAATCTTCCTTTGTCTATGGAACTCAGCATAAAGTCCACACGCTTGTTGAGCAAAAGAGGAAAAAATTTACTTATTTTAACACATTCTTTTCTTTTTATTCTCTCATTTCTGCTATTTTTTGTTGTTTTTAGAGGCAGGGGGAGCTATGTAGCAGCAATACAGAGGAGAATCCTTTTCACCACAGCACTGTACTTTTGTACTGATGAACTTTGCACCCAGAGCCAACAGTTCTCCCCCTTTCTCTCATTTTTTTTTATTGTTTTCTTTCTCTCATTGCATATCTTACTGATTTACAGGGACCTCACTGTTAATCCAGGCTGATCTCACAGGACAGTGTGGGGAAATGTAAGGGCAAGTTACTTTGGTGTAAGACTGTGAGAGGCAGCCGTCAGTGCTTTTAGCTGTTTCTCTGGGAAGCCCACAAAAAAATCACGAGCACGGAGAAGTGACTGTGTCAGCCGCAAAGGCATGCTTTTGAAACTGTGAAGTGTTCAGAAATCTCGCCGGTTTCACCTGCAGAAGGAGGTTCCTCTGTTTGAGAGCAACCTTACAATTTCTGTTCGCTCCCTCACATCCCCTCTTCCTCCTTTTCTTAATCTTTTTTTATTTATTCATTTTTCTGCTTTCTCTCCCTCTCTGGTCCTCAAAGACTTGTGTATATGTGTATACTGCTGTGTATACTGATGTAAATGTTTGCGTTCCACTACCACTGTGATATGCTTCTAGAGGTAGCGGAGGAAGGACAGTTTGTATTTGTGTGGGTGCAAAACAATTCTTTTTTTTATTATTATTATTTGTTTCGTTGTTATGTTTTCCTTAAACAGCGAATGCGAGAGCTAGAGAGTTCTTTTCAAAGGAGTCGCTCACTACAAAGAATGCACTTTCTATATCTCTATATCTCATTGGCTGCATCACAGGGTCTATGTCTCATCAGCCTCTTTACCATCGCTGTTCAAATATCAGGTAAATGCATTTGCCGTCTCATTTTCTAAAGATTTGTGTACAGTCTACAAATATATTTAAACATAGGAGAATATATAAAGCTATTTACGTTTTGTGTCATAGATATAATGTAAAGTATGATGTATTCTATGCCAAGGTTTTGCAGTGTCCCCCTCTTCACTCTGTAGACGCAGGGTGCTCATCAGTTCAACTACTAGGAGGCAAACGACAACAACCGCCACCATCACTGACAGCTGACTGACAGGTTGTACTGGTTTACGTCACGGCTGATTCTTCTCCTGGTGATGTGTTGCATGAGGAAAGGCCTGGGGCTGGTTTTGGTTTGAATGGACAGGGTAAAATACTGTGGATTCATTGTTTTGTTTTTTCCTTTTAAATTCTGTTTTCTATCTTCTTTTTATGTTTGCAAGATACTTAGACTTGTAGCGCATGGTACATGCAAAAAGTGCTGTTGATAAGTTACTTTATGTCTACATTCACAGACTTGAAGTCTTCTCTTATTTGTTAGATAGGCTTTTGAACACTGTACAACAGCTGAGGGAGGTGTTTTTTTCTTTTTGTTTGTTTTTTTTTTTTTTGCTGCTCCATTCCTTGAACTAATGCAGATCTTTTTATTTAGCATCCAAGCAAGGAGGCTTCAATGCAGTTGTGTCTAAAACGAAAGCAAATGTGACATTCCCAACATACATATGGTCGAAAGTAGGCGGTTGTAAACCTCTTCACTAAAAGGTCTGTAATATCTGTGAAACTCAGATGAATCGTGTCATCTGCAGTGTCAGGCCAAGGACTCAACGCTGCCCCCCAGTGTCCAAGACTCTGACAGACATGTAGCACCTGCTGCATCCAGCACTATCTGTTCTGTTTCTTCATATTTTACATAGTTTTTGTGTAAGTTTTTCATCATGTCACTGATGTGTAATATCAAACACACCACAGAGATATATATAAATCTATATATATGTGTGTTTTTTCAATGATTAATTTGAGGTTTACCACAAAGAAACTAAATGATGCAAGCACTTTCCCTGTGCCTCCCAACCCTCTCTTTGGCAACAAAGGAGTGACTTTACTGTCGTTCTTACACATACACACACACACACACACAGAGACAGACACACACTCACAGCTGTAGAAAAGTTACAATACAGTTCCAGTCTACGGACCTCTCTGTTTCTCATCTGAAGTGTTGGTCTCCTTTCTCCAACTGCTGCACCGCAGCGCTGTCAGCATACTGTAGATTAAGGAGTTCTGAGAGTTTTAATTTTTAGGAACTGACTGTGTTTATCCCTCCCAGATTTTTTTCTTTTTTCTTTTTGTGTGTGTAGACCTGCAGAAACAGGCCGAAAAGGGAGATTCCACTGTGTGTTCTTTCAGGGGTGTACACCTCATGGTACATTGCACAGGTGTGTAAGATGTAAGTTGCACTGCGACATTAAAAAAAAGGAACATATTGCTCTTTTTCAAGGATAATATTAGCTTACTGTTATTCTGTACATTAAACTGACTAAAGATGATATTAAAAAAAGAAAGAAAATGACATTTATTCTTCCTAAAGTAGCCTTTTTTGGTTTCATATATATGAATATATATATATATATATATATTACAAAAAATACAGATTGTAAACCTAAGTTGTTAAACTTTGACTTCAATAAACTGAATCCTCTGCACTATGAGCTGTGTTTGGTTTGTGTGTACCCTTTCTCTGACTTATTCATTTAATTTTGCCGTGCATTCAGTTCAGAACCTGCAGTTCTTCCGTGAACCAGACACCATAGAAATATGTTTTATTTCTAATGTGTGTTGGGGGAATTAAAACCCACAATGCGTCCATCCATTATCTATCTTGTATAGACTGTCATTGGATGAGAGTTATTTTATCCAACTATAAAATGACTGACATGCACAAACACTACGTGTGTATATAACAAATGGTTAAAACTAGATTTTCGTCTACAACCCCAGTTCCAAAAAAGTAAGGAAGCTGTGAAAATTGTAAGTAAAAACGATATAATCAGCCCATATTTTATTTCAAAAAGAACTTTTCTGATGTTGTAACTAAGACATTTTCTCATTTCATGGAAAATATTAGCTCATTTTGAATTTAATGGCAGCAACACATCTCTAAAAAGTTGGAAAAGGGTCTTTTGTGTAGCATCAACTTATCTTTTAAATATTTTTATTTAATGAGAGGCAAATGTTTTCCATCTGTGAAACAGATGTGGGAAGTCCAGTTCAGCACCTGGACTCTTCTCCTGCAAAGCTGTGCAGTTGTGATGGATGTAGTATGTGGTTTAGCAGTAGCTTGCTGAAATATTAAAGGTCTTCCTTGAAAGAGGTTTAATCTGGTAAGGAGCATTTGTTGATCTAAAACTGAATCACAAATTGGTAAACCTCCTATATTTACATCTGAGAGGGTCGGCCTCTCTGAAATGCTTCTTTTATACCCAATGTACTTGTTACCAGTTAACCTAATTAGTTGTGAAATGCTCCTCCGGCTAATTACTTTTCTAACCTTTAGTTGTGCCTGTTCTAACTTATATGAGACGTGTTGCTGCCATCAAATTCAAATTAGCCCATTAAATGGTAAAAATGTCTTAGTTTTAACATCTAATATGCTGTCTATGTTCTACTGGGAATAAAATATAGGTTTATTTGCAAATCATTGCATTTAGCTTTTATTTGTATTATACATGGTAAATTTTTTTTAATTGGGGTTTTAAATCCTTAAGACATTGCATCAGTATAATCTAATGTTACCTTACCTGCATCATAAATGCTAAATGTAACATTTTAATACATTTTAACTCATAAAAATATCTGCCTTACCTTTTATGAACTACTGAATAAAATCAACAAATACTGAATACAAGAAGTCTACAAATTGGATTTCATAGAGGTTAAATCCCTTTAAATCTATTTTGAAAGATTAGTAAAAAAATAAATTTTATTTATACTTAACATTTAACTGTATGCTTGGAAATGTAGAAACGCAATAAAAATAATAATAATAATACGTCCCCTCTTTGAAAAGTGGATTAGAGTGAGCATATCCCAGATAAATGAGTTCACAAAGGCAGGCGGCATGTGCGCCATCAGTCCGGTAGGTGGCAGTAGCTGACCGGGTTTCAACCAGCTGAAGCTCCGCACCACCAGAACTCAAGGAAGAAGAAGAAAGAGGAGGAGGAGCACTGTCATGGCGGCCAAGGTGAATGCTTGACATTTTCTTTTCGAAAAAGTTTTTGGTGGTTGACATGTGTATTTTTAATAAATGCATGGGTTATGTGTTAATGTCAACCACGCCCGAGCCGTTAGTTGATGTCACTATCCAGCTCTCTTCGCTGCGCTAAGTTAGCATTGCTAACTAAGCCTCGCTGAATGAGTGTAACTAGCTGCGATCAGTTTACGCAGATGTTCAACCGTTAAATCTCTCATGACATGTGTAACAGCTGCTAGGATTTAATGTTCCCTAGTTCGAGCTTTGTAATCAGTCATACGCCGTTTAATCGGTGCCTCCACTGGTTTAGTACAGCTGTGATCAGTACACACATGTATTGCTTTACATTATTGCGTCACGGCATAGTTTCATGTCATGGCTTTAAAGTAGAATATGTTTTACATCGAGGTCATATTTACCTTTAACAGCAATTGATTGATTGAATTAAATAATATTTGTAGCAACAGATGTAACCGTTAACAGGTGTTAGTAACTATTCAATAATGCCAAATAAAATATCCAGCAAAGCTACTGAGAATCATAGTGTAGTAACCCTGGAAATGAAGCGGTTACAATAAACGCTCCTGTTTTGGTGCTTTTCTTTTGTGTGATTGTTGTGGTTTTGCTCAAGTAAGACTAGACATGTGTATACGTGTGCATCTATGCAATATGGAGAAGACTACAGGATCTGATAGCATGCACTTTTACGTACGTACACACACACACAAATATATATATATATATATATATATAGCATAGTGTAAAACGAAGGAGGTCATATTCCATTTAAGGAGATTTAAAGTAGACCAGGCTCTATTCCAGGGACATTGTTGAGAAGGTGCCAAACTACAACTTTCTAAGCCCATATTATTTATTTTGAAAACATATTTAACTTTTATTTTACCAGGCATAAGGTCATAAGTAAATTATTATTTACAGTGTCGGCCTGGAAAGTGCCAGAAAACACAAATGATAATGAACATGAATTTAAATAATTTACAAGGGCAAAGGATAAGATACTTTTAACTCAAAACAAGCTATCTTTATATAAGCAATATTCCCTTATTTTATATTGCGTATGAAAAAGCCTTGATATACGTCAGGATTCAGAGGGGGTCAGGACTCAAGTGCAGGTTTAAGGAGGCAGACCAGTGCAGGGAAAAGGTTTTAAACATGGCATAGACTACATCTAACTAACAGTAGACAATGGACTAGCAAGGAAAAACTGAAACCAGTGGCTTAAGTACACTGAAGGACTAACTAGACACAGGTGAGGTAAATGAACAATCAGACCAGGTGAACTAATTAGCAGGAACCAAAAAGCAACACAGAACTAAACATGACTAAATACCAAAAACCAAGAACATGAAACAAGAGCATAAACCGAGATCATGACACATGCATTTGAAAATCTCAATATATTGCCCAGCCCTAATTTACACTATACTGCCAGAAGTATTTGCTCATCTGCCTTAACTCTCATATGAACTTAATAGACATCCCATTCTTAATCAGATAAGTTAAATATGACGTTGGCCCATCATTTGCAGCTATAACAGCTTCAACTCGTTCATGCAGATGTACACATGAGGGCTTGTGCAGCAGCAACACAAGAAAGTTAAAATATTTTCAACTGGTGTCGCTGTCACATGGCACTGCAACCAACCAGCAAGGGTTTCATTGACTGACCAATGAGCTGAGAGCTGGCAGCGCAGTCTGCAAACACATTCAACATGGAGGAACAGATCATATTAGCTGTGTCTGATTTTCCCATGTTTTACAATACTTTTGGCAAAAAATTGTAGATGTAAAAAAAAAAGGTTGTTGCATGACCCCAAGGTGAATTAGTTCAAACATAGGTTCTGGATTTATCTGGATCAGCCTTGAGGTCCGCCATCAAATGATAAAATTCACCATTCTGTTTCCTTGTTTGTAAAATAGTTTGAACCCAGGGTTTAATTGTACAACAGAGTCAACAGCAACATTTCTGTCAATTCGAGTTAAATCTTCTGACTCTTTATCCTTCTTGTCAGTCACGGACAGCTTTGAAAAAAAAAAAAAAAAAGCGGCCAGCTCTATTGATGAGTTTGAGAATAAACACATTATGGAGCAACCCATAGATGTCACCTCCGTGGGGGGTGAGGGTGTTTTAACACCCGTTCTGTTCCTGGTGAGAGGGTTCCACACCCACACTTTTCCTGTATTTTTCTTCTATTTTTGTAACTTTTACTCTGTTTTGTACCAACATGTCAGCTCTAGTGGATCTCTGGTCGTCTCTGTGTTTGTGCATCAGCTGCTTCCTCCCTCTCCTCTCATGTTGTTCTGTGAATCATGATGGCTGCCGGTGATCAGCTGATCGGCTTTTCTCTTTTGTTTGTTTTGGTTCAGCTGAGAAGGAGGTAACTAGCGGTTTATGGTTCACACCGGCACATATTTAACTTAAAGTGTTGTTTTTGGTAGGAACCTTGTCGAAGACAGCAGTTGGCTGGTGGTAGACAGGTTTTATGCTTCAGCTATGCAGGGGAGAGTCTAGATAAGTGTTCATGGGGCACCAGCGAGGGGCACTGACCATGAAAAGGGGGGCGCAAATTAGAGCCCTTTTTATGAAATATTGAACCTATTATTACAACTAAAGTGATCATCTAATGTAAAAAAAATGAAGAAAAACTAATAAAACAAACACCCAAAAATGTTTTTTTTTATCAACAGGTGTTTAGTTTGGGTGATGCTGCTGTAGGACTTTTATCACTGCTGCACATACACTTGAACTTCAGTGATAAAAAGAACAAGGTGTTTTTATCCAGATCATCAGTTTTATCAGAGTTTCTTCATCAGTGTTGGCTGTTTAACTTCAGTCGTCACATCTGCTGGTTTTATGAGACGGTTGGTGAGATGATGATGTAGGAATTCTGCATTATGATCTAGAACATTTATGATTTAGACATATAGGAGTACATTACATGCTGCATAATAATTTGACAGCACTGATGTATATGATAATGATAATAAAACTTTCCAAATGAAACATGAGAAAAAAAAATGTGTGCAAACTTCAGTTTTAGTAGAAAACACCTGCTAAGAGGAAACGATCCAATTAGAGATGTAGTTATTATCAATAAAGACGTTTTTTCATCTTGAACAAACAGTTTAATTGTTAATAACAGATAAATTTCTTAATATTTTGGATACTGGTATATAAGTTTTTAGAAATAAAGAACATCCTAATCCTGCATCCTGCAGGTCTTTTCATCCGCAAGGAGAATCGTGCTGAGTTAATGCCAGGTGTCATCGCTCCATCTTGTTTCTGATTGGATGAGTCAAGTGTGCCCACTCTTGGCTGCTTCCTGCTCTCCCCCTTTTGTTCTACTGAAGATCTGCATGAGTCATCTGTCTTCCATTGATAACTGTCTGTTAGTGTTGCTTTTTATACTGACACATGCTACATGTAGAAGCGTTCTTTGTCCTCTGCCAGGTGGTGATGGTGGCCGTCCCGACGGTGCTGGGAATAGCCTCCATCCGTGTTTACACAGTAAACGAAGCATCTGCTGATGGGATGGTTACTCGGGAGAAGGTATGACTGTCCAGCATCATCATCAGATGTGATGTGTCTGATTGTGCTTCACAGAACGGTTGCATCTCATGCTGACTATGCTTGCGTCTCCAGCTGAACATCTACACACCGCTGCAGGGGTCTGCTCAGACTAAGTTTGTTCCGGACAGTCCTGGAGTTATCGAGAGAGGGTTAACTACAACCAGGGAGAGCGTACTACCGTTAGTCCAAGCTGTTAAGGTATTTCATTTTTGCTGCAGCACATTAGACAGAGTACAAGTTCACTCTGCAGAGAGAACTCATACTCCCACATACTGAGTAACACTTAAAAAATATCAAGAAAACCCCTTTAACTGGAGTAAACAAGTGTTATATGAATGGAACAACAGTCAAAGTGCATCCACGGGCTCTTATCTTGCACCTGCAGTCCCATAATGCTGAAGCCCAGATTTTAGCTCCTCTTGTTTGTGGTCACAGAGCACAGTCCCACAAGCTGCAAGTGCTATGTGCAGGTATGATGTTGCATAGCTCTTCAGGAGTTTGACAGGAAATAGCATTGATGCAGTTAACTTCACAACTATAAGGTTTGCAGCAAGTAGATTTGACAGTTTGATACTGTGGAAGACAGGAAAAGAAAAACTCTAAGCACTGACTCAAATGTCTCTGTTTCACTGCTGCATATAAAGCTGTGTTCCTGACAGGCTTTTGTAGTGGTTTCAGTTTTTTTTTTTTTCCTTTTTTCCCTGCAGGGTGCCGGTGTCTCTGTGAAAAAGGGAAGTGTTAATCTTTACCATGCAGGAGAGGGTGAGTCAACAGTGGGTACACATAGTGAGGTCTCAGCTGTAGAAAGTATTTTTACTCTTTGAATATAATATATAGTTTATTTCTTACTTATAAAACATCCAGACTTTCAGCATGGCCTAGATTATGTATTTGTCTGCTGAATTAAAAGTATGAAGATATTTCTTTGATTAGTATTAGGCAATAAAAACAAGGTTTTAGTGGCTCTGCATGTTTCTGATTGCATATGTTGTAAGCGTATAAATTACTGCCACAAGTGTAGTAAAAATGTGGCACTGGAGGCTGTGAGGTGCACACGTGTTTAGGGATTAGAAACCAAAAATGATATTTGTCAGCATGTTTACTGTGTTCCTCTTCGGTCTGTTCTCTAGATGTATACTATTACCTGATAGACCCTCCCCCGGGTTTTCTACCCAGACTTGGTACCATCACCATGGCCGGCCTGCTTGGCATGTTCTTGGCACGGAAAGGTAATTTATACTGGAACCACTCAATCTACTGGGAGCAGTCATGTCATCATTCAAGTTGTCTTCAAGCTCTATTTGCAGGGGTCAAGGAGCTGAGATTCCATCCCTAAGTATTCTCTTTCAGACATGTTCTGCTCTCTAATAATCGGCAACTGAAAGTGTCTGTGTCATATCTAAATGACACCTCTTGTGTTCTTCTGCAGCATTTCGCCATGGCAGCATAACTAGATCAGAGCTCGTAATGCATCGCTGTCAACATGGCACAAATCTGAACTTAAGCAGCTGCATTATCAGACGGGCAGAGGCGCTTAATGGAATTCCTGGTTGGGGGTTTTTTTTTTTCTTAAAATCTGAAACAAAAGAGAGAAATATAAGAAGTAGCTGAAGATCATTTCTTTTAAATCAAAACATTTTATGTGAGAAGACTTTACCTTTTATAAGAAGACAGTGAAGTAAAGCATCTGTTTTTTCTTGAGCTGATGACAACCACACTTCTTCAAGTGAAATGAAACCCTCAGTGTAACAGTGACTGTTCAATAAGGGTTAATGTGTTGAAAGGTGAAAATTTCAGCAGTTTACTTTCACGTCTGCTGTGTTTACACCCCTGTGGCATTATTCATAAGCAAATAGTTAAGCTGATAAATGTTGAGAGAAAACTGTGACCAAACAAGACACCTCATGTTAGGGTTGTGTTAACGGGGATTATTACACACACTGTGTCACAGTGATAGATTTATGAACTTGGTTATTTAATGAATCTCATGTATAAAAAGGTCTCGATATCTTTTAAGACAGGCGTCAATTTTCTGCTGGAAATTTGAAGTATTTGATATTAATAGTACCCCTCCAAGTTTGGACACCCTTACTTATTTATTTCTAAAAAGTAGGGGAGTGTTTCTTCTATGTTTCTGTGTTGCATTTGATGGTTTGTATGACATGAGCATGCAAACTGATGCATTTTACTTTTTCTTTTTTTTTGGGTTCACATATTTGGGACATTTCTTTTCTATTTCTTTCCAGGTTTGATGTTTTGTTCTGCATGAAACTCTTGTGCCTAAATCCTGCACGTTGCATAACAATATAAACAATATGTATTCAGAGCACTTGTGCAACCTATACAACCCATTCTCCCCACTACAATGTAGATGAATTTATTTTGAGTCATCCATCTTGCAGCAGTGACAGGTTTATCTCTGATCTAACTTGAGACCACAATCACTGAGGTTAGAGACCTCTAGCCGTTTAACTCCAAAGACGTACACCACATAAAAACAAAAACCAAAAGAAAACAAGTGTTCAGTTTCTGTTTCAGTTTTTCTAACAATTTGTTTTTCTCTTACTTTCTTGTTGTTGCAAATAAATATAAAGATTTTTATATAAATTTTTATATAAAGTTTCCATCCCTGATGGCGTAGCAGAATCATTAGATGGCTGCAAACCACCAGCATTGGTTTAAACTGTGCACTACATTGTCTAAGTAAGCCATAACAGACCACGTGCACGTGAACTTTCTCTGAATACAGGAGCTCAATAGCTGCCCTTCTAGGATTTAATCTCTGCCAAGCTCTATTGATTGCTGTCTTCACATGTAAAACTTTATTCCAGGCTCTCGATTCAAGCAGTTAGCCGTTCCTGTGGGCCTGATGAGCGCCGGAGCATCTGTGTGCTACCCTGCCCAAGCTGTGGCGGTCCTTAAGGTAACACCACTTTTTCAAATGCTGACATTTTGTGAAATTAAATCTTAGTACTTTTGTAGTTTAATGTAATTACTGTGTGTTGTGGTGTCAAGGTGACTGGAAAGAAGGTGCATGCTGCAGGCCAGTGGAGCAGCGCTGCAGTGTCTTCTCTCTTCACCCCAAAGGAGCCTGTTGCCAAAGAGATTGTTGCTTCACAACTACCGGTTAGTTTTCATTGACTATCTAAAAACACATTACAGATGTACATGTTTGGATTAGGGTAGTTTTTGAAATAAGAAATCACAAGGAGCTGTGTGACTAAAACAAAAAAAGTTAAGTACCTATAACGTCAACTCACTTCCCACTGAATGATTTCCCCTTTACATATTTTGCTCACGCAAAAGTTTCCCTCTGTAATTGTAGAGGTTTCGTTCCGTTTCCTGACATTTTCTGCTATTTCAAATCTGCTCTTTGTGCTTTGTATATTCTTTCTACAATTCTTTGTGTTTAACTGTGAAGCTGCTGTTGATGTGAATTGTTTCAGAAAATGTGTAAATCGCCTTACTCTGTTTATCTGACAAAGGCGGTTTTAATTTGCTTCAAGTAAAAATAGTGTTTTTTTCATTTAAATGATGTTAGTTGGCTACAGAACCAAATCCAGAGTTTGTACTGGCTGAGGAGTCATCAGCCCCGAGTTCCACTACAGAAACCTCAGCTCAGAGCGCCACCATCCCAGAGAAAGAGGTGGAATCAGCAGAGTCTGACAAGCCCACCGTCACCACAGAAGAAGAGTCATCAGTAACGCTCACAGAACTATCTCCTGACCAAACCCCAGCGGAGTCCAGCGCAGGTATTAGAGATATTGATCCATGTCATGTTGCATCAGTCTTGATGTCTTTGTTTCACACAAAACCTTCTGCAAACGATGGTCTCCTGTTTCCTTTCTGTCCAGGTTCTCTGGTGAATTCTGCTCCAGAGGCCTCCGATGTATCAGCAGGTAGAAAATATTCTGTTAGTAATGCAACCTAAGACTAATTTCCTGTTATATCTTACCACCTGCTGAATACACTGTTGGTCAGCCTGTTTCTTTTTTTTTTTCTTTGTTATAGCTGATTGATGTAAAGATACACCCCAGACGTTGTAGCATAAAAAAACAAAAAACAAATAAAACTTCTGCAACTACGAGTAACTTGATGTCACTCCATAGCATGCAGCTTTAAACAATTAGAGTGCAAATAAAAAAAAAAACTCAAGACTATCTGCCCATCTCTCTTTGTAACCTCTGATACAGAACAAGGAGCAGATGATGTCTCTACTGATACCAGTCCAGATAAAGTGACACCGAGCTTAGAACCAGAGACAACCCAGGCTGTTCCAGTCGAGCTCTCTTCAGCTGAACCTACAGAATCTGCTCCAGAGGCCTCAGGTGTACCAGCAGGTAGAAAAGATTCTGTTAGTAATGCAAATGTATTAGCATTTTGTTTAACTTTAAATCATTAAGTTGATTGGATGAGCCTACAATGCACCATAAGTGGCAACATGCAGGATCAGAGACGTCCTTAGTCGCCGTTTATATATTTTATTTACTTTAAAGGTTGTGGTGTTAATGAGCAGGACAGTATTAGAAGCTGTGAGCTTCTGATGTGACATTTGTCAACACCAGTTTGAGCTTAATTTTTTAAAGAAATACTTCTAAGAGTTCAGCATCAGGTCATCAGCAGTTGTAAGCACGACTTCTTTAGATTCCCATGTTGCATTCATTTAGCCTAAGGTATTCACCCCAATTTTAGCCTCCTCTTGTGTCTTACCACCTGCCGAACACAGTATTGAGCAGGCAGTTTGAATGTTGTGGCTGGTTGGTGTAAAGATACACTCCAGACATTGTACAATCTGGAAATGAAAAAAAAAAAGTTAAATACAACTGACACAACTATAAGAAACGAATGCAGTGTGTACAGCTTAAAACACATTGCAGTCAAAGTAACAAATGCTGTTAACTCATGACCATCCCTTTCATTTTTTAGCTTCCGCTACAGAAGCAGCAGTAGATGATGTCTCCTTTGATACCAGTCCAGCTGAAGTCATACTGAACTTAGAACCAGAGCCAACTGAGGCTGTTCCAGTCGAGGCCTCTTCAGCTGATTCTGCTGAATCCGCTCCCTCTGAAGTCACATCTGCTCCAGAGGCTTCACATATACCAGCAGGTAGAAAATAACAAGATTCTGTTAGCACTGTAAAGTAATAATAATCTCCCCTAAGTAGGTGATTTTATTTTTCGTAGCTGATGGGTGTAAAGATACACCCCAGACATGGTATCATCCAGAAAAATTGAAATACAGTTTATACAATTAATTTCTGATTACCTCATTTTCATTCTGCTGTGTACAACTTCAAACACATTGCATCTCTTTTTGCATCCTCCGATACAAAACAAGCTGCAGATGTCTCCACTGACACCAGACCAGCTGATGTCACACCGAGCTTAGAACCAGAGACAACAGAGGCTGTTCCAGCTGAGCCTGTCTCTCCTGAAGTAACATCTGCTCCAGAGGCCTCACATGAACCATCAGGTAGCGAAATACCCTGCTCCACAAATCACAAAGCAGGGCAATAGTAGTATGATTTAAAATGATACCAGATGTTTGTAGTCCACAATCTCTTAGTAAAAAAACAAAAAAAACTGACTTGTTAAAAGAAACTGTAGTACTCTGAAGCAGAGGCCCCCATCTGGTCCTCAAGGCCTTCTGTCCTGTAGACTTGTGATGTTTCCCTGGACACCTGATTCAGATTAATGCCTCAGTAGCAGACTTGTGCAGAGCTTGTCAGAGATCCTTTTCATTTGAATCAGATGTGTTGCAACAGTAAAACATCTAATACCTTCACAACAGTGGGCCTTGAGGACCAGGCTTGGGTATCGCTGAAGTATCTGTAAACCCATCGTGCTAACCTGGTTTTGCATTTTCCACACTGCAAAGACCCAGTCATCGAATCAGCTGAGTCTGTCCCTGCCGCTGAACTTGACTCAGCTGACCAGCATTCAGGCCCTGCTGTGGAGGAGACACTAAACACAACTCTCACACCACCACCACCACCACCTCAACAGCCTACGGCAGAAAACAGCAAAGGTACCGCAAAAACCCCCAACTTTGCTTGGTGGCACAAATGCCCTTCAAACAATCTGTCAGATTGAAACTTCAAAAAGTATTTATAGGCATCAACTTCCTGAAGCACACAGACTCGCACATAGTCAAGGTGCATCTTTCTGAGAATTAACTGAACCACTTCCTCATGTGAATACTGGAGAATGTACAGTTTCATCATTAGATTTTATCTTTAGCTGTTGTTCACATGCAGTTTGCTCACGCTTTGCTTACCTTGAATTTAGGTAAAAACTGTACTGAGCTTTAGCTAATGATGATCACAGAAGAATTTAACTGATGCTGTGGTTTGACCCAGCTATGTTTTGTCCTCTTTAGATTATTCTGTAATTTAAATGTCTTCTATTTGTGTCATTTCTCATGTTTTCCTCCAGAGGGCTCTGGTTTCAAGCCAGACCCTGCTCTCATGGACTTCGGCCAGTCCAACCCTGAGGATGAAGACCTGTACAGCACACGCAGCTGAGAGACATCACTGCCAGCCGCAGGAGAAACCTCATTCCCACACTGCCATCTCATATCTCTTCCTTACTGACAAATGCTGCATCATTATGCATGTAAATAGGCCATTTTGCAAGCAAGCTCTCTTAGAAAGACTTAAATCAACATTTCCATTCTCAGTTCATCTGCCCACAGTGGTTACATTTCCACAAAAAACAACAAAGAAAACATCCAATCACATTTGCTTTGTAGCAGCAATAAAATGAATTCCGGTGCTGAATATCTGTTTGCATAGGACAGAAGCCTGGAACAAAACACCCACAAATGTTTTGAGCAGAAATGTCAGATTGTGAGACAGTTTCTATTTGCATCTTTTCTTTTTTTTCTAGCTACAGCATTTACAGTCACGGTGCTGTAATTTATTGTAATTTATCCCATCACGTCGGTTAATGAAAATTCTGCACATGTGCTGTTAATAACTATAAGATGGACTAGTGTTTCTCCATTTTGCAATCAATATTTGTCTTCACTTGTTGGTTAAGGAAATCCAAATAAAAATATATTTTTCTTGAACTGATGTTGGGTCTCAACTGCTGAAAATAAAAATCACTACTTACATGTAACATACTGCATAAAAAATAAATTGTCTTTACTGAACCTATGTAAATAAAAATTATTTGCACAATTTTTTTTAAGTTAGATATCACTTGTCAACTTTTCACTGTGTCCATACTTGGTCTGAAAAGGATTTCTTCTCGGGAGGAAAGTCCATGTATCTCTGTTTTGGTCATTTGAGACCAGCACAAAGCTTTGTGGAAATTTGATAACATTAGTCGTGCCCATGGTACTGACTAGTTAATTGTTAGACCTTCCACCAACAGTCAGGTAGATTGGATAGATTGTCTGAACCAACTTTGCTCTATCCACTAACGCAATCAACAGATTGGCATTCATGCAAATTCGTGTACTAATTAAATACTTTTTCAGTTCGATTTAGTTCTTTCCACACCTTCGATTAGTACTGTACTTGGTATTAGCAGGTTGCCATACAATTTAGTGCAGAGATTTGTCTTTGCTCCACAGTCCAAAGAAAGAATATGTATGATAGTGTTTAAATGCTGCATTAAGTGTTATTCAAATATATGGCCTTAGAGGAGCAGTTGTTTTTCCCACTGTTCCACTAGGGCCAGATTTACATGTTTCAGACATCAGTCTTCTCATTCAGTTGGAATCGGTGTCTTTCATTGCCAGATTGAATTGAGTCAGTTGCTTTTATTTGTTAGCTTGTTGTGTAAAGTTAAGAATATAAAGAATGATCATGGCTCTCAGCTATGCTTTTTACTGAAAGAATAAAGTTGGGAATGTAAGATTTTCTTCTACAGTTATGGTTTCTGCAGACACCCAGGCCCATTTTTTACATGTCAAATGAGTTCTAACTAATTTTTGCAGCAAAGAAACACTTTTGTAGTTTTTATGTAAAGTTTCTATCTCTGATCAGAGTGATTTAATCACACATGAAATATTTATCCATGTATTATGCACAAATGGTTCTTAAATGCAGTCATGCTCTGTTTTAGAGATTAAAACAGAATTACAGTAAAATAATAATTTTGTTAGCATTATTCAACAATTTCTTTTTCAATTCATTTTCTCAAATGCTAATCATATTAACATAAATTACAATGATAATAGTTATAGATAACAGCTTGAAAGTTAAATTTGTTACTTTAGCCAACATGCTAAATTAAGATATTAGCTACATGCTCAATGTTAGCATATCAACGTATTTAGCATGTTAACATGTTGACATTAGCATTTAGCTTAAAGTGGACTGTTCCAACATTTTTCTAATTAAGATAACTAATCTACAGCTACACTATTTACTAATCTACTAATTAGTAGATTATATAATTAGTAGATTATAATTATATATTAGCCGACAGCTAGCTGTTGACTAATATATAATTACATGTATATTTTATAGTTTACCCACTTTGTTGAACCACACTGACTTATAAATGTTTGCAAACTGGGGCTTGACCGGAAAGTAGCATAAACTGTAAAAATAAATAAATAACCACTTGTTAACAAAAATGATCTCATTAAAACATAATTTATACAAAAATAAATATATAAAAAAAATTCAACATTTGCACATAAATCAGCAGGATAAGAAACAGTTATGAGCTATTTTATTAATTTATTTGGGGTTTTATTAGTTTAGTTTGTTTCCCATCTGTTGACAATGCAGGGGCAGTTTATACACTGCAGTCACGGGGGACAGTGGACTTGGCTTTTTAATGGTCTATGGTAAATAATCTGATCCATTAATACAAAATCACTGTCTTTTCAAACAATGAAGTTTAAATTTTCATGAAAGAGTATAACATACAATGATTAGAAAAAAAAAAGTATTTTATATGAGGACATAGGCTAATAAAGAACCATCTTTACCTGGCCTTTAAAAATAGGTAAACATCCTCAGCACAACATATATGACATATTACACCATGTCATGATTTACTTAACAAAAATTGAGCCAAAGTACAGAGGTTCACCCCATGATTTAATATGTAGAACCACCTCAGCAGCAATAACTGTTATTTTCCATGATGTTATTAGTCTCTCACATAGCTTTACAGTCATTTTGGCCCTCTTCTTGGGATGTTGCTACAGTTCATTGAGGTCTGCATGCACTGATTTATTCACAACTCTCTTGAGGGCCTGCTACAGCATTTCAGTCTATTAAGGGCTGAGATTTAACTAGGCTATTGCAACACCTTGGTTCTTTTAGCCATTGTGTTGCAGATTTGCGGCTTTGCTGGAGAGAACTGTCTGGTTAAAAGATTTCATCTCTGCCAAGCTTTAACTGTCAGACAGATGAAGTAAAAGGGCTTTCTTTCCAAAGAAACCTTTTTCCAATTGAAATCTTTTGCATTTATTTTTCTTGCTTTTATCTTAAGATCATGAAGCTAAATTTTCAGTTGGTTTATTTTGTTGTTTCACTAAACTGTCCTTTTGTTTTCTCAAGATAACCAACTGTAGCTAGTTGTGACAAGATAATGAGCTTTGTTTTCTCAAAATCATGAGGTGATCAGATTTTTCATGCATGACTGCTGGAAGCAGTAAGGATGTACTTTAAAACACTGCTTCTGTATGTTTGCTTTTTTTTTTTTATATAGATTAATGACACCATGTACTATGTCACGTACTGTTGTTCATCTGAAAAAGTATTTATCTGATTTCAGCATCTGTTAAGGATCAGATTATTTCTTCTTTTTTCCCTTTAGGAGTGACGGAGGCTGTACTGCTTTTTCATGACTGCATGTTTAGCAAAAACAAACAGGAAATTATGGTAACGACGTTGACAAACTGTATTCACTCAGGGAATGCCAAGCATACTTTGTGAAGCGTTTTTGACACCACATGTTTTTGCTTATTTCTGCATGGTACAGAGGGAACAGAATATCTTAAAATCTTTATGGCTTCTTTACTGCTCGTCAGAGGTAACAGCGGGAATCTTGGACCTCATAAAATCTACATGAGCCTGTCAAGTGTCATGGCCCTTGTGACTCTATGTGTATGTGTTTGAACATGCTCACATATGTGGGTAAATAAAAAAGAAAGAAAGAAAAGATCGATATGAAGTAATACCCTGTTCTTGTAACAGAATGAAGCAAACATGTGGGAGCCAGGCTTTCGGAGCCGAGGCAGTAAGGGACTTGTACACTTTTTTTAGACAAACACCAGCAAATGTTCTGATTAAAACAAGTTCCTGCCACAATAACTGTTTCACAACGTAAATAAATCCACATGATAAACATTGTCTTCATTCAAAATAGAATTCAGACTGAGTGGGAATGCTGGAAAACTGAAATCTGGTCTTCTCACGGGACATCAGGAAGGACAGACATTGTGTTGCTGTGGGCTGCAACCAGTGTTAGTGGTTTGAGAGTCGCCCTCATCCCACCCCCTCACAAGATGTGAAGCTAACTATAGCTTCATCTCACCTCTCTCAAGGGTCCCCTCCACATATGGGGCCCACTTCCTTACAGCATCCCACACAAGCAGCAGATACAGTAATGTTCTCAGAACTAATATTACGGCCAGGCTCTGTCATATAGGCCACGGTGCTCCCAGATCTTTTTTTTCTTGACCATCAGAGAGGAAACGGGGGAGGGGGGCAACCCTGACCTCCCACATCTCAACCCTGTGAGACAGATTTTCCGCAGAGGACTTTGGGAGGGTTATGGTTGGATGTACTTATCTTCTCAGGGTCCCCCACCATCAAATAAACACATAGCACATTTATCAGTAACAAATATAAACAACGAAGTTATGCAAGCCATGTAAGAGTGTTTGTTAAAGTTGTGATTACTGATGTACATCTTCCTCTTGTTGTGTAAGTGTGTGTACATGCTGGATGCACATGTTTATGAAGATGGTTTCTTTTTTTCCCATGCATGAATCTGGTGCTGGCAGTTCAATAAGTTCAAAGAATATAATGCAGAGTTTTTATTCCAACTAGAGACTTCTGATATATTGGCAGTAAAACTTTTCAGTTACAGCAACATTCCCTGTTACATAATAATCATATTTTGTTTAATGAGCGCTGAGGGGAGGGGGGGGACCTTTGACAAACTGCGGCAGCAAAAAATGAAGAAATAAATCTTCACTTTTAATCCAGAAAACTGTGAAAAAATAATTAGCTGGGAGATTGATGTCCAGTGAGGATTGTGTTGTACGTTGGGGGGGGTTGGTGCTCTCTGCTCTGTTGCACTCCTTATCTTCAGCCTCTATAGACACTGCCTGTCACCAGATCCCTGTGTTTGGATCATCAGACTAACACACATAAACACACTCGTCCAAACGTGCTCAATCTGTAGATCACTCTATATCTCAATTTGATTTGGAGTGACAAAATTAACTATAACACGTGTTACTTTCCTTTATTGACTTAAAAAGGGGTGTCATGTGGACCAGATTAAAACCTGTTTAATTGATTGCTCAGAGATAGAATGAAGTGACTTTGTCATTTCCGATGTTGACACAGACCAAAATAGTCGATGTGGGATAAAATAAGTGAAAGTGAGATTGAATGTGTCAGTGCTTGACAAAGCAAGACGGCATCATTTTGACAACCTGTAATGTTTTACTTGGTCTTGTTGGAAGTAAAGGGCTACAGTGTAGTGTGAAAATCCACTTACAAAACTCCTGAGTAATCAGATAGGATACTTTGAGGTTATTTAGCTAATTTATTTTCCAAGTATGTCTGATTATACAAGATGTGATTAGCCTCTTAGGACTCAGACTTTACTTTTGTAAGTATTTTTTAATTTTTCCTGGCTAAGTAGTATAAAGAGGACCTGATAAATATTTATTCAGTGGCCACTTTATTAGGTCTATCTTGCTAGTACCGCGTTGGACTTCCTTTTCTTTTCTGATCTTCCTTAATTTGTTATAGCATAGATTCAACAAGGTGTTGGAAAAAGCATCACACAGTTACTGCAATTTGTGCCACAATGAGAATTTCCCAGCAATGTTGGATTGAGACCTGGTGACTGTGGAGGCCGTTAGAGTGCAGTGAACTTATTTTCATGTTCAAGAAAGCAGATGGAGGTGATTTGAACTTTGTGACATGGTGCATTATCCTGCTGGAAGTTACACTGTGGTCATAAAGAGATGGAACTGGTCAACAACAATGGAACCAACAAGGAGTTCAAAGTGTGCCAAGAAAACATCCCTCACAGCACTGCCCCAGCCTGAACCGTTGCTACAAGGCAGGATGAATCCAGGCTGCCATGATGTTTCCACCAAATTCTGACCTGACCATCTGAGTTTAAAGCTGAAATGGAGACTCATCAGACCACCGTTTTTCCATCTTCTGTTGTCCAGTTTTGTTGAGTCTGTGTGAATTGTAGCCTCAGTTTCTTTTTCTTAGCTAAAAAAAGTGGCCCATTTGCTTTATGGTTGGACGTGTTGTGTGTTGTTATTCTGCAGACCTTGATTGGAACCAGTGGTTATTTGACTTCCTGTTGCCTTTCTATCATCTCCAACCAGTCTGCCCATTCTCCTCTGACATCAACAAGACATTGTGGTCCAGACAACTGCTGCTCACTGGATATTTTCTCTTCTTCAGACTATTCTCTGTAAACCCTAGAGATGGTTGTGTATGAAAATCCCAGTAGATCAACAGTTTCTGAAATACTCAGACCAACAAACATGCTATGTTCAAAGTTACTTAAATTCCCTTTCTTCTCCATTCTGATGCTCAGTTTGAACTTCGGTGAATCATCTCCATGTCTACATGACTAAATGTACTGCTGCTCTGTGGTTGGTAGATTAGCTGTTTATGCTAAAAGTAATTGAACTGGTGACCTGTCCAGGGAGTACTTTGCGTCTTTCCAAGTAGCTGCTTGAATAGGCTCCAGCCCCCATGACCATGCATTGGAATACGTGGGTACAATAATTAATGGATGGATGGATGGATGGATGGATGGATGGATGGATAAATCTGTAGATGTTAGGGTTTAATCAGTAAAGGTTTGTCATGTTGTAAAAGCAGACTGTGTTTTATAATTTCAAATAATGACATGTGTCATGTCCTTTCCTTCAGTATGTGAGTGAATATTTTCCACCTCTGCATTAAAGGGGGTATGACATAGTCCTGTGTTTTTTTTTCTGTTATCTGCTGTTTCTGTTGGCCAGCATGACACCATAAATTTCTGTTTTTAGTGGCTCCATATCATGACTAATGGCCTTTGGCTTCTGACAGTCTGTGTGTTTGTTTACTTTTGATTCTCTATTTCTGTGAGGACTGACTTAAGTTTTAATCTTTAATAACTAAAATAGACCTATAAAGAGAGTTGTATGAAAGCAAGTACTTGGTTTTAAGAGTTAAGTTTTAGTTTGACTTTAGTTGTGGTAGCTCAGAAAAGGTGAAGAAGCCAAGGGACAGATGTTTTACATGATGTTTTGTGAGAGTATTCACCGAGATACTGTATGTGAGAACAACTGTGCATACCCAGCATGCCAGTGCAAGAACAGAGTTATGCAGAATTTCTGGATCGGAAAGCATAACAATTCCATTTTTAACACTTCTGCAGCATACAGCACATTCCTGATTTTTCATATCCTGCAAAAACATAACAGCTGAACTCTTCATTTATGGCCTTCAAAATCTGCAGCTTTCTGTCTCGCCTTCATCGCTCATCCTCATTGTCAGCTTTCCCACGACTGTTAAAAAATGTCACATCCTGGCAGATACTTAATGAACCATATTGCACACACGTGTAAACAGATTCGGGTACGCAGCTTAGATGAATGCACGACAAGATGAGATGAAGTCAGCGTAGGTGTGCACATGCATGTGCAGATGCACACGTAGGGAGTGATGCATGCTCACACTGTTGATCAAAGGAGCTGTGATGCAATCCGTCGCAGAGGTTTGACCGCATCGCTCATCAACTTTCATTAGAGGCTTTAATGAAAACTCACTGGAGGGAATCTCCGCTTTCTCTCCTTTTTTGCCTTCTCATCTTCTCGTTTACTCCCTGCAGTTTCATCTCGTCCTCCTCCTCATTCATTTTCCATGCTGTGCCTCCCTCCCTTCTCCCTCTGCCCCAGTGGCTGGCTTGACTTCCGCTTACACAGAATAAATATTTCCCATGGCTTAGCTGACCGCTAAGATACAAAGTGCGAGGCTTTGCTAATTAATGCTCAGCCTGTGTTCCTCAGGTCAGAGGCCTTGGCGGGTACAGTTGGGGCCTTTACATTTCACACCTAAAAACACATTACTGTCCCATTCATTACACTCAAGTACAACACGTGGCTGCGTTTGAACACTGGACGTGCAGCCATTACTCTTTAACATGCACATCTTGACTTAATTTTCTCAGTTTTGGCTTTTTTCTAGTTGAGGCTCTAGAAGGAAGGGAAAAAAACGAGGCAACAAAATGAAAAACAAAGGGAGAAAGTTTTTTTCTCTGTCTCTGCAGACTGGCTAGTGTCCAGGTACAGTCCAGCCCCTCTTTAATGATGGAGGCGTGACGTGTAGCAACTTCTCTGTTGTGCAATCATCAGCAGGCTCTTGGGGGATATAAGACCCCACACCTCATCTGGTTTCTCAGAGCCTCAAGTCTGGGTCTTTTACGCACACATAGACACAGTAATGCGGAAGCATGATACACTCTGGGGTACTCAGCTGTGCAGAATTCTCTTAGAGAGGTTAAGGAACATTTGCCAGGACATGGACTTTAGCCAAAAGAAGCACTGAAGACTGTTTGACCTTTTGGACGGTGCGCCCAACCACTTCAGGTAAAATTTATTATTTTAAAAGGATAGAAAACATATAATTCCACTTTAGATTTTTTTTTCTTTTCTTACCTTAGAGGCAGGATTAGAGCAACTATGTAATTTTTTCTGGCATTGAATTGTCTTCCTATAATCAACAGTTGGATTTTAATTGAAAAAAAATGTTCTTCATGTAATTTTTTAATATGTCAGATTTAAGTTATTTGACATTAATATGAATAATATTTTCAATCGATGCACTCAGCAGCATCAGGGTCGGTTTCTTTCCATTTTTGTGATTTCTCCAGCCCTATTACACCTGAAACTAAGCTGACATTTTTTCATTTAAATCATAAATGTTTAATAAATTCCATTATTAACAAAATGTAGCTGTTTCTGAGAAATCCAATAAGTAACCAGATGAATACATATTTAAATGTATTTCATTACTGCTTAACTTCAAGCATGGTGTAATGAATTCTTGCTGTGATTAGTTATCAAACGGGGCAGCTTATAAACACTGGAGCCAAGTAAAGCGTACTATGAAAAGAAATGTGGGCTTGGTCCATAAAAGGAAGCTGAAACCTAAAAACTCTCCTGGTTTGTTTGATTTCCAGCTGCCCTAGGAGATCTGAACGGAGTGCAGTGACGCAAGGGTACATCTAGTTTCATAATGGCAGTCCCAAATGACCTCTCCATTTTCAACTACACCTCCTCCCCTTTTTCAACAGCAGAGATCTATGTGAACACCTCCCTGCCTCCAACTGCTTCCCCATGCTCAGACTGGTCTACATTACCCATGACTACAGTCATTCCCACCATCTACAGCGTCATCTGCGTGCTGGGAACCATAGGCAACACCTTGGCAGTGTGCGTTTTGGCTCATGGTGGTTCTTCAAGGAGAACTGTGGCTAACACCTTCATGTTGAACCTTTGTGTCTCCGACCTGCTGTTCCTGCTGTCTCTCCCGCTGTGGGCAGTCTACTACTCACAGGGCTACAGTTGGCCCTTTGGTCGAGTGACCTGTAAAATCTGTGGAGCTCTTCATACCCTGAACCTTTATGCATCCATCTTCTTCATCTCATGCATGAGCATGGACCGTTACTTGGCCATAGTGCACCCACTCCGCTCCCAGCGTGCTCGAGACCCCAAACGTGCCCGGCTCATGTGTGTCCTGGTGTGGGTTCTAGCATGTGCTTGCTCAGCCCCCACCCTGGCTCTGAGGGATACTTACCATCTTGAAGGGCTTGGAGTTGAGGCCTGTGTGATTTTTTATCCTTCTCATATTTCATTCCTGACCCTGGTTTTGATGAAGATTGTCCTGGGCTTCCTGTTGCCACTGCTTGCTATCTCATGTTGCTACTTTGCCATTGGGAGGCATTTATTGACTGATACAGTTTTAGTGAGAATGCAGAGTCAATCACATCCCCCCAACATGCCCTCCTTTAAATTATCAGAGTCCCAGGAGAGCTGTTGTAAACCAGAGCGACCCCCGACCCCCTGTGTCAGTCCCAGGTCCAGCAGTGGCAAACCCCCGATGGGTAGAGGGGTGGAGAGGGTTTTGTGGACGGTTGCAGCTGTTGTCCTGGCGTTCTTCTTCTGCTGGTTCCCCTTCCACTGTGTGACCTTCATTGACATACTAAAAAGTGAAGGTTGGCTGGACAGCTGCTGGGTTACCTGGACCATCAACAATCTCACACCCCTCACCCTTTGCCTGGGTTTTTCCAACTCCGCCATCAACCCTGTGCTTTACTGCTTCCTTGGGAACCATTTCCGGGGTCATCTTGGGAGCCTCTGTAAGGGCCTGTGTGCTTGTTTAAAGGCCCGCGGGGAGGAGCACAGTCGAAAGAGAGGCTCCTTCAGCACCAGGCTGAGCTCCTTCTCTCGAAAACTCAGTGACCTCAAGGACCTAGCGATTGTGGAGCCCTCTGGCCCCTCTTAGCAGCACAAACTCATTCAACTTCAAAAGGCTTTGTTCATTGGTTTCACACCAAAAGAATGGATGTCAAAAGACTACTTAACTCTAATGAGAACTAAAAACTAATTGAGTCAAATTCCAGTGGAGCACATTATATAGCAATCAAATAAATGTGACACACAATGAAAAAGGAAGGGTAAAAAAATCTAAATGTGATTCAAAACAACCAAAATGGCATAGAAAAAACAACCGAAAACAACCACAAAGAATTGCCAAATTCTTTGGAGCACAAAGTGATGACTCAAAATGATGAAAATGTGAAAATGATGTGACCAGATGAAAGGTGATGCAGCTCTCACCTCAATGTTAAGCTTTTTTCAGTTTTCCAGATCTTTACTGTTAACAGTTAAAATTTGAACAACGTAGTTGTGTTGCTGTTATCTGTTATCTACAAGCATTGTTTTTGGCAACAGCAGGCAGCTCTTTTTTTATTGAAAAATCTTCACTGTACAGTACCAACTTATCAACATGCAGTGATAGCATTAGCTTGTTGAGGTTTGAAAGCTTTTAGTGGTTGAAGCACAAGAATTGCAACAACCTATTGTCACTTCCTCCTCACATACCTTCCCAATATCTTAAAAAACATGAATACTATCACCATCTAGCCTTCTGACTTTTGTATGAGGTCCATGTCAGGTGTTGATAGCCTAACACAAAATGATATTTACCTGTTGCTGTTTACTATAGACACAGAAGGATAAATATATGTAATAGTTAAGCAGTTCCCAGTGCATCAGAAAAAAACACTAAATGGGAACTTCATGTGTTCAAAAAAACCAACATCAGGGCCCCTTGACCAAGAGACACTAGCTTACGTGATGAATTAAGAATGTGTTGGTTAACAAAGAGCAAAAATTTAGACAAATGTTACCCCCCAAAAAGATTAAATAACTTAAACATGAATACAAATAAAGAAAACTGCCAGGTTTGTAAATTATCAATGGTTTTCTAACAGGTTTGTTACTTGTAACTGTACAATAAGTTGTTATGCTAGGCTAAGCTAACTTTGTACCATGTACATGTAAGAACAGATTTCTTTTTTGTTTCTCATTTAAAGCTTGATTCACTAAACTGTCTCATTCATTTAAAACACAAACAATAATATGCTAAGATGTCGGATATTCAAAATTAAATAACTGAGTTATCCAAAAGTATTTGGTAAATTCTCCTTTGGCTAAGGCTAGCTGTGGCTATCCGTGAGCATGCTCTAACTATTATGGTTTATATTTTTTCAGATGTTGAATCCTATAGTTAATTAAGTTTTACATTTCATTAAGATATTTAATATTCCAACACAAATGTCAAAACATGATATTCAGCTATAAATGACATTACAGGTGAACATGTTTGCTTGATTTAGGCTATAAAGAGCAGATCTAGCTGATAAAACGTGAGCTGCAGCTATAGTATAAATTAATTATGTATATTACTTGTCATTGCTACTTTTTCTTTTCTTTTGTGGGAAAGATATTATGTTTGTAATCACCATGTAATCACCATTTTATTGTAATATTTTGTACAGCCAAATTCAATAATGAATAAAGTAATCAAAAATTTCCCCCAAAATGCCTCCTGTAATAATAGTCTCCAAAATGACATATCATTTTAAATGGATGTGTCCGTTATAGATCCACTGCATTCTGCATTGACCTGGGTTGTCTCTTAGAGCTGGAAACCAGAGGTGGATGAATCTCTGTCTTGCACTGACATAGATCTTTTAATGTTTTCAAGTAAGTTATTTTTATTATTACTATGTATGCATAAATTATATATATATATATATATATATATATATATATAATTTTTTTAAAGAAAATGCAAATTGAAAGTTGCAGTAGATCATTCTTCCAAATTTCCCATATTCTGCCACTGGATGGCGCTAAGATGCTGTAGCTGAAATGAACAAGATTTCAGTGGCTGCTTATCGAGACAGAGGCCCAAAGTCCCACCACTCATGATCTTTCAGAGCCAAGGGAAAAATGGCCCTGACACAGATTGATGACTCATGTAGGGTACAGTTCTGAATGGCTAAAAACCAACATCTTTAACAAACGCTGCATTAAACCACTGGCCCTAACAAAATACTCAAAGCAAGAATCACACACCGAACCTCTTTGACGGGTCTTTTAAAGAAACTGTTGGTAATGGTTTGCTTCATGTACTTAATGTGAAAATCATCACAGCCCAGAATGATATTTACCATAGATCCTATTATGACACATTAGCTCTGCTTACCAGATGCTATCAGCTTGGTAAACTGCATGTGACACTTCATGCCAGGAAACATTCGCCAGATTCTTAATTTGACACGGCAGAACTTTATGACTGACAGGACAGATTGCAGGACGAGATTGTTGTACACATAGCTTCATTAGTTGATTCTTTCCTGTATTATAAAGCAGCTGCAAGCTTCCTTAGAGCGCATTTAACAGAAAACATGGCAGTAACATGTGGCTGGCAACATATGTGAACCAATGATTAAAAATTTCATGCTGAGAAGCATATATATAAACTTTTAAACAACAGGTAATAAACTTTTTATTTATCTGCTTTAATTTGCCTTCAATTGATAATTTCTTCAGGTGTTTAATTAAAGGTTAATTTCAAATGGTAAGTAAAGAGTGGGGAAGTAGCATCCGTTCATTTTCTACATGCTTTATCCTGGTTAGAGTTGTTGGCAGCTGAAGCCTTTCCCAGCTGACATAAAATGCCCGGATGCCAGTCAATGACTATTATAGGGCAAATATAGATAAGTAAACAACCGTGCTCTCACATATATATATATCATATTTATATATTTATATATATATATATATATTAAAGTCATGCACTAACACCCTGTCCCCACATACCAAACAATATAAACACAAATCTTCTAATACTTATGACCCTTTAAGATCTAATATTCATTAGTCAATTGCATTTACAACCATAATCATAGTAGTTTCAATATAAAAAGACATCTGTTCATTGTTAATTAGAAGTTCCCCATGGTGATTAAAATATTTCTAAATCTGAGTCTGTTTCTATATTTAAAAATATTTAAAGGAGATGACATAAAATCCCGAGCAATAAATGACTGAATGCTAACAAATATAATTAATCATTTTAAAGTAATTTATATACTATATATTCTTTTATATTTTGACTGTAATTTATGACTGGATTACATTTATCCCTGAGTTATAGACATCAGGTCCAAGAATTACTGACAATAAAAATGTAAACACATTAATTCAGTCTTATTGTTTTAAGAGGTAAAATCATGCATTCTTTTCCGCACTGAAGCAGAGATTAGAAAAAGAAATATATAAAAACAGACTTTTTAAGAACAACAATTCCCTCTGTGTCTAAATTAAACATTTAAAATTAAATAATCCTTTTAGAAAGTGCACTTGCACCATTCTTCTTTAGAAAAAATGCTTTAACTTTCACCCATTTCACTTCATGGATAATAATATTCACACTGGCATAGCTTAACAAACTAAATATATATCCTCTGTCAGAGATTTTTAACACAGCAGAACTGATTTTGCATTATTCATGGAAACAGAGGTGAAAACACAGATTAAGGAAACTTCTATTAATAAGAAAAACAAAGTGAGAATGGAAAAAAACTCACTGCGTAAGCATAATATATTTTCCTGTGTGAAAGAAGTGATATTACCTTTTTTTTTAAATACCTCTTTTGCTTTTTATTGCTGTGGAAATATTCAGTTAAGAGTCTTTGAAGTTATTTCCTGTCGCAAAAATACAATCATTTCCTGAGAGATACACAAACCCACATTTCAGATGAGCGTATGTACGCACATGCGTGTATCTTATAAAGAAAGAGGAAGGCTGTGAGCTCCAGATCAGAGAGGTTAGAGGTTAGAAAGACTTGCTGTCACTTGGGACGGTGGAAAAGCCAGAAAGCTTGCTGGCAACGGCTCAGGCTCCCTGAGCACACATTTTAAACTGTGTGAAGCAAGTATTGAATGAGAGGCTGGACAGCTGCTTTACCTGTGCTCCCACCAGAAGACAAAACGTATTGCCTGCAGAAAAAAAGCTAAAAGTTTGAAGTAGAGAGCTGGCACTTGGGGAAAAAAAGGGGAAAGGACATCAGGAGGAAAGTGATGATGGAAAACCTGGCTGTTTACCATGGACCCATCGGTAAGGAGGAGGGCGAGAGGCGGCTGGCCCAGGACGGGCGAGATGGTTGCTACCTTGTCCGTAACAGTGACTCCGTTAGCGATGTCTTCTGTCTGTGTGTGCTGTGAGTATGCCATCATTAGAATTTGTGCAATATCTGCCTTGCTTCTGCAGTTGAGCTGCTACTCAATAACCTAAATTAAATAATTCAATTTTCTGCTGTTATAGAGGTTATTGATCTCATCACATATAAGAAAAGAAACGCACAGAGACATAAACAAACCAACTGAGTATTAAATGAAACCAAAAAAATATAGTTTGATCTGTTATTAAGTGTGAAATGAAGTGAATAAGCCTCACTGGAGCAGTGATGGTGGCAGTAAGGGGCTAAATTTCATGAAATTGATTGATGAATGTTTTTTTTTTTTTTTTTTTATGCCCGTTTGTGTGTGTGCATGTGTGTGTGCAGGTGCAAAGGATTCGTCTACACATACAGACTCCAGAAGGATGCTGCAGGCTCATGGGCTGCAGACGTGAGACATCTTCTTTTCTTTTTCTTTTTTTGTATTCTGACACTTTCCACACACCAGAAGTCTTCACAGCATCAGCAGAGCAGCTGCACATCTGTCTTCCTGTGGCTGCTGTTTATTTGGTTAGAAGTTGTTTTGGTGTCAGAGTAATTCAACAAGCTGCAGATCTGAGGCAAACATGTTTTCTTTCTTTCTTTTTTTCACTTATTTTTTTGAGGAATGACAGCACTGAGGAATGGGTACTTTTTTCCTCCTTCAGCAATAACACCCTGCTACTCACCCCCACTTCAAAATTTAAAGATGCCACGGCATCGACACAGGCTCCACAGAAGTAAAACGTAGAATTGCATTTGACAGCATTTCTGATGGGATATGTAATTGAGCACCGAGGGTTGGCAAACACAGAGAAGGGGAATGTATAGAGACATTTGAAGGCTCTGTCTCTCCGTGACGCTATTGAAAAGACATTTTTACCCTCACTCATTTTCACTGACAACATCAGTGATGGCTGGGTGGGATGTTGTGGGGAGAGGATGAGACTTGAATTACAAGAATTTCACTATACAAGCTCTGTAATACCTTACATTATTCATGTGCAGTATCAATCATTTTAATTAAATAATGGGGGGAAGAGAGGTTACGCTCGTGGCCAGAGAGTCCAAAGTGCTGTGCTGAGGGAAGTGCGCTCTTTCCTTTGATTAAATGATTTTTAAAACGCGTTCAAAGAGCACAGTTTTCACTGTGTCTTACAGTGTGATTGATAGCACAGAATGAAAACACATAATGCATCTTTAAAGGCCTTACTTGACAAAAATGATAGCAGTTTGGAAAGTACAATGGTTTGGCAATATGAAATGCTAAAGTGACGGCTGTGGGCAAGCGTGTAATTTTGTGTTTTTATTTATAAAGAATGCAAAGGCCCCTGAGAGATCTTTGAAAAAAGCTAAATGGCAAAGTTAAACCAGAGGATGAAGCTGGAAATCAATGATTTTTCAGTTTAATTCAAGCAAAGGTAGGTCTGTTGGTAAAAGAAAAAACTTGAAGCGTCCTAGATTTCATGCATAAATCCTAAAATAATGCTTTTTGTTGACTAAGAAGATAAAAAAAAAATAGCCAAGGGAGTAAATATTTACAGAGGAAAGAACATCTTGAATTTACCAAATTTAGCTTTTAACTCCCGTGTGCATATTTTTGGTGTTTCTCTCTTTTGCAGCTGTTTACACAGCATTTATATATTTGTGATATTCCCACTGCTCCAACTTATCTGTTGATGTACTTTTATTGTCTTTAAAACAAGCTCATGTAGAAAAATAGAACTGACAGAATTCTCATCTCTTTGCATGGCAATTTTTTTCCCTGCCTCCACTTTCAGTGTATCTGATGTCTTTTATAACGTTAATCTGTAACAGCTAATGTCAAAACAGCTTTGCATTCTTTTCTTTTTCCTTTTCCTCCTGTGGGGTTGGATATGAGGATGATTTTTGTTATATCCCCCCCCCCTTGTGTTTCAGACCAGTCCTGGAGTGCAGAAACGTTATTTTCGGCAAGTCAAGAACTTGATAGCAGCTTTCCAGAAACCTCAACAAGGACTTGCCATGCCTCTGCTCTACCCTGTCACCGCTCAGGTACGAGCGCAGACCCACACAGAGCAGCACATGGCCGGTGATAGCCTGTCACCAACGAACAGCAGCCAAAACTCGTATCTCCAGCAGCAGTCGCCTAAAGCAGCAAAAGGACAGAAAAACAGGAAAAAGACGGAGGCGATGCAAGCCTGTCGTTAGGGGTTTACCCTAACCAACAACAATTATGAACTGTTGTACTTTTGCATACTCTCTGTTGCATTTTGCATGCCCTGAAGTAAATGCAATTTTTCTATCTGACTCACATTTCATAATTTTTTCAGTATCTTCTTTTTTTCTGCATATGCAGCACAGAAAGTGCTCCATAACTTTCAGAGATGTGATGTAAAATACTGAATTGCTGAAACATTAATATCTATTACTGCATACATAAGTTGACAACAAATATTGTGCTCTGTTCTTCTAATGCAATAGAGTTGTGTGAGATGTAAAGAAAATAAATGATACTGGCTGAAATAAACTCTTTTAAATAAGGTCACGCTTACACTGCCATACACACCCCAGCCTCCATCTGACATATAATGCAATGGGAAAAATTCAATTTGACATTTTGAAGATGGAGAGAATGCTGACTGCAAGAGAGTGAGGGGGTGGGTGAGGTGGTGGTGGTAGAAAAAAGGGGTTTGGGGGGTCTGTCATTCCTCTGATTGACAATACTGGTGCCTTGTGAAAAGTATGAGAGAGGGACACAGAGGGAGAAAAAAGGCGAGAAACAGCGAGAGCATCCTTTCAGCCCAGACTATTCTTCAGTGCAGCCGTCTCCTAGCAACCGAACCTTCCATCTCTTCACCGCGGAGATCAGCTTGGACAGTATCTACAGGAGCATATGGTTTAGAAAAGGAAGTCGCATTGCAGCCGATCAGCAAAGTGCTAGTCAGAAATGTATATCACCTGCTCGCAGTCAGAACATATGCATGGAGCATCTCTGTCGTCCACCACCCAGGAGAGAAGCACTAACAATTAATGGTGGGCAGATGGTGGAGAGATGGCGGGAGGGAGGCGAGTGGGAGAGTGAGGGGAGTTGCAGATGGATGGGAAGGGATTAGAGGTAGCTACCATTAAAAAAATAAAATAAAAACAAACTTCTTTGCTTTCTTTTTAACTTTTACGTTAGTGGGGATAGTCTTGGAAGTGGTTCGCATGTAGTCTGATTGGCATTTCCTAATGAGAGGAGACAAGCTGTAGAGAACTGTGGAGCCAACTCCAGGTCCTGCCCCTTCTGCACTCAACACCCACTCGCTGAGCCTCAGCTGTCACATTTCTCTTTCCCTTCCTCTGTGCTTTTTCTCCCCTCTCCCCTCCACCTCCTCCTCCTCCTCCTCTTCTGACAGACGCAGGTTTCTCATGCATTTCTCAGTTTGAGCCATAATGATGGGTGATAATGACAGCACAGATTTGAAAGTTACAAACTCCCAGAGACAGGAACAAAGAGAGCACAACCAATGTGTGGAAGAAGCAAGAAAGCACAGAGAGCGAAGATGATAGAGACACAAAAAGAGATAATAAGCAACAGTTCCTATGAAAATCCCAGAGAGCAAACTGGTAATTCACACATAATAACTTTAATCAGCATTGTGATCCAATAAAGTCAGCTTTGTCAGCGAGAATATTTACTATAGCCATGTATAATCTTTGCAAAAATGTAACTGTTTTTCTATTGATTAACAATACTCACACTTATGAACAACAGAATTTCCAGTTTAGCACTTTTTTTTCAGTGTGAAAGCACTGGCTATGTACATTCTTGATTTTACACACTCATACAAACTACTGTTGGAGCACACCAGAGGCGGAAACCACAGGTTTCTTCTCTAAAGGGGAGTGTCAGAGTCGACAAGGCCTCTTACACAATATGTAAACGATAGAATGTCCGAGGTAAACCATGTGGGAACTCAAATGGCAACTGGAGAGCTCTTGATTTGAGTCATGAAGAGGATTATTCACTGGCAAGCCTACAGTATTCATCTTTACAGTTCAGTGATATTAAACAGAGTCCAAAAATGATGAACAGTGTTGAAACAGCCAATGATAGTCAGTCAGTCTTTTAGTCCGTCTTCTAGTCAGTCAGTCAGTTGGGATACAAAAAGCAAAGCCACAGCCAAATCACACTGCTTGTGCCACTGTTAGAAATCGGAGAAACTGGACGATAATAATAAAATACCATCATTTTGTCACAATTAAAGGCATTTGGAAGTTTTATTATTTTTTTTTAATTTTTTTATTTTTTTCTCCCCCAATCTCTCTTCTTGTTCTTCCTCGTAGTTGTCTTCTTTTTTCGGTACAGTATAGAAACAGTAGAACAAATCAGAGCAGAGTAGAAACAGGCAGTCTTTGGTGGGGTGGGGGGCTGCTTGCGTGTCTCTGTTACCTGCCCCCCACCTCGCTCAGTGTCATAAGGTGGATGTTGGAGGAGCAGTCGGACAGCTCCGGCTGCTGCTCTATAGGCAGGGAGTAGTAGCCGTCGTAACCCTGAACGCGTCCTTCGTTAAGCAGCTGCTGCTTCTCCGTTTCGCTCCACGCCCTGCTCCCTGCGTCCCCCAAATCCAACCGCTTCCTCTCCTTCTCCCACGCTCCCTCCACCGCCCTCTTCCTCGCCTCCTCCCTCACCCGCGCTCTCTCCTCCTCCTCTGTCCCACCGTAGCGCACGCACAGGCACAGCGCCCCCTGCTGGAGAGTGATGTCGGCAAAGCGGCGAGTCCTGCCGTTCACCATGGCGCTCATCTGCGACACGCTGACATTCACGCCACTCTCCAGGACACGCCCACCGACTCCCAACCCCAGGGCGAGGTCTTCCTCGATGGGGCGGGACTGGAGGAAGTGGTGGGTGTCACAGCCGTTGACGGTGAAGCTCAGCCCACTGAGGTGGATGGCGCCATTCAGAATGGCCGCCACTCTGCGGCTGTCCTCGCTGGCTACTCCGATGACCTCCGCGCTCACGCGGCCGTGTGAGACTGCAAATCGGATGCTGGGGCCGAGGATGGAGGGCCGGGAACCGAAAGGAGGAGGACGAGATGGTCTGTGGCAAGTGGAGCCCACAGGCTCTGAGACCAGAGGTAATCTCTCCAGAGAGATGAAGCTCCTCAGCTGTCTCCGCAGCTCACACTGGATTCCCAAAACCACCTGGAAAAAATAGAACACATTTATTACACAGGTTTGAATGGTGGAGATTTACATCCTTCATGCTCTCTGCTACCTGACTAATCTGTGAGGTTTTTCTGCATATGGTCATTGAACTGGTTTGATCATGTTTCCTGTGATAAAGTATTATAGTGCAAACATGTAAAAGCTTTTATTTTAGTGGCTGAAAAAAGACAAAGGTTAAAGATTCCTTAGTACAACTACCACAAATGTTTATTTTCAAATTTGTCATGGTTACAGAAACACTATCATTACAACGAAAAACCATTTTTATCATGTGTTGAACAAAGATATTCCACTTACAGTCAAATGAAACGGGGATTTTGTATGTGAGAAGCTGAAAGCAGCAAATGCTTAAGCTAAGCAGCTCAAATCACAATTAATCAATCAAATGATGAACTAACCACTTCATCAACTAATTATTTCAGTCCTCGTTCTCACTTTGAGAGATATTCTTATTATTTACTTAAGGTTGATTTCAGCTGTTATCAGCGTTTAGAAAGACCCACTAAGGTCAGAAAAGTGACAGACAATTAGCAGGTAATTAGTGTCTCTTTGCATCTGTGAAGGACTTTTTGGCCTCCACTTACATGATGTCCCAAAAAGTTAAATGGATTAGATAGATGAGTAATTATGGGAAAAACTGTCAGAAGCATAAATGCTGGAGATGCAAATACCTTACCAAAGAGTTGTTCTATGTAAAAATACAGGAGTTTTGTTTTATTCTTATCACTTTAAGTTCAAATACTTTTTTTCAAATTAATTTTTTTTTTTAAAAATTGCGCTATATTTTATGTCACAATGACCACTAGCTGTGAACTTCCAGATAGACTTCAGATAGCAAAGTCTTCACAGACTGCTACTGAACATTGATAAAATTTACCATTTCCAACTAAGTACTGCAAAACGTGTTATAAATAATAATAGACCAATGACAGTATCGCAGGACAGGATGCATTTAGCTAAAACCTGATGCTGATATTTACTTTTAGAACTAACTAAAATTAGTTTAGTTAAGTCCAGTTTACACTTTAATGTGACACGATCTCTGTTAATATTATTAAAGGCCCCAGACTCTTCTACAACAACAAGAAACCAACCCAAGGAGAAGACCAAGGAGCTTTGGTAACCAGTTAGAGACAACATGTTGTGGACCTAATATGTAATTCCCTTCAGAGCAGAATATTCTGCATTATTGGGCTGGAAGGAATATGGTGCCATAAGTAACCTGCCAAGAGATGGCAGACCGGCAAATCTCACAGACCAGGCAATAGGGACATTGATTAGAGGTAAATAAGATCAAACACATTAGAATGACTGAGATCAAGTACTAAAGTTGGGCACAGAAATAACTTCAAATACCAAGCACAGTTGTAAATGGACGGTGGTCGTCAGTGGCCAAAATTCTTCCAGACATAAACATGATTTCAGCTGCAAGTAGATCCAGTGTCCTCAGGTGCAGAGATGACAATAATAATAATAATAATAATAATAATAATAATAATAATAATAATAATAATAATAATAATAATAATATTAAGTTGTTGGCAGGTAAAATAGTCATATTTTATGGAGTGATATGTGGTGCTATCCACAGGCACTTTTTTCAGTACAACTTTTTTCTTTTTCATTGGGAAAATCTGTTTGAGATAAAAAAGATTTGAGACTGGCAGGTTCACCTCCGAACAGGACAGTGACCCTAAGCATACTACTACAGCAACACTGCAGTAAATGTCTGTGAATGGCCTAAACTCGCATCTTCTTAGGAATCCTGTAATTTACAAGGCTGCAATCCTCCAGTAGAGCAGGTGTAGTTTCTAAATGTCTAAATTTATAGACATAAATCAAGAGACTTTTTGCTGTAATTGTTGCACAAAGGGGCATCAACAATGTTTAGACTTTTTGGGGGAAAGTGTTAAGGACTTTCTAGTTCTCAGATTTTTTTCTTTTTTTCTGTTATTTGTTTACTTGAAAACATTTGCCAGCTGTAGGCATGTCGATCTATTGTTACAAACCTTTCATAAATCCATTTTAATTTCAGCTTTTGAAGCAAGAAAAACAAAAACCAAAGGAAGTGAATATTTTCTCTGGGCTTTGTATTTAATTGAAAATGTTGCTGAGACAAAAAAAAAAAAAAAAAAATCAAGTATCAAAAGTGACAATGTTATTGTTTATTAAAAAATATTCTCCTTTTGAGTTGGATGACATTTTAAATGTGATCGCTCAGAGAGCGAGTCTTCACTCAAGGCCAACGGTGTACTGCACCGCTCCAATAAAAATGATCCCGATCACCAAATTTTAATGGCCTCCTTTGCCTGTGTTCTTTCCTTCGGTGGAGGAAAAAGTTGGGCGAAAAGAGCGACAAAAGAAGGGAGAAGTTTTTAATGAGCTTGGGTTAGTCTTGTTTCCATAGTGGTAAAATTCTCACCTTGCTGGAGTCCCAGTCCTGTGTCTTTGTCTGGGTCCTCATCAGTTCGTATGTTTGTTCCATCCTGCTCACCTCAGGCTTTGGGAAACCAGGGACAACATTATGAAGCTGGAAGCCAAATAGCTGCAACCAGCTACCGATATCTGGATGCACACACATGTACAGAAACGGGAGATTGCAAAAAAAAAAAAAAAGAAGTTAGAGAGAAATGTTTACACTATGAAGCTAACAAAAAGTCATAAGACCAGGGAGGCAACAACTTCCACAGGAAATCACACAATCTAAGCGTGATATGCTGCTGCGATGTGTTTCACTCACATACACTCTTGCAATAAATAATCCTACTGCAAGAAAACGTGACAGGCCAAATGAATGTTCCATTTAGCAGAAGGACATACACCCTCACCGACATCCTGTATTCATCTTCTGCTCTCCTATTCCATCCTTTTCCTTGCTTTAGTTACTATTCTGTCTCTCAGGGAAACAGTGTTCTTGACAGTCAGAGAGAACAAAACACTGAAGAGCAGCCTGAGTTAAAAATGTGATCAGAGGCACTGCTGTCCTTTCTGTTGCCAGTACATTCTGTCTGTCACATCTTCTTTCTCTGACACACAGCTCACCTGTGGTTAGCTATGTGGCCCATTCACTCACTTTTCATGGCAGATGTTTCCCGTGTATGTGCGGCTGTGGGAGTAGGTGTCACCGAGTGAAATATGTGTCTGTATCTCTTACTTACTGTCAGTTTGTAACTGAATGTGTGTTTAAGCTGAAGAGTGAGAACGTGTGAAGCTCACCTGTTGTAAACTGTGTCACCTCCTCCACTCTCCCAACCGGGCAGTTATTCTTGAAGGCATATAAGTTAAACGGCTTGGGCTCCTTGCTCAGCTCCCCCCACAGCTCATGATTTGGTGAAGTCCATCGTCCAGCGAGCGTGTCATAGTCCCGTCTGCCCAGATGGACCAGTCGCGTGAATGGATCGTACAAGCCTCCGTGGAAGCCGATGACCAGCTTAAAGTCAGGGTTGGTGTCCTGGTAAACCTCTCCATAGGGGGTGTAGAGGATCTCTTTCACCAGTCGACCCTTATTGGAGAATACGGCCCTCGGACTTCCAACGCTGTCGCAGGCAACGTAGTACTCCTCCCCACTGCTCAGCTCCATAGCGATGAGCTGGCCTTGAAGGTCATAGTACAGCGAGGTGATCAGGTTGCTGCTGTGATTGTACAGGTGGCTCACCCTGGTGGGGTACGATAGATCGGCATAAAAGAACTGCAGCTGTTCGCCCTGGCTGCTCTTGGAGGCCACACGCCGACCCAGTCCGTCGTAGCGGTACCAGACCGTGCGCTCAGTGACCCGGTTGAAGACGCGAGTCAGCAGGCCATTGGAGTTATACTCAAACAGGTCGTTTGCTCGCTGGCGAAGGAAGCCATCGTCATCCACGTTGTATTGTAGCTCGCCAAGGTGTGTGATGCGATCTCTCTGGTCATAGCGCAGTGGCGTCAGTCTGGAATCAGGCCAAACAGGTGCAATATCAGCAAGAATGTTCACTAGGTTAGCAGCTCTGGATGACATGAGGTTTAGTAATCTGTCACAAAGTATTGGACAACTTCAAGTTAATAAAGTTATCTAAGTGTTGTTAAAATTTAGCAAACAATTTAAGCAGAGGCTAAATTAATATCATTTATAGGGGTAGTCTGCAAATCTGATCACAATAAAATCTGTAAATGCATGCTCTTTGTATCTGTAACATGGGACTTGAATTACACAGGGGTTTTTGGTGGAGCCTTAGTTTGGGGCATGCATTGCAACTTTGCAGTTACATGCATGTACATGTCTATTAGTGCACAGCAGGGTCATGCCCAAAAACATTCTGCTACTGCTATATACACTGATGCAATCAGAAACATCTCAATTAAAGATGGACATTTCTTTTAGATCTAGGTGTTTTCAGGGGAGCTGAGCTCCCCTTGGCTTTCCCTATAACTTGAACCCTGTTTCAGCATTTCTAACAGCTTACTGAGGCCTTTCCTGTGTGTAGACTGAGCCCCCTACTAAACACCCATGTCTGCAAGCTCTCAAATTAAACCCTAACAATACTATTTTTAGCTCCTGAACAATCCAACTTTAATAAGGGAAATCTCTAGAGGAGGATTCGGTTTAGGTGGTCCAAAATCTGTATGTCTGAATATGAACACTATCAATACCAAAAAGCTGATTAAATACTACTGAAGAAGAAGAAGAGAGAAAAAAAAACTTTTCTAAATAAGGATTTGGTGGAAAGAGTCAGTGACTTCAAGTTCACAAATGTGCATGTGACAATGACCTTTCGGGAAAGACAAACACCAGAGACTTTTTCTTTTTTTTAAAGAAGGCACCATCCACTTTTTAAAGAAGGCAGCATCCACTTCCTGAAAACCCTCAGGAAGAATCAGCAGGCTGAGAACCTGCTACCACTATTCCATTGTGCCCACACTAAGCTCTCGCATGTTTTTGTAGTTTGCCAGCAGCTCCTCAGCAGATAGGAATGCCACCTCTGGGGCTCTTTTCCACAGAAGATCATGGGCTGCCCTCTGTCCTCTCTAGATGAAGTACACAGCTTTTCACTGCCTCAGGAGGTCTTGCAGCATTCTGGCAGACCATACCCCACCAGACATTTCTTGCTTAGATTGTGGCCCTGCAGGAGGCATTAAAAGTGGCCCACAAATAACAGACAAACAGACTATAAAACAGCTTCCACCCCACAGCTATTATGAAAAACACTGAAACAAACACTGCAATATGCACAAAACTTCTTAATAAAAATGCACATAATGAGTGTTAGCTGACCTCATTTTGCTCCTGATCTGGATTTAGGTTTTGTATCTGTTTTAGATGTATTGATAGGTTTTCACTGTTTTCTTTTTTGGGTGTGTTTTTGATTCCTGTACTATTAAGTGTGACACTCTAGCATTGTTTCCCATTTACAATAAAGACATTCATTTATTCATTGTAAAGAAGAAATTATTGCTATGACTTAATCTAATGAAGCATTTTCTTTTTTATTAATAAATGTAGGGCTCTATGGTGGTGTGGTGGTCAGCATGCTGCCTTACAGCAAGAAAGTTGCTGGTTTGAGCCTCAGCTGTGGGGAGGTTTGAACAATGGCCTTTTTTTGTGGAGTTTGCATGTTCACCCCGTGTATGCATGAGCTTTCTTCAGCTTCCTCCGTCCAAACACATGCATGTTAGGTTAATTGGTCACTCAAAATTCTCCCTAGGGAGTGAGTGTGAGCGTGAATGGTTGTTTGTCTCTATGTTGGCCCTGCGATGGACTGGCGACCTGTCCAGGGTGTACCCTGCCTCTCACCTGCTAAATGCTGGGTTAGGGTCCAACTTCCCTGAGACCCTTAATGGATGAAGCCATATAAATAATGGATGGCCGGATACATACATTTATTCATATGAGGATATTACATGGGCTGTAGACACATTTTAAAATCCTGGAAACCTTAAACAGTTTAAAAAATCCACAAATGGTTTCAGCATTTGTCTGGCCCATGTTCTAAATAAATTTTTTAGTTTTTTTTTTTTTTGGCTTAACTCATTTCTGAAACATTTCTGAAATATAAATGATTTGTGTGAAAATGAAAGTACAAGGACTCCTAAAAAACTAAAACTAAACAAAGTATTGTTTAAATCATAAAACAAGATTTTACGCAAATTCACTTATATTAGTTAATGTCATAATGGAAATAATGCAATTTACTGTGATATTGCGCAACCCGTCAATGTCCTGACAATGCTGAGGTATTTCAAACTAGCTTATTTTAAACTTGTGCTCACTAGCAAGCCTAGTGATACAGCTATTGGAGGAAGCCAGCCTCAAATCTTACATCTAAGTTGGAGGTTAATTTTGGAAAGTCTAGCTCTTCAGATACAAGCAAAATACATTCTATCAAAACATTTCTATCTCTGTCATATATGACTGAACAATCAGTAAATGAGGTTTCCAGTCTCCTCTGTAAAGTCACTAACAGTAAAACGGGATCGTAAGAAAGGTGAGAATTATTATATTATATATTATTATGTGCTTTAGAATGAAACATCCGTGAATAAATGGGGAAACTTCAGTAATTTACAGCGTTATTCTTCAAGTCTCAATCTGAGCCCTGCAAACACAGCACTAGAACAGGCAGCATCTGGGGGTGGAGGTGTAAGCCTGGGTGTTGTGTTTTTAAGCCTTCATGGACAATTGTGGTTTTGAATATTTCTAAAAATTAATAAAGTGTCAAAATACATGTATTTAAAATTAAATGTGTTTTCACGCTGACAACGTATGTCTGAAAGGTTAAACTTCTCCATCTAAGTCTGAGAATCAAGGCTATCTGGTGCAATCAGTTGATTGCTTTTTAATCTAAATGCTTAATCTGTTCATTTAAATCATGATATCAGTCTTTTAAGTGATCATTGCCAGTTCTAGAAACCATGTTGCTGGAATGGCTGAAACAGTGTATTAAATATGCAATGCATTTGTTCTGAATTGGTAATGATTTATAAGCAGTAGGCACTCACTTACCTGGCACTTGTCCCGTGGCTGAGCAGATTTATATTCCCATTAAGGTCATAACTGTAGCGCCACTGAGGCCGCTCATTGACTGAGGCGCTTTGCAGCTGGCTGTCTGCATCGTACTCATAAGTATAACGAGTCACGTTGCTGTCCACTCCAACCCTGATGTCACAGGTGGTGGTGCGTCCTGCTGAGTCGTACTGAATGGTCATCCAGTAGGCGATAGATTTAAGGATCTCATATTGGACCTCTACCACCTGACCATAGGAGTTGAATACCTTGGTGTGCTTCATCAGATGGGTGGTGATCACCTGAGACACCCACAAACAAAAAGGACACATTCAGAATGAGATCTGATTATTTAAGATGGTAATCCAATTGAAAGGTAAGTTAATGGCAAAACTTGATAGAAGGTTTTAGTCAGATTTATCTAATTCCTATTACTTCCTTTTCTTTCAGCCACTGAAAAATCTGGTTCTTAATAAAAAAAATCATACCAAATTTAATTGTATTTATAATATGCTGCCACCTACCTGCAGATGGAAACAAAGATAATTAAACCAGTGAGCCTAGAACAGTTAAGCTGTGGGCCATAAAACCAAAACAATGAGCTGAAAGGTGCTACAGTGCAACCCCCCACTGAACTGAAGGGAACTGCAAAGGCAGGTTTTAATTATCTTTATGTTGTTTGACATGAGGGACTGCTTTCACATTACACAGTCAATTAGTCCATTGTTAATGAGAATGTTGATTAGTGCTTTAAGATCACATTAAAGCTAGAAAGGGGTATGATCATTCATGTATGTTACATTTAAGTAAATAGCTTCCCACCTGGTTGAGGTCATAGAAGATGACACTGAACTTGCCAAACTGTTCGACTCGTCCGGATACATCAACATAGCGGTACAGATCAATGGGCAGCGGGGTCTCGTTGATAACCGCCTGCATGCTGGTGACTCTGAAGTTGTTATAGCTGTAGTCAAACCTGGCGTTGACCAGACCTTCTTCGCTGAAGCGGAAGATTTGACGACTTGTCAGGGGGCCTATGCAAAGAAGAGGATTTCAATGACAAACTCAGATATATTGCTTCAGAAAAACATACATCAGGATTTGCACACAGAGCTTTTTTTTTTAAATCGACCGCAATCAGACTACCCCTACATGCCTGCCTAATTAATTTAAATCAAAGACTAATTTAACATCATTAACACAGACACACGCAGTTCAATTCATTCAATCTTAACTATCCTAACATCACTATGGCATTTCCAGTGGTGACCTTTAATATGGAGAGATAATGAAATCTAAAGACAATATCCATGATGGGCCAATGTGCTCCTTAATGTCAGAACATCAGCGTTAACACCATCAGCTGCTAGCTAGTGTGGCTCATCCTCTATTTGGGGGGAAAAGAAGGGCCTGCTAATGAAACACCATTAAGCTGCTATCTGAGATGACTCTGATTGCAGTTAAAATGACTAAGTGTCTAGCTGTGGAGCTGCTAGATAGCTGGATCAGCATTACATCTCCTATTTTTATTTTCTGTGCAATGTTGATTCTAAGCCTGCGCTAATGGGAAGATGGCAGAAGCATTGAGAGTGAGGTGGAGGCTTTTTCAGAGCCCTGGGGAACTCACAGTCTGTTCGTCTCGCTTCTCTAGCTGTCACTTCTCCGAACTGTCATATTTCTCTCTCTCCTTTTTATTTTTCTGGTTCCTTTTCACCCTCACCTTCCTCTCTATATCACCTTTTTTTTTTTTTTTTTTTTGGTGCCTTGCTTTTCATTGTCTCCTCTCAAGGGACAATTACCACTATCTCTTCCCTCTCTGAGGCTCCGTTTGTTCTGCTGAAATAAGATCAGTTAAAAGAAGGTGAGAGTCTATTCACAGTGAGGGCAAAGTGATAAACACACACACACTGCTGTGGCTCGCAGATTAGTGACACCTGATCACGGCTCGCCAATCACAAAGCCATGGGAAGTGAACCAGCAGCAGAGATGAGAGCACTCCCAACGACCCTGGACAGACCCTATAACTTAAGGGAATTGCTGAGCTGTATTAACAATGGCGGTTTATATCTGCTGCGACAGCTAAAGTATCCTATTGATGGCCACGCCATAACCTAATGGTTCTGCTGTTTGTAAAGTGCTATGTCTTTCTAGCTAATAGTCTGTGTCAAGAATACAAACTATTGTTTTGTTACTTGGGGTTAAACTTGAGAGATGCTGCTAAAATTTCTGTCTCATTCAAACTTATAGCAATGCAAAAAAATTCACGCAGACAACATCACATGGCAGCATGGAAAAGAAGTGTGGTACATCAACACCCTGCCCACCTCTTATTAGCTTTTATTCTTATATTCACTCATTCTTTGATCATGAACACTGGTTGCAGAGAAGGGGGAAACAGTGCGTTGCACAGAGCCCAGGGGGTGGTCTTGTATTTACAGCTGTGGTAGACCACAGTCTCTTCCACTCGAACACTCTATTCACACATATAACTGGGACTGTGTCTTAGATGAAATAGCATCATATCTGACTCAAAACCAGACTACTGAGTTTGACTCTGAAATCTGGCTTCTCTATCGTGCAGATGCTGCGCGTTGGGCTCACCGGGTGATTTATGATCACACAGGCCCTTTGAAATGATCCATTTTAAGATGGCACAGCTTAAATATTTAATACTTGTGGGCTGCTGGTTGTTTAGCTCATGCTCGCTGCGAGTATGCGTGAATATATACCTGTCTGCCTGTATCGTATGGAGCTTATGAAGCCGTTATGGGTTAGATGAATAGTCTTGACAGTGCCAGAGGCTTCATCGTAAGTGAAGGTCACCAGGGTGGAGTCATAAACCACTTCCGAGAGACGTGCTGCTGGCGTATACCTTTATATAAAAAAAAGGAAAAAATGAAACGCTGAATGATAAATAAGTACAGTTTTTAAGTTCAGTACAGAACGCATTTGATCTTCAGTGTAAGTAAACATGCTATAGCACATGAATAATACAAGATCCCTTGAGCCAGTGAGGAAGAAGCTCCATCATTCTTCAATGTTTCATCTAAAATCGGAACAGCTGCTCTGGCAGTTATGGCCTTTCAAATCTTGAAGAAGGGATCATTTATAACAAATCCTCATTGGGCCAGCGAGGATTAAAAATGATAAAAACCAGAGTACTGTCTTAATAATTCCTTAAACTTTCATCAAAATCAGATTATGGTTGTCTGACAGTGGGATGATCAAATATTTGGCCCTTGGCTCTTATTACTGACACAACAAGCCAGTTATTGTCCTGTGATCTACCTGTAGATGATGCTGCGTCCAGTACCAGAGTACCGAGTCCTGATCAGCCGCCCATCCAGGGTGAAGTCCTGCGTGAACGAGGCTTGGCTGTCAGGAGGAGTGTATATATTCCTGTAGTAGCCAATGGATAGCAGCGACTGCAGGGTGTGCTTCACCATGCTGGGCATCGTCACTGCAACCAAGCGGTCTGTCTGGTCGTATTCAAACACGTAGCGACGCTGACTGTGCAGGAGCAGCATTATGGACTGCAAGGACATAACAGAGATGGACGTGGACTTATGAGCAGGCCTGTGACTCAGTTTCATGGGTTTCATGAGTTTTTCTTTATTCATTTCCTGTTTTTTAAAGTGTAATTCCAATGTCGTTTAATGAAAAGTTTGTTTTGCTCTACAGAAACAACCTTGGATTTTGTTTTAGTTTGTTATTCATAGCGAGCTATTTAATTGGTAACATTCGTGGCGACAGAAAAGGCAAAAGAAATCTCTTTAATTGGAGCTCTTTGTTTTTCAAGGAGAAACTATTTTATTTGCTGCTAATTGTTTCGGCATTTCTATTTACAAAATCTGCACGTTTTATCTAAAGAGAAAGATTAATTAATTGATTAATTAAAAAAAAAACAAATAGATTTTACCAATTTCTTGATGGTTCTATAATATAAGATTGCTGATACTAAGCATGTGTTTTTATTATATATGGCATATTTTGCCACTGCATGTTTCAGTTCATTTTAAAGATAGGAGCTTATACCTGTTGGCGACTCCCTGCTTTGTCGCACACAGTGTGTTAGCCCTCGTAATTAAAAATGACAGACTGTATATTACTTCTAAATGCTTCTCAAAGCACAGTAAGTATTTACTGTAAAACCCACTTTCAGGAAACTGCTGTTTTCTTTTCACAAGTCGGTGAACATCCAGTCACAGAGCCTTGACACTTGCCTGAGTTTTGTTATGCATCACAAAGATGGATTTTGATTTCTTGCCTTCAAAGCTATGTACTGCTGTCATCATACAGACATGTTGTAAAAGCAGATTTAAAAAGCTGGTACAGACAGTTGAGAAAAAGAAATATTCCTATAGACCTCATATTGACTTTTACAGCTGATTTTCACCATGTGTTAAAATGGAAGAAAAACATTTCAAAAAGAGGAAAACATTAAAAACAAGTTTGGCGGTTTGATGCTGTAAAAAAAAAAAAAGATGTTTGGTTACTTTTATTCCCATGTCAGAACCGCTTTTCATCCCCTCAGCTTTAGTTTTGGTTTCAGATAAACCAAGCAACCTTAAAGCAGGAAACAAAGGCAGTGCAGGCACAATAGATTTCTGCTTAAAGCAAAGGGAAAAAAATGAAGAACAATGAAAGCATCAAACAAATCTCAGCATGAGACAACACGAAGGTGTATTTCCTCACTCTGTCTGCGTATGTGTAGCTCCAGATCTTGCCATTGACCCAGGCTCTGGACACCACTCTGTCGCTTTCATACTCCAACCGCTCAGACCATTCTCCTCGGTGGATGGAGGACAACAAGCCCCCGCTGGAGTAGCTGATGTTCACTTCTGTGTATTTGCTGCTGGGAGACCACACGATTGGTCGACCCTGCAGGTCATACTGGATGTGGAGGGTGAACTTCCTGTGGTCATCGTAGATCTTCCCTACTCTGGTGTTCTGATCAAAGTCTATGGACAGCAGGTTTCTGTTGTGTGCCTGGAAATAAAGAAGGAAAAAAAAAGAAAAAGAAACAAATAGTCAGTTCAGGCAGGAAAACAAAATACAACTTTTTAATTTTACAGCTTTATAATCAGCATAAACTGAAGCAGCAGACATGCAAATATAAATGAAGTGGCATGTCTACGACAAGCAAAGATTTCATTAGCTTAGATAAATTAATTGTGACATTTAGCACAAACTCGGCCTGCATAATAATAATAAATTGCCTCATGAATGAGAAAAAAGCTAGTCCTGAGGACTGCAAATTAATTAGTACACATGAGATAAGATGCGTCTTTGTTGTGAAATATTCTGCCTGTGTGTTGCATTTTCGGTTCCAAGGAAAAAGAGAGGAGATGTTGCTGCTGGGGTGTGACTTTTGGAAAGTACAGGCAACAGTGACTGACTCATTTCACCTGTTGCCTTGCTCCCAGTGACACCATCACTACTCAATGCATCCAACAAGCTGTGCAACACAAACCTGAAGAAGTTTTATCACTGTGGTGAGCGGTGAGCATTGCTTGCATCACCAAATAACGGCCAGATTGCAGTTGAGCTGATTGTTTGATCTGTTCATAGCTACTGATGTTAAGGAACTGTTGAGATGTTGGCTGCACATTTTGTGGTTAATGCAAACTGCCCATCACAGCTGTTCTCGTTACCCTGAGCCTGCGTTCATAAGTGCTGTAGTTGGTCTTGCTCTGCTCCTTCCTCTGTCTCCACTCAATCAGACTGGGGGTGTGGTCTCCGGGCAGGCTGATGTTACAGCGGCTGGCGATGGGGCTGACTCCTCCCCCGCTGCCTCCTGGGAGTAAGGGCTCGGTGCTGAGCGACAACTCCATCCCACTCGCCAACGTCACAAGGAAAGAGCCGTCAGCGCTGACTCTGTATGTACTCTGAGCGTGGTCTGTGGGGGTTAATTATGTACAATGGGTGGGTCACACAAAACCACACATGCATACCAGGAGACAAACATGCAGCAACACGTAAAAAAAAGTGTGAAGAAAACACCAGTCACTGTCTCTAAATAAGCGGCCTTAAGAAAAAAAACAAAAAACCTTAGATTACGTTAGCAGATGACATGAAAGTCTGGCTCTTTGTGTGCCTGTTTCATTTTAATTAATTGCTTAAATCACTGCGGTGAGTGTGAGGACTTCACTGTAGCAGCTACCACAGATTCAGAAAAAACATCATCTATCTAAAAAAAGACAGGAAAGAAGGAAAAAGGACAGATAGACAGATAAAGATAAGGAGAGACAAAAAGCAAGAGAGAGACAATGAGAGCAGAAGTGGGAGGGGGTGTTGGTGGGGAGGAGTGCTTGGCCATAACAGCTTTTCACACTTTGCAAAGGTTTCTCAGAAACTGCTCTTTCATTTCGATGCGGCTCTGAGTAATATTTCACTGAGAATACACACATTTCAGCATCACTCTGCCTAATTTCTAAACTGATCCTAAAAGACAATTAATAAAAAAGGAAAAATAATCATAAAGATATATTTTAATCAAAAAATTTAACACAGCTAATAAAGTAGATACTTTCCTCTAATCCCTCCACCACTATAAATCCACTTTTTGCCCATACAGTTATTGTTGCCCGAGAGGCAGCCCAAGACTCCGTGAATTTAGGTGGTGGAAGTGAGAGGCCTTTCTTAACATGGATGGGTCATTTCAACTTTTCCTCTGGCAGCTTCAGTCGCGCACGCTCGTGCATCTGTGTGCACGGGAGTAGCTTTTCCCTCCCTGCAGTGCTGTCATTGTGACAACTGTTCGAAAGCAATTAAAGGGATGACATGAGAAAAAAAAAAAAAAAAAGGCTCCAGTGAGTGGCTTTTCCACTCCACTCTCATTTTCTCCTTTCCTCATCTCTGCCCTCCTTCCCGTCTTCAAAACTCCACCCTTCTCAACAATCGTTTAGACATTTAACAGGGCGGTCAGACCTGTCCCTCTTTTTTGTCATCGATAGGAAAAGAAATAAAGGACGGAACAGCAGTTTTTTCCTCCTGTGTTTACTTGTTAATGGTGTAACGCACCCCCCCACATGAGTCATAAATAGCCTTGTGCTACATTTGTGGTGACCCAGACAGAAGCGTAGTTGCATGGTGGTGAAGGTGCAATCTTTCCTATATGTCAACTAGTAAATACAAAAGGGTAATTCATTTATATTCCCATTTTTGGTTGTAGCTTAACTCCATATTTCATCTTTTCACAAATATTCCAAACGACGTACGAGGAGCAGAAAAAAAACATGCATGCACCGTTCAACATGGTGCTTCACCTTGTTTGAATGTGAAGATGGTGTCACTGGCAGACAAGTTGGTGCTGGTGACAAAGTTCTCATGGTTGGATGCTTCAACCTCCACTCGAGACCAGCGCTCCAGGTTGCCATGGAAACCCCTTACCTCTCCTGTGGGTAAGGTGATGTTGGTCACCCGACCCTCACCGTTATACCTTATGGCATAAACAGAAAAACAGTCCACAGTGTGAGAGCACAAACACACACAGATAAGCATCACTCTCAAACAAACACAGCAATACACAAATTCACAAAAACACACACTCCCACACTAGCCCTCTGTTTCCCATCTTTTCACTGGTACAGAGTAAGTGTCAACTATGATTTATATGTGTAATTATCCAGCTGTGGAGTTTGAGACAAAGACTGAGTTGGCAGCGGTGAGTAATTCACACAGATGTGTCTCAGTGTGTGTAGTTTATGTACAAAACTAAACCTGTATGTGATCAAAGTGTTGCAGAGACGTCCTTCTGCCAAGCAGTCACTTAAGCAAAGACTAAAAAGAAGAAAATACCTCCTCCCCACAACACACACACACACACACACACACACACACACACACACACACACACACACACACACACACACACACACACACACACACACACACACACCACTCCAGCTTTCTATAATGTAAGTGATGAAGAAGTTGCCACCAGATGGCACTCATATTTCACACCAGTCATGGGAACTCTTACACACTAATACACATGTAAACAAGTTAAACAAAACAAATAAAAATAAATAAATAAAGAAAAAGTGAAGAGAAGGACAAACATAAAGAAGAGCGAAGCAAATGTAAAAACGCTACATTAAGCTTAAAGCCGAACTGTAAACTTACTGATAAACAATAGTCCAGCTGTTCTCATCACTCTTGGTTGCTAGGAGACCTGTGTTGCCATGGTAAGTGATGTGAGCAATGTCATGGCCTTGGGCTGACACCTTCCTCAGCGTTCCGCTGTTGCTAAGGGACAACCAGTACACCTGTCCACCAGGTAGTGCCAGCCAGAGAGGCACTCCATGAGCGTCTCTCCTCACTTGGAGGCCGCGGCCGTCGCGGCATGTCATCCCAGACAGCTGGCCGTCCGTGCCGTAAGAGAAGTTGTACAGGTAGTGACCGGTGATCAGGTGTTTGGTGTACATGTGGGAGCCATTCTGTCACAGAATAAAATAGGAAGTCTTTGGTCAGAATTTGTCTGTAGTCAATTTTTAACTCAAAGTTATCATAGAGTTATAATATAAACAGGAGGCCCTTGTAGCATCATATACTATATATTTATTAACTAATATTAGCTTAAAAAGTTTAGTGATGAAGAAATATATATAAAAGAAAATTTTTATCCTTTATTAATGCAGGATATTATTAGATAAACAATAACAGGAGAGAAATGTGAATTTCTGAGTTATTTTATTACATTTCAAGATGTTTGATGAATTATTGGATTAAGGTACCATACTGCAGCTGATAGAATTTGATCATTAATTTCTGTGCTGTCAAAAATTCTTGTTCTTACTGTATGACAAAATAAAACATTTTATTACATAACACCTTTATATAACTTATATACACTAATTTACCTTTAACTTAATTTATTTATGTGGTTCTGCAGATTTGTCAAATGAGTTAAACTCCAAATACAAAGGTAAGAGTTGGAAGCTTATAACCATTAGTGTACAGAAAATTTACAAAAGCAATAAAACAAAAAAGAAATAGACTGTCTAACAAAATCAATACCAGTTATATACTGTTGGTACAAAATCAACTTATTATGCTAAATACCGATCATAGAATCACCCAATTGAGTTAATTAACACTAATCATAGTGCGAGTAAGTAAAACTTTATATAGCACCTTCCAAGCTATAAAATCACAAAGTGCTCCAGAAAAACCAACAATGCATAAATTCAACAGAAATGAATGAAAAGCAGATTTAAAAAGATATGTTTTTAACTGCCTCTCGCCTGCTAATTTCTGGGATAGGCTCCAGCTTTCCTGCAAACCTTAATTGGACTAAGCGGTACAGAAAATGAATGTTTTTAACTGGTTTTTAAAAATGACCACAGAGTCTACTAATCTCAGTCTGGGGGCCACTGAACAGAAAGCTCTGTTACCTTTTGTTTTCAGCTTAGTATAGGGCACCATCAGCAGGCCCTGGTCACAGGACCTCAGGGGACCTGCCATGTAGATGTGGGTGCAGAAGCCCTCTGATTTAATCTGGTACCTGTCCATGAAGAGCTCTCCAATTCATAAAAAAAATCTTAAATTGCACTCTGAGATAAACCTGGAAGCCTGTGCAGTTGCATCAAGCATGGAGTCACATGTGAAAGCTTGGAGGATTTTGTCTGAAGAACTGGTAGCATCACTTTGAACAACTTGCAATCATCCTAGGGAGTTTTTACTAAGACCTGTCTATAGTGCAATATTCAATTGTGATTTAAAAAAAGCATGAATAATCATTTCCAGTCCAGGACATGACATAATGTAGCTAAATTTGGCAATATTGCTAAGATGATAAAGACAGGAACGGACCAGAGACCTGACATGTGCATCCAAAGTAAAGCTAGTAGGCTATACCATGGTTCTTAACAGATGATTTTGCCAAAGAACCAAGAGGTCCAAGTGTTTCCTTTATCCCAGACATACACTTTTCTGGTGCAAAGATAAATGTTTAAGTTTTGTCTTGATTTAATTGAAGAAAACTGTCTGCCATTTAACAGAGTTTAGGCTCTTTACTAAACTGTGGAGTTTAGACATTTCATTTGGGTGAAATGAGGTGTCCAACTGAATATCATCTGAATTGCAGTGATAAGAGATGCCTTTTAAGGTTCACAGAATCTGCCCAAGTGGGCGCAATACAATACAAACAACAGATGCCCCAAAACAGAACCTTGGGGTACACCAAAATGGACTGGATAAGGGGGAGATCTGTACTTTAGAAGCAGCTACAAAAAACAATTAGTCAGATAGGTACGAGTAATGTATTGCTTAGCTTCCTTCACAGCATTATATTTAATAAAAGAACGTTTAATTGCAAGTATATTTTGACACTTCTTAGCACAATGTTAGCAGTCCTAATGAATCATCAAAAATAATATAGTTTTGTTTGATTTTGCTCCTGATTTGAAATTTGTATGTTTTCAACCCCAGTGTCATGTCACCAAAGCAGTGTTAGTTCATATTTAATACTTGGGCAACAGGTGTGATAATTGACCAAACTAATTTCAGTCATAGACAGTGGATAGAAAAATTCTTCAACAATTACCTTGTGTGTTTTGACTTGTGCTAGCTTTGTTAGCATCCATGGATCCACCATGATGTCTCAACATGTGTTCAGATACTAGCACTGTACCTATTCACTACTGTTAATTTTTTCCTTTCTTTTGTGTAAAACCCAAATAATTTCCAGAGGTTGCAAATAGTTGATGGATTACAAATTCTGTTAGCATTTCCTATTGAAAATTCTCCATGCTAAATGAGTCACATTAGCAAGTTACTTCAAGCTTTGTCAGTTGCTACAAATAGTGATTTCTAAATAAGAAGTGGTTTACTTTGTTTAACCCAAATGAACTAATTGATAAATTAGCAGTGACTAAAACATAAACATTGCCAATTCATTTACTGCTCAACTACGGTTGAACTTGAAACATAGTAAAAGTATATCAAATGATCAAATTAAGTTAGCTTTAAACAAAGCCTCTGAAATTTTGAATAAATGCGACAAGATTAAATATAACTCACATATTGTTTCACGCTGGTCATGTTTTCAAGTAAACACATTCACACATTCACACACCCACATAACGCACATTTGTTTTGACCTTTACTGAGATGCACAGCTCACATCTCTGGACACTGTTTTTGCAACCATGCATTGTTTAAAGTCAGGGCTTGAGCATTGTTTACCTGGCTGAAGAGATAGAGCTCCTGGTCTAGTGGGGAGCTGATCTCCACCAGTCCACTTGGGCCTGGCTGAGGTTGGTTGAGGCTGACAGCTCTGATCCGGATGTTGCCCATATCAGCAATATACAGAGTGCCATTGGGGGCCACTGCGAGTGATGAGGGGGCTTTGAGACGAGCGTCACGAGCGTAGCCTCCATCTCCTGATTAAAACCAAAAAGAGCTCATTATTTCTGTGAGGTTAAGCTCTTTATCAACAAAATAGCATTAATAAAGCATCCTCAGATCTAAACCCACTGAGCAATAAAAAAAATCATATTTCACTGAGAGACAGGTTTGTAAAATATGAAGACCCCATGGGGATGCTTAGGCGGTTATCAGTTTGGCTCAGGAGTTGGACTTGTTGGGATACCGTAGCTCCCCAAAGGACTGGATATGATGACCACCTTGATAGTGACCTCAGCCTTATCAGACAGTGGTAGTAGGTGACTGAATGGATCCAGATGTCTTTGGTGGCGCAGCAGGATAATAGTCGGGTGAGGGCCTTCAGATGCTGTCAGCGGTAGGCCCGGGGCCTCTGATGGGTCTGTCCAGGCAGCAGGGTGGCAGTTTATCTCTTGACAGCATGCACATTACGTGTGTGTGCACATTTCTTTGTGAATGTGTGTGTGTTCATGTCCGTTTGTATTTGCTGGTGTGTGCTCCCACGTGTGCACACGTTCAAAGACTCTGTGTGAGTGTTTACGGTGAGGGGATGGAAACGGAAAAAAACCTCTGAAGAGAGTAATCATCTGTTAACAGCAAGACATGATTGAAAATATGCAAAGTACAACCCAAGAAATAGGGATGGTTACAGCCCATTGGCTTGAGGCACAGGAGAAACACTTCCATCCATTCTGAATAAAAACGAGACTGATTTTTATGAGCGGAATTAAATGATAAAAATCACATCCTCTGACACTTACAATGAAAGTATGGCCTAACTGTCAAAGGAACATCTGCTTATTTGTTTGGTCCTTTCCTTCCTCCCTTTATTATGTTTCAGGTGCCCTTCAGTGACACAGCAACCAGTTAAAACATTTGCAATGTAAAAGTGAGCTTTTTCTTCCACCAGCTGTAATTTGAATGGGTTTGAAAGGTTTTCTCCCGAGCTGGCTCCCACTGAGGTTTTTGGAAAGAGGAAGCTTCCTTTTGAATGCAAAAACTCCATCCCATTAACACACACTTTCTTTATCCAGCACACATACAGGTACAATCTGAGTCAAATTACACTCTCCATTGTGACATTTCGGATGGTCTTTTCTTTCTATACATTGTCATAATTTACATAAATCTTATTATAATATATTTTTAGTGTTTTTCAAGGAAACTCAAAGCAACCATCAAGCTTCAAGGTGACTTGAATAATTTAAACAGGCTCAAAGTAGAGAAGGAAAAGCATTGGAAGAAAGAGGAAAAGTCATTCTCAAGCACTGTGAATAAAATTACTGGCCAGCAGGGACAGCAACAAGATTTACTCACTCGATATTGAGACACACTGCCTATATCAAATCATGTTGGCTTTTAAAAGGGTCCAGTTTGTGTTTCCTCTACATATCCTCCTGAAGCTGGCCAAGAAAGATATGATCTGATGACATTTCTAAATGCTTTATGAGTGTTTTTTTTTTTTTTTTTTGTGGTACTATAATCTTATTAGACATAATCTAATACTCTCACATTACTTAATCCTGCACTCATGTAAGAAGTGTGTGTGTGTGTGTGTTTGGTGACCCACCAGAGAAGCAGTCACAGTTGGGGTCTATCTTACAATCGCAGTCTGTTGGGGCTCCAGAGATGATTGATATCTCCCCATTGGTTGACACCTGTGGGGTTAGAAAAAAGATACTTACACACACGACAAGATGCTGATGGAGATCATTCTTTGCAAGGGAGCATCTCCCAAGATAATGATGGAATAGATTCATTATATGAAAATTAGATAAAAAAAATTGCAACAAAGCACGATGCAACGTGTTGTGTAAAAATTTTAAGCCATCCCGCACATCTTTATACTGCCAAGAAAATGGAAATTAAGAGTGATGATATATCTAAACATAACCAAAGATAAATGAAAATATGGTATATAAGAAAAACAGAGGTTGTTGAGTTCCAATTAACTTAAAAGTCAATACAAAGTATGACCAGCTTTAGTCTTCAACAACATCCTGAACCTTCTTAGACAAGTTTTCATGTAGTTTCTTTAAGTAATCGTCAGGAAGAGTTTTCCAGGCTTCTTAAATGGCATTTGAAAGGCTTTATTATGTTCCATTTTATTTCAAGAAGATCCCACACTGCTTTAATAATGTTGAGGTTTGTGCTCTGGGGAGGTTTCATCATTCTATAAGACCTATTTCCACTGATTGTCAGTCCAGTTCTTGTGACATTTAGCATACCTCAGCCTTTTCTTCCTGTTTCCCTTCCTTAAGCCAGACTTCTAGACAGCCACCCTTCCATAGAAACCATCTCTGATGAGGCTTCAGTGAACAGTTATGGATCCACAAAAAGCCAGCTGCATCTCTCAGGACCTGTGACAGGTCTTTGCTGATTTTTTTAGAAATTCTTAGGGATATCACTTAAGGATACTGTTCATCTCATGTGAGCATATACTTTTTGTTTTAGTCCTCCCATTTCTTTTCTACTTCTTGGCTTGTCTACTTTTCTCAGATTTTTTTAAGGACACTATGTCCACTATGCTGAGATGTGCCTTTTTTTTTTTTTTCTTTTAGCTAATAGTTCTTTGGAAATAATTTTCTTGGAGCAAAAACATTATTATTATGCCTATTCTTATGTTATCATGTTTTTATGTCATTATGTAATATTATTTATCTATTATTTTGTCTGTTAAACTATGTTATTTTTGCCATTTTCTATGGATGCAACTAAAGAAATGGACAAAGGGTGTGTATCTTTGCGACAGGCCGCTAACAAAGAAAGATATAGTTTAAAATTGTTTTTTTACTACGTTTTCTGTTGGGTGTTGACACAATAATGGAGTTAGGTCCCATATTTTATGCTTAAATAACTCATAATATAAGACAGTGTTTAGTGGACAATCAAACACGTGTGGAAGGAGCTGGCCATAGAAATACTTAGAAATACCTTCAGGGAACAGAACATGGATAAATATTGTTCAAGACCACTTTAAAAGATTACAGGATGTAAAGTCTGACTGACTGTCATTTGCTTGAATATCCACTGTTGCTTAAACAAAAAACTGCCTTAAGCAAAGCATTTGCTGCCTTTTTTAACATTAGGAAAAAAAGGAATTGCATATCTTCATTGTGGCATCAGATAGGTGTTCTTTGAATTCATTTTCAAATTATACAGACTATTCTAATGTGTATGACTAGATGTGAACACATTGCTTAAAGACGATTTGTTTTAGATTTTTGTCATAAAAATTTTATGATCCCTCACAAAAAGTTTATCTGAGGCATTAAAGGAGATAACCCTCATTCTGTTTGTCTGCATAATGCACTTCTGTGCCGATCTTTGAACAGAACTGACACGTTTCCCTTCATTTCCAGTGGTTGTGGAAAGCTAACCAGCTGCATACCTTTAGCCTCATAATTAATTCACACACAAAAGTGGCACTGAAAGCAAGAAAAAACAAAAAAACAACAACAACAACAAAAAAAAACCAAAACAAAACTAAACAAAAAAAAACAAACAAACATATTTCCCCAAGATGCTGAACTATTGTTAAAAGACATTCATTAACAAAGTTGAACATGGATCATAAAAGTTCATATTTTAGACCTGGGAATAATTTAATTTAATCAACTTGACCTAGGAAAATGTCCATATGACGGTGTTAAACTGTTCAGGTTTATGTCCCAGCAGGACGGCAGTAAGAGGGAAAAACAATCATTTCCAGTCTTGCAGTATAGAAAACAGCAACTTGGTTTAAAATAATAATGACAAAATTCCATGCAACAGTAAAAGCTCCATCCTCAAGTATACACTTGATTTACTGAAAACAAGTTGTTGCAATCTGCCATTAATTTACCAGGAACACAACCACAATGGAGCTAATTTGGGATGTAATGATTTTGAGTTTAATGCACCCCCTTAGCTCCAATATTATGAATGTTCAATAACTTCACTGCCTCTTTAAAAGACTGAAATAAAAATTCAGCATATATTGATTATGCATGTGCAGTCCTTGATGTTTTGGCCAGATGCCCTGGGTCCATGTGATGGACAGACGTGCCTGGACAACGAGAACAGATCACAGACGGAGCCAAAGCACTGCCTAAATACCCACTGCAGCCAAGGCACGCTCACATTTAATAAGGCTTATTAAACCCAAAATAAGACTTGCTGCTAAACAGTGCAAGATGCAGCTGGTGTCATCCATTTGTGAAGAAATGTTGCATTTAATTTGAGTATGAAACCCACTGTCAGTGCCTGTGTGCGTCAGTGCATCGTACAAGTGTCAGTGTTCTGTATTTCATTTATTGTCTCATGCATCATGCATACCCGTTTTTTAAAGTTTTGAAACTGCTGAGATGATCTGTACACATCATCAGCAAACATCTATGGTGAAATGCCATCACTGATAATTTTATTTCAAGGTTTGGTATGATAAAAGTGTCACTCAATCTCAAACTTGTACCTGCTGCTGAGTGAGTGTTTCGCCTTTTTAAATGTCGACAAATGGATTATTTTTGCTCTAGTTTGACTTTCCCCTCCTGATACCGAGAGGCTTGATAAATACGGGTCTTGACAAATACAGTCAAAAAAGCGATCTTTTCATTGCCCTATCCGACATGGCTGGCCGGGCTCCATCAAAACGGCATCTGAGGCATTTTATGTTCCTGTCTGCCTCCACACGGACCCAGCGTGGTGCTGGAGGCCACAAAGGCACTATTGATTGAGTCCAGCAGGCAGTATTTTTGAGGTGTTGGTGCCAAAATGCTGCAGTCCTGTGGCAGCCTGCTGCTAGCCGTTGGATGAAAACATTATTTTAGAAATGAAAAGACTATTATTTTTTTTTGTACTTTTGTCTTTTAGTTGTGCCAGAGTTTTGTAAGTCCAAGCTTAACAGACCAGTTCTTAAGTTTGCCTTGCATTACAGCATCTGTTATGCAAACAACCCGGCAGCAGAGGGTAAATTAGTGTCATAAGGCCTGATGGATTGCTGGCATCATCTCCATCTGAGAGGTTTCTTCCTGCAAAAGATACTCATGCAAAATATCTGTCTTTGTGATCATTTTGGGATACCTGTCCTGACTTTAACAAAAGGAATGCAACAGGAAAATATAACAGTTGCCACATCAAAACGACTTATATTTCACTTTAATGATTTCTCAGGATTAGTGAATCTTTTTTGAGTTTGGCACATGTAAATAATAAATGATGGGGAACACTATCTGCCTTCCAAAGCCCAGTCAGAATATGTGTGATATTTATAGTGACCTGTTGGATGCGGTTGATTCTCCTCTCATCCGTCTCAGCGATGAACAGTGCTCCAAGGTGGGACACGGCGATGGCCTTCGCAGCTTCCAGGGTGGCGCGCACAGCTGCCCGGTTCACAAGATGGTGGTCAATACCCGGGACCTGACAGTGAATTGGACGTCCTGCCACTATTCGCACCTTAAGACTTTCTGACACCTAAAGAAAAATACCAATTTTATATTTTGCTTTTTCAAAACAAAGGCAGAACATAAACAGTGAGATGAGCTTTGAGAATGAAAAAGCTTTTCTTGATCCAGTAAATCACACGTCAACAAGTCTGTAGATGAGCCGCCCTCATCCATCGACTCATTGTGTTTTGTGAAGATACAAGCTTAGGCAGGCAATTCATTAACTACTGAGAACAAGTTGAGTGACATTTACTAATTAACAAATGCTGCAGAGACCAGCAACAGCATGCTACTTTTGTTTTTTTTAGGCCTTTCTTTTGCTTTTGTTTACATTAGCATCATCATTCACTTCAAATGGACCTCAAGTAACATCTTTGCAATTTGTGAAAAATATGTTTTCGCTTTGCCTTTGTAGTTCATTTGCTGACAAAACATGTTTGGTGTGCATTTAGATGCTTACTCTACCTGTAAGACAATGTTGTTGTCCAGGATGTAGAGGGAGTTGTCCAGTGGGTTAATGGCGAGGTCTGTCGGCCACTCAAGACGCACCTGTGGAGTGACACGTACCGTGCATGCAGTGACTACTTCTATCAAGAGTGAAAAGAAAAGCAGGTTTGATGGAGACCACCTACAAGAGTCAGTTGCAGGTGGTACAAATAATATCTTCTTAATAACATAGTATTAGGCCTCCTGACCCTCCCTGCTCATGCAAAGGTCAGCGGCGGGCAGGAAGCCTTCCCCGTGTTTATTCAAGACTCACACCGGCTCGCTTCGGCAGCGCTCCAAATGTCATCCAATAACCGTGATCACTGCCTACTCAAATAGCACACCATGTCCACTAACACCGTGGGGGTCAGAGCCAGACAAACCTACAGCATCACACAGCCACCCACATCACTGCCCATCTCACACACACACACAAACCGTGAGCAGCGTCTGCTGTGGAGATGAGCTGGTGGATGTGAGGTGGAAGGGTGGGGGTCAGGTGATTGATGATTCACACGATGGATTGGTAAATAAGTGGATCATGTTAAATTGCAACTGACACGTCCAATTATAGGCTCTGTCAAATGAGAGCGAGAGAAGAGGCTTCACTCTGATATCCCATTTTAAGAGGTAAAGCAATTCATCAAGCAGAACTCACCATGTTCCTCACCAAAGAGGACATGCATCAAATATCTGGTGCTCATGATAATGAACTTTTGCTGCGATGACAGGCGGTCTCTTCTAAAAGTTAGGATGACCTGTACACAGAACTGGGCATGATGGAGGAAACTGAACTGAATTAATGAGCCATTTTTGTCTTTACTGTACTTTTGAGTTGGAAGTTTTAATTGTTTTGTCTTTTCTTTTTATTTCCTTTGGCAGTAATACTGTTCTTGCACTTTAGTGTCTTCCAGGAAGCCAGATTGTTTGGCTTTCCCTGACAATATAAGTACTGGCATTCTGAGGGGTGAAATGTCTGCGTGGGTGGGTAGAACAAGAAGTATTCAGAGCTTTGCTTAAGTAACCAATCATCAAAACTACAGAGGTGGTCAAATAATCTTTTAAATCATGCAAGTGTCCACATAGTATTACAAAAAATGTTGAACAAAGGCAGTAACCCTAACTTGCATAACTGTGCATGCTATATGACTATTAAATGTATTTGATGCATAAAAAGAAAGGCAGAATTTTCTGCTGCTGAAGCTCAGTCTTACTATTAAATATGTACATACATTTTCACCCATGTAGACGGTGAGAATGGTCATGTGTGCAAATCTGATATAACTAAACTGATATCTTACTGGATTTTAGCTACCATCTAACCAAGCATCTCTGAACACAAAGACCTAACTATGTGCATTAATTCTTATCCTAACTGTGTAGTCCTAATGCTGAAAAAAAATAAATAAACAAACCTGAGGGTGCAGCAGAAAATTGAAGGACGGAGTCGGAAGGGACTGCACCACAGTAAGTGTGACAAAGGCTCCTGGTTTATTGTCTTTACACTTATAACAACAACCAGAAACTCAGTGTGCAGGAAATTCACAATCTAGTTCAAAAACGTAATTCTGGTGGCATATCATTGCATGACCAATGAACATTAAACTCAGGTCTGTGACAATGTTTTCTAAGCCTACCTGAGTATTTTACAACATCTGAACCAAACCATGCACATTAAGTCTTTGTATTTTGTTTGAAGTGCAGGGGTTTTTATGCCACCCACCAAGCTCTTCTTTCCCCTTAGGTAGAACCTTGTTTAGTCAAGAGCAGAAATCATCAATATCATCATGTTGAGAACATCAATATGAAAACATCCCTGGTAGCAGAGAGACGGGGGCTGTACTGCACAAGGAAAGTAAGAAAAAAATGTAGTTTTCCTTAATCTTTTATTGTAGAATTACTAAGGAATTCTAGGCCACATTTTTTTCAAACTGGACACAAATACTTACATTAGTGTACTAGAGTTACATACATTAATGTATTAGAGTACTTGCCAATACAAAGTACCAATATGGCTACTAATAAATCCCATTACAGTTTACTGGTGAGGACCAGAAAATAAGATGTGACCATCCTGCGCTCATCTTCTAAATGTAAAGGCTTGAAAACTGTCAGAATCTTCATAAATAAAGAGAATATGTCTAAAATCAGCTTCTCTCGCTGAGATAAAAGCGCATGCCATATTAAACATTCAGATTTTTAATACCTGAATATTAAAAATTCAGACTTTTAATATGGCATGGGCTATAACATTAATGTTTATGCATTAATGTTTTAAAAATGTCAAAAATCAATTCTACAGATTTATTTCTATGCATAAACGTGTTCATTTTGACAGCCCTGGTTTTTTTCTATAAAAAAACTATATACATATTTTTGCCACTGATCAGCTTACATTATGTTATTTTAGTATTTGTGGCCAAGATGTGAAAAGTGGATGTAATTTTGGAACAGGTAAGGTGACCGGTTGTCTGATGACTCAGTACTTAAGTCATGTCTGTGTAGGTAACAGAACGAAGAAAATTAAGTAAGACCTTATTGTGAAATTATCCCTTTTCTGCACTATAGATCAGTGTAGCTATTTCATATTGCATTAACAGTTATATGTTGTTATAATATGTGAAAACTGCTTTTACATAAAGTTAGCAAAATGAAAAGAGCAGCATTTACCTCAAACCTATCCAAACCTATCTTCTATATGACATCTGTAACGAGAGACTGGAAGAATATAGAGGACTATATCCATTTATTTAAAGATAGCATTAGCTTTTTAGAGCGTTGAGGGATCAAGTGTTTTTCTGAAAGAAAAAAGGGGATAAGGGCTGCAGCAAACAAAAGAAATACTTGGGAAACAACATCATTAATAGCAATTTAAAAGAGGAAAAAATGAATCACAATGCATGTGTATACTGCTATAGCTGCTTCCTGATGAGATGCTGGAACACTGAGGTTGTACTATTGTAGGAAATTAATACAGTTCTATAGTGGGTACACTGTGTGGCATTTTCCCTTTTTTGTTTGAATAGTGCTGAACTTTAGTTTATCTCTTTCTCTTTCTGCAGTTTCCTCCATCGTACCACCAAATCAAAGCTGCTATGAAGCAGCATGTAGGCACGATGTGTAAAAGAAATAACTGTCAGAGAAACACTGAGAAAAAGGTATTTACGTGGACAAAAAGCATCAAAGCAAATATTTGCATAGTATTGCATTCTGTAATCAAGTAATTTAAGTTACTCAAGGAATCATTTCAGCTCTAAAGGGGAACATGACCCCCATGTCCCCACCCTTACATTACACCCCTGTATGTTAGTGATTTTAGACTTCAGAAAACTCCACCATATTAGTTTATACTGTAGTTCCTTAAACAAATACAAGGGGCATGTAAAGTTCAATATAACCTTAAATTAAGAGTTGAGGGACTGTGCTGCCCATTTACCATTTCTGCTCTAATGTTTATCTTGTCGGGGCTAGAGGAGTTTCTATCAATATAGACGGCACACTGAGGTCACAGTGGTGTAAGAGAACGAATGCAGATGGAGGACAAATGCAACCGATGTGATCATACCAGGGACTAACTAACAGAGAAACTGTAACATTGCAGAGGTACTGAGACATAAAATAGCACTTTTGGGAATTCACCTGGCTTCAACACGCATATTCACACACGCATACACAGGCACTCACATCTCTGTGAGTGGGCAGATATCCCTCTATAGAGCCTGTAGCTCATCTATAATTCATCCTCTGCTTTAATAGGCCTGATATTAGTTAGCAGTGTGCTCTGAAGGCTGCCTGATCGAACCTGTGCAGTAGCTGATTTTAATACAAAGAAGCTCTTTAATGAGTCACAAAGATTTTCTGTAGGAAAACCTGAGTTACATAAATTGACAAAATGATTACTGATTGTGAGAGAACAACAAGCACTTTGTGATTCATTTCTATTTTGATTTAACGACTGTAATTAGCCAACAGACATCCTGCAGGAATCTTATATTTTCACAGATTAGCAGGGGGGAAGAATATTTCAGAGCAAAGGCTGGCTCTTGCTTTTTACTAGTCTCTCAGCTTTATTAGCTTACCTGGCTGATATCCATGCGTGCATCACAGCTTAGCGGCTGAGTCGACATCAGTCCGTTTGAACCAATCACAGTGGAGAGCAAACCCCTCTCATTAATCTTCTGAATGGTGGTGCCATCAACGAAGTAGACAACACCTCTCTTATCCACCGCAATACCTGCAAGAGAGAGTCAGAAAGAGATGATGAGAGAGGGAAAGAGTGGGGAAACAGGAGAAGGAGAAAACAAGGAAAAAAGGAGAGGAAGGGAAATAGAGGGGAAGAGAAGAGGTAAAGAGAAGCATGAGCAAAGGAGAAGGGAACAGAGGAGAGAGAAGAGGGCTTCTGCAAGACATCCAACTCAGTTAGACATTCAGCTCAGCAAGCGGCTGTCTTATCAAAAGCACTGCACCACAGAAATGTAATTATATTTCCATTCCAGAGCCCACTAAAGGGATTAGAACAATGCAACTAGAGGAAGAAGTTATTTGTCACATTAGATGTGAGCAGGGTGCCGCAGTGAACTTTTGACATTTGGCACTTGTGCAAATGTGCATTTTAAATGAGTATGCACTCTTTAAACATACGAGTGAATGCCTGCATGTGTATATGTTTATCTGTATTTGCTCTCTACATGTGGGCACAAGCTTTGCAAGTGTGTTTTGCCATGGGGCAGCATATACTTGAACTCTCCTTGCAGCTGAACTCTGCAGTAGATGCAGAGCAGAGATAGAGGAAGAGTTAAGTCCAGGTATTAAAGGTCAGGGCAGACTATGAATCATCTGTTATGGATGAGGAGCGACCTTCATTCCTATCTCATCTCCATGCAGAGAATAGCCCTTTGACTCAACTCTTCTGCAATAATATTCCATGATTCTGCCCTCACCTCTTATACTGCATTGCTGCCAATTCCCCTTGATTGCCTTCACTTAGCATCAATGACAATATTTTAGTTTTCCTATCTTCCATCTCCAGTTCAGTCCTTTTATTTACAAACACATTTTGTTTATGGCTCATCGTTAAATCGTGTCAGATTTATGTGTAGATCTCTTTGTCTTTGGCATGCCTCAAAGGACTTTATGGAGACGAAACCTAAAAATCAATCACAAAACTAAATGGTGTAAATAGAGAACGGCGCCAAGCTGAAATAATCAAATGGCATAGGGAGGCATGAAGGATGGTAAAAAACTTTTTTTTTTTAATGGTTTGAGTGATTACTTGTAGAATTATTTACCTATTTATCTTTTACAGCATCCATTTGATGGTGAAGCATAATGTGGGCATAAAGCATTTGAGTATAAGTGTTGTTTTAGAAAATGTGTTGGCAAACTTGCCTGGGACACACACACATACACCAACTTTTAAATGCATTTAAAATTGTCATGGTGCATTTAATATGGTGGAGTTCTGCATTTTGTTGTTTTGGATTTTATCCTTTTCTTGAATTCATATTATTCTGTGTTATCTCCTAGATAAGTTTTGGTCTTAGTAGTTTGTACCTTCATCATTTCCATAAAGCTTCTATTTGATTTCCAGTTACTGTTTCCTGTTATATCTTGTAAGAGATATGTCCCTTTTGATTCCTGTCTGCATTTCACACCTGAGTTCTGCTGTCGATTACCACACCTGCACAGCCTCAGCCTTTACTCCCCACAGTGTTTATATACTCCTTCTTTCCTTTGTTCTATGTCAGATCTTCGTCTTTGTTCCTGTTCAGTTTCTGCTTAAGCTACAATGAGATTTTAACAACAGTCTGTTTTAAAACCTGGATTTTTGTTTTTTGTGAAGCTCACTTTCTTTTCTTTGATTCAAGATTTTTAGTCTTCATGCTCTTCTGCCTACTGTCGACTGCATCTGGGTTCTCAGGTCCTGGCACCATTGTGACAAAAATATTATGCAATATTGAAAAAGACCCATGAAAAGATATGTCATTGTACAGACTAATTATTCTAAATTACTCTTTTGATTTAGTCTTGTCTTGATTTTGACGACCTAGAGTGTGGCCTGCCTCTCACCAAATAGCATGTGAGTAACCTTCAGACCCCTCCAAGACCTCCATAGGTGTTTATGTGCAATGAACGATTGAACTTTGTAGCAGGCAGTGCCCTGAGCAATTTGTTGCACTAAGCAAGATTTTAGCTAGCGCCCCCTTGAATTGCAGTCAATTTCACAATTGATCTTTATACATTTAGAAGCTGCATGTAGACTACCAGTCATAAGTTTGGATCAATTTACCTGTTAGATTTAAAGGGAAGGTGTGGTGCTATATGTATTAAAGATTGCGTTTTTTCCAAGTAGAAAATAACACACACAAAAAAAACTACACCGAAAAAACGAGTAACACAACATAAAATATCATTTAAAAAGGAATAAAAATGTTTTTACATGCAAAATAAAAATACTGAATGTGAAAACAAGTGAGATAATATTAAATAACCCAGCGCAGACACAACAACCCACAACTATCGTACAAAGTATTACAAAGAAAAAAAATCTTGTTGATTTGCTGCTATTTATTCCAACAGAGGAATATGTCTGCATGTTGTTGACATAAAGGCCTCAACATCACCTAAAAAAAATCACTTTATATTCTTACTTCTTTACACTTCCGTGATACAAAGTAATCCATAATAGCGTCATGTAACTGTTTTATGACAGAATGGTTGCTGCTTGTGGTGGAAAGCCCACTGAGATGTTTTTATACCATCAGAGACCTCTGGTAGGTTTGAATAAGCTGGAGTTCAGATAAGCATCTTTCAGTGTGTATTGGTGAAACCTTTAGTCATGATGCTATGTACCTGGACTGTGCTTTGGTAGAGAGGAGAGGAGCAAATGATGCTGGGGGTGAGGCTGGTTGAAATATTTAAAAAATGTGTCTGAAGAGAGATAAGAAGAATATGTGACTACTGGATTCTACATTTTAGTATAGAAAAATATCTATCTATCTATCTATCTATCTATCTATCTATCTATCTATCTATCTATCTATCTATCTATCTATCTATCTATCTATCTATCTATCTATCTATCTATCTATCTATCTATCTATCTATCTATCTATCTATCTATCTATCTATCTATCTATCTATCTATCTTCTTTAAACTGGTGGTCTATATATAACTTAGGAAATACATGAGAAAACTAAGGTATGAAGGAGTAACCACAATACTCTTTAACACAGATTTAAACTTTTACCATGACACAATTGGCCAAATGATTACCACACATTACTTATAAAGAGGATGGAAAACTGATGGCATTTTAACTGCTAAACCAGCAGAGAAAACACAGCCAACACTTTAAAATAACACCTGAACAATGTTAAATTTCCAAATGAATTAAAGAGGGAGTAACATTAACTTAAGTCGACTCTTGCGATGTATTGATTATGAACAACAGCTAGTCCGAAGTAAGCTAGAGAGGTATGGGCTGGCAGTGGCTCAGATGCTAGAGCAGGTCGTCCAATGATTAGAAGGTTGGGGTTTGAATCCTGTCCCCCAGTCAATCTGTCGTTGTGTCCTTAGGCAATAGGTGCTAAGCTGTAACTGGTTCAACTTCCAGCAGCTTATAGAAGATTGGCTCCTTGAAAACAGATCAACTATAAAGACCTGAGGCAGAAGAGCCACTTATCTCCATCTCCTTCCAACCAGTCACACAGTTTGAAACATATGAGATGCTTGACGCTACTTGGAGTTTGTGGAGGTGGGCTTCTATTTTATTTTCATTGATTTTCTTCATTTTATTTTCATTGATTTTTCCTCTTGTTCTTTCTTCTTCTTCTTTCTTTAATGGTTTCATTTTGCCATTGCTTGGAGTTACTGTAAACTCCATTTACATTTTACATGTTGCTCATGTTATCACTTCCAACTTGTAAACCCTTCATGCTGTTCAAGTTTAACAATGTATCTGTGGCTGCTTGAGATGTGAGGAAAGTGGGATATTTTCATGTTGCATCTTGGCCACTCCTGGCCAGGACAGTACACAATTTAAGCCAGAAATGAAAACTACTAAGCATCTGGTAGAGTTGGCTCATAGAATATCCTATGTGGTGTGTGCACTTTGAGGGAGCATTCACACCTGGATAGTCAGTCATGGAACTCAGTTTGATTGGGCAGGGAATGTCGAGAAATGACAAACCTTCTTTTAGGTTTGGTTTGGTTTGGTATCACACTGCACTACTCAAGAAGGCCAACCCGTCTGGACAATGTCATGCTTGCTAGGGGGTAATATTGCCAAAAATGACTGACGACCAAAAAGGAAAAAAGCAAGGGGAAGAACAAAAATCTGGTTTAAGGTGAATTAAATATCTTACAGAGGTTTACATCATCAGTGATGTAACCTGGGGTCACTGAGTGTTTTTGGGCCTTCCAGCATCAGACACCCTTGCCCAGGCAACCCGACCGGGGCTGATCAGACCGCAGGCTGTGTCCCAGCAGCGTGTGTCCACAGATCTGCCCTCTTGATTCATAGCTACCTTGTGGTTTGCTCTGCAGCTTCATTTGCTGATCTAATTGCTCTTCTCTTTGCCTCCCCAGTGAGGCCCAGCAGTGTGAACACTTTGCAGAGTGAGCTTCCTGTGAATCCTTGGCAGCCTGCCTCCAGAGGTTCACAGGAAGTTCTTCAGCCTTGCCTCCTACACTCTTCCTCCTGATACTTGGCACACTCCCTCTCATTGGCCTCAACTATATGCTCTTCCCAGGGCACAGTGAGTTCCAGGATGATCAACTGCTTGGTGGAATTTGACACTGTAGTGATATCTGGTCGCAGCCGTGTTGATGTTATCCTGGCTGTTATTTGGCTTTTTGCCAAGATCCACTTCGAGTTTCCAGTCAGCAGCAGAGACAAGGAGGCCAGATTTTGCCCATGGTAGTGTATCCAACTTCTCTCCAGCCCGGTGGAATGTGATGGTCTATGGCTTGTAGTGGTCTTAGGTGGTGTTGATGGCAGTGGCTATGCTGTCCGCAGTTTTCTTAAGCAATCAATAGTGGTTCCCTTTATGGTGGCAAAGGTTTGGAGGGAGAAAAAGATGTGCATGCCTAAAGATTGGAGTTATTTATCATCCTAGGTGTGTCTATAAGGTGATGGGTAGTGTTATGCAATAGTGGGTATGGTAATTTCATATTAGAAGATGGAATGAACTTGTGATTTGACACTGGGTGTCAATCTTGAGTTGCATGGTTATAAGGGGCTGAATGTTATCATAGCAGATCTTTAGAGGAAATTGGTTTTATTTAAAGGTGTGAAGAAATTAATTGTTTAGATGGAGGCTTGTCGATTTTTATGTAACTCACAGATTGGAATTGTATTAAGACTTGAAGGTTCATAAGTTAGTGTTGGAGTAGATGCTTAAAGGGCAAGTCAATTATCCAGTGACAATGTGTAGTGTCCTCCTGTTCTTGTATGGGGCCATTCTTTGCACGCCATTTCTGTCTGCAAAATCTCCAGGCTTCAAAATGCCTGTCTACAAACTAATAGATGAAATCACTGTGGTTACGGTCATCTTTTATGTACCGTCTGAGGATCTGACCCTGAAGGAGCACCTCATGATAAAATGGACAGTGGAGTGACACAATCAGAATGCAGAACAATACCAGCTAGTCTTTTATTCAGTCATCTTTAGCATTTCCTCCTGATTTTTCTCTCATTCTGTCATCCTTTCTCTTTTTGAGCTGTCTCTGCAACCACTCTCTAAGCCAGGGACAGAGATCACTTCTGCCCTTCACCCCATGTGCCATCATTTCATCCTCCTGGCCATACAAATGCTTTTTAACCTGGAGATTTTGTTCTCTCACGCACAATCAAAGAGCACCGCCACCACAACTAGATTCACCAATGTCCTTAGACTGAGCAACCCTGGACCAACCCTGTGAGTCATAAATTGTGCAAGTGAAGTGGCGCTGCAGACGGGAGGTGGGCAGGGGGGAGGGCCAGGGTCACCGTGTTTCCTCCAGAGGCCAGAAGGTGAACTGCAGAGCTCTCCCTCCTGGCCCTCTTCATCATCCCTGTGACATAGACAGATTACACCACCCACACAGCCTCACCATGCTCTCCAACAGCACATATCCTCTCCTCTTCTAGCTTCCCTCTGCTCTCCATCATCCTAACTTGATCTTCTCCTTCTCTCTTGTTGTGCCCTCTTCCCCTCTCTTTTTTCCTTCTTGTCCTTTGCTTTGTTTTTTGTTGTTGTGCTCCTTGTATCTTGCAGGTCCTAATAAAATTGATGACCTTAAATCCTTCAGTATTGTCCGGGTTCTGTTTTAATCTGTTCACCTCATTTTCCCCCCTCTTACTTTCGTTGCATCCCTTTTGGTTTTGCTATTCCCCCTCTTTTTAGTAGATCTCATTCAGGACAGGTACCTCAACCCACATTACAGTTTCGGTCTACTTAAGACCCAAATTTAGTATTTTCCTCCTGCTGTATCACCATCCTCTTATTCTTCTTACTTTTCCTTCACTTTCCCATCCATTCCTTCTCCTAACACTTTTACCCTAAACCTGTCCCTGATCTTAGAGCTCATAAATCCTGCACAAGGACATGACCAAGGCAGGCAGGACTCTTTCTCAATACTGATTTCTCTCCCTTTGTCCCTGGATATCACTCTTTCTTCTCGCCTACTTTGGTTCCTTTGACTTCTATCCTAAATTCCCTTTATCCCTTCCTCCTCCTCTCTATTGTTTATTCTTTTATGACATCTTCAGTATGCATACTCATTCAGGTTCAGCATGTCTTCATGTTCACACAAGAAGGCTCTAAATAGCTGCCAATATATCATTAAAGAAAAATACAAGGCTGATACAACAGGCTGATTTATTTATACCCACACAAGCACAACAATAAAGAAAGATGGCCGTTATAGCTTTGTGAAAGGATTTACACCAGTTTATGTGTTGCTTAAGAGTATTTCACAATGTTGATTGAAAAGGCGGTAGATTAGTCCACATTCTCCTCGTCAGGGGCTGGATTTTCTGCTGCTGTGGATATAGCTGTGCGCTGCATTAAGGGAATTTACTACCCCTCCCTATATCCAAAGGATACTCAGCAGACATCAAAAGATTTACCGTTTCTCCCTGGGTGAAACTGGCACTCAGATGTTCATGTTTCGAAGCTGGCAGACACACTAGTAGAGTAACTGAGCTAAATCTCAACTCCAGAGGGAATTAGACCGTTGGCTTAAGTTAGGTTTGATTCTATCATTCAAAAGTGAATTAGATGGAGGTTTGTTGACCTTAGAAAACAGAGGGAGAGGAGGAAAAGAGATGATGATACAGTGATACTTTTCATATTCAGCCCAGATTCAAGGACACCATGCAGTCAAAAAAGGAAGAAGAGAAAGCAAAATAAGTGGGCAAGAGAAGAAGGGGGGCAAGACAAAACAAACATGATGAGGAATTGGCTAAATTAACCATTACAGGGCAATCTCTCCCAGTCAAAGGCTTTCTTTGTTCTGTGTCCCTGTCAGAAGATTATCAGTTAAAAGGACCCCCGGTGGCATTGCAATCCAATCCAGTCTGATTAATGCCTCAGAGAAGGATCTTGGATAACATTTTATTGTGTTGATTACTGCTATTTGTAGAGAAGGACCCACTGGAGTTTTACAAGCAGAGAGAAAGAGGCAAGGAAAGGTGTAAGGTGAGAAATAAGATGAAGTGAGAAATACTAATTATAACATAAGCAGTGGATTAGTGTCTCATTTAGCAGTGAAAGTAGTAACATCAGGATGTGGTATGCTGTGAGTACCCACTGTTAACACCTGAGCCCTCAAGAGCACAGGAAGTAAGCCTTCTGGTATTCAAGTTTGATTTTTACACTACTTTTACCTTTAAAACCTTAACGCTGGAGCTCTTTAATGAGCTGCTGCTATGGAAATGACAATTTTAAACTTGTACAGACACACTGTTGTCTGTCAGGAAGAATAACAACCACCTATTTGTGAAATGAGCCCACATTCTGCAAAACAAAACAGGAAAAAAATATTTAAATCCTGTGTTTGGAGAGAATAATGTGTGCATGTTTGGAAGTTCCATGTCTACCTGAAAACTTTCAAGACACCCACGCAACCACAGCACATATGCACACAGGAGAGAGTCAGGCACACGCACACATGCATGCACACCAATAAGTCATTCAGTCTGCCCTCCCGTCTCCCCAGGCCCAGTGGGCGTTAATGATACAAACTGACGTATTATTACAGCATCTAAATGATGCTCGCTGCAGTTGACTATGGCCGATGGCATTTTGCACTAAGTAACTCTATGTGACTGACAAGTGAATGTAAACAGATGGACAGTTTCACCAGCACAACTGGCCCCAGAGAGGAACTCTGGTCATAAATAAAGTCCACCATATTAGCTTGGGAAAGCCTGGAGGGTTCTCTAACTGCTACAGTCCAACTGTAAGTGAAGCCGAATAAAACACTGTTCCAGAGTGTTTGGCTGCGTGCACGGTTTACTGTTTACTTTCAGCGTTCCTCCTTGAGAATGCACAATTCTGTTTGCATGTGAATGTGTGAATCTATGTGAGTGCGTGCACACCACAGAGTCTGCAAAGCCACGTGTCCGTTGGTGTGTGTGCATGCATGCGTGCAATGAAGTAACTTTGCAAGAAGATAAGGAATGGCAGTTAATCACATTGTGCACATATGCAAATATAGTGTGGATAAATCAGAATGCTTGCAGATGAGAAATTCTCACTCCCCCATACACATGCACACAAACCCCCACATGCAACTTGTGTGAATACAGTGAGGTTGCCCATGTGCAACAAAGAAGGGGAAATAAACCTGATTATTCAATCTCAGCTCTGTGAAATGGCACTGTGAGACATACTGAATGTGTGTGAGAGCACAAGCGTGTGCATTTCACTGGATATCTGATTCTACGCCTGCATTAAAGAATCAAATAATGCCAAGTCTTATGCATTTTGTTTGAGCTGTAATTGATCCCATACTGTGATTCTGCACTTTCTGCATTGGTTTCTTTGCGAATTGCTGTGCTGAAAAGAGGTGTTGATTCCAATGACTCTTATTTTCCCCAATCAAACATCATCAATAAATACAAAACAACACAAGCATGTATTTCTAGTTTATCTTTGGTAAGCAGAAATAATTCATGCGTCTTGCAATTAATTATTCATTAAAGCCCTACAGAACAGACAGTGGCTTAGTAATTAACTCTGAATCAGGCACTGTGGCTCATCTAATTATCAACCACTATAAGTTTGTTAACATATTAACCCATATTAATTAATTATTGATAGCTGTCTTCTTTTTTTTTCTTTTGTAACTGCTATAGTTCCTGTATACACATGTATGGTGAGACAATTTGAGCACAGCAGAAGGAGATTTTGCAATAGCTGTATGATAATTTCTTTGAGAAAAAACTTTTTTTTGTTTCAGAAAATATGCGATTTGGCAGTAATTGCCTTGTTTGATAGCAAAGTCAGATCCAAAGCAATCACAGGGGCGGCAGACAAACTCAATTATAAAAGCAATTGAAAAGCTTTGGACTAGAAAGCTCCATGAAAGGCTGAGAGGTTTGGATCACTGCAGAGCGTCTGCAGATTATGTGGCGCTGTTTAGAACATCAAACAAATGCAAGGAGGTCTATCAATAGAGGCTCCTTTACCAAACATCATCATAACAACAAACCAGTGAGGCGGTGCAGCAGCAGAAAGAGGAATTGGGATCAGATGGGAGGAAACAAATGTTTTTATGACTGTAGAAATGGAATAGGAAAGAAAGCTCCTATAGATTGCAGATCTGTGCAGCTTCCACCCAACGTTTCTGCTGTAAAAAGATATCACAGTAAGTCGACCCCCTGCCATGGTTGTTGGATTTGTATCGTTTTAGATTTTGCTGCCATGTTATCAAAAACTGTGAAAAGGCTTCTTTAGATTGAGATCTGACAAACAAACTCTTAAAGCAGGCGATAACGGTCCCAAGACATTAAAAACTACTGACTCTGTTTTCTGGAACCCTACAATGTCAGATGACCTGACTCTCACTCAAGGAGGTGCAGCTGCTATGCTGAACTATGCCTTCCACCATCACTCTTCTTATTTATCTTTCTGTCAGTGTGCTCAAAGAGTCAAGGTGGAAACAACCTGCATGAGATAAGTTTACTATCTACCCTCATCTGACCTCCCTCCACTCTGTGACCAGCACAAATACTTCCATCTGTATGTTTGAGTGTGTGTTGGGCATTCACCTCTTGTAAATGCAATTTATTCCTCGGCAGCAGAAGAGCTCCACTCCTCCTGTCAGTCTGCCAGCTTCCCTGCAGAGGTTGACAGGCCAGCTGCCAGCAGTGGCCATCCCAACCAGTTAAAGGAACACACACGTCACATTTCCCATGATCACACTGACGTCAAGATGACACACCTTTAACAAGGCACACATAACTAACTGTCTGCTGCTTTGTAGTGGGAAGCAGAGAAGGTCCAGGGACCTGCAGGTTGTCAGTCAAAAAACAGGCATGCGCATGCACACTGACTCACATGAATGTTGCACATCTGACGCACAGGCTCAGCCTCTGGCCTTGGGCCTGCGCGTCTTATTGACTCAGGGCTTCATTACACACACAGTGAGCTTCAGTAATCTCTCTGAAGCCATTCTACACACTTTGCCTACAAACAAGGTAGCTGTCAGTCTGTGTAGTATTCTACCCAACTCATTACTTGAAAAGCAGGCATTTGCCTCTGCTAAAACCAGTGACTCTTACTTTGGTCCTTAGCAAATAATGGCACTGGACCCATTGTTTCCTCTTAGAATATCTCTGAGTCCCCATCTGTACCACAGTTACCAGGTCACAGACTCTGCAACATGCATCCCTCCTCTTCAAATGGCTCATTTATATGATGAACAATAAAGTTCAAACAATTTGACACTGCATGGTGTCGGACACAGTGCAATGATCCATCCAGCACTATCATCAAATCAAATTTCATATCTTTTTCTGATATATTATATCATCAAGTATGGGAGCGTATTGCTGCCGCCCATAATGTATGCAGAGTATGCTGTTGTGACCTAGAAATATTGAGGCACAAAACATTTTAGAGATTCAATAGATATTCTTGTCAAGGAGAAACATTTAAAGGTGCACCAAGTAACAAAATCAAATGTCAATGACAGAAAAAATAATATAACAATCAAAACTGTGTTTCTATTGGCATCTAATCACTTTACTTAAATAACTGTTTTTCACTTAGAATGAGCCATTTATATCTACTTGCTGTGGGTCCACATACATGACAGCTGCCATATTTATGCCACCATTTTAACTACTGTGTCTCTGACTGGACAAACCCTCTGAGCTTTCATACTGCAGTGCTAGTTTTGTTTGATAGGTGCTAGAGCACTGTTTGGGATAAGTAATGCTTGAAAGGGAACATAAAAGGAGACAGTAAAAATGTACACAATTTGGAAGTAGTGGCCTGTAGTGCTGACATCGCTGCACCAGAAGCCACTGGATTTACTCCCAGATTAAAATAAAAAAACATCTCTATGTCTTGAAGAATTTTGGCCACTGACGGCCACCGTCCATTTATAACTGGGCATTTGAAGTAATTTCTATGCCCATTTTTACCACTAGATATCAATAATTCTTACCTGCACCTTAAAGCCATTTTTGTCAAGTATGTATGTATGAGGGGTCATCTTGCTTCTAGAGGAGCTTTAGTGGAGCTGATGTTTGTTGTCAGAGTCGATTTGTTTCTTTATTTTGGTCATTTAAATGACTTACTAAAGTAATTTTTTAATTGTTATACTTGGATTTATTGTTGTACACAGAGTAGGAATGTGTGACAGTTTTGAGGTACATGGTATCACCTACCTGTATGCAGTGAAACGGTGTGCATGTTGCTCTTGGTTAACATGTAAAGCACCAGTCAGGTAAATGTGTTCAAACCATTGAGTTTATGAGTGGTGACTTTTTATGTCGCAGCTGCCTACAGAAAACTAAAATGGAATTAATATATAAGCACTGCAGGGAGAAAAAAGTTGACAAAATAAAGCTGAATTGTCTGATTTAAGGGTGCAACATCAGTGTCATCCAAGGTGTATCAGCAGAATTTCACCATGTGTCAGCCAAGCACAAAGTACCACATTTCTCTCTACTACCCGTATATTATTTTCTCATTCAAAGACTAAATCATTAATGTGTTTTTGTTTCATGTTTTTAAACTCTCTCTCTCTCTCTCTCTCTTTCTCTCTATCTTTCTATCTATCTATATGTATATTAAGATTTGTCCATTTTTGTTTTCTTAAAATCACAGATCAAGTTTGTAATCTTGGAGAGTTGATAGACTCAGATCTGACTTTCAGCAGGCACATCAAAGCTGATACTAAGAAGCTTTTTACCAGCTTAAAACATAAAAAGAATCAAACATTTAGTCTCCCAGAAAGACCAGGAGAAACTCATCCATGCATCCATCTCCAGTAGGCTGGATGACTGTAATAGTCTGTTAATAAGACTTCCCTAAAAGAGCATTAAACATTTGCAGCTCATCCAAAACGCTGCTGCTGGAGTTTTAACCAGAACTAAGAGATCTGAACGCATCACACCAGTTTTAACATCTTTAACCTGGTTTCCAGTCAGTTACAGAATAGATTTTAAAACCCTTCTGATTTTTTACAAATCCCAGAACGGTTTAGACCCAGAATACATCTGTGATATGTTCAGAGAATATAAACCTAGCAGAGTTCTTAAATCCAAAGACTCTGGTCAACTAGTCCAGACCAGAGTCCAGACTAAACACGGAGAAGCAGCATTTAGCTGTTATGCTGCAAACAAGTGAAACAAACTGCCAGTGGAGATTAAACTTTCACCAAAAACCCAGGTTACTAACATTTCTTTTCTCATGCAATAATGTTTGAAAACTGCACACTAACTTTTAACTTGTGTTGCTTTTAATCATTTTAATTTATGATTTTATTATGATTTCTTGTTATTTACTGCTGCATTTTATTCATTTTTATTGCTTTCTTTGCAGCATCAGTAATGCTTTTGTTTTATGTTAAGCACCTTGAATTGTCTTGTACATGAAATGTGCTATGCTAATAAACACACAAAGGTGTGAGCATCTCTTTAAAAGCAGACGTTTGGGCAGTTTGCTTGGCTGAAGCATTCAGGTGTGTGTTAACACAAAGACATGGAGGAAAGACATCAGCAACATTCTTAAATAAACAATGGAAATTCTTTCTAGATTGATGAAAAGCAACAAGCAATTTAAAGTTGATTGAAGAAATTACAAAATACAAACTTAAGAGCCACATCCCAAATTACATTTGCATGTTTAATATAAATGTTTACAACAAAACAAGAAATAAACATTTATGCTAAACATGCAAACATCATTCAGCCTATGACAAAATAAGAAATAGGTTGAATGATGGCTTGTTTGGAAGAGCTGCCAGGAAAAAGCCTTTTCACTCTGAAAAGAACAACTTTTGAACAACCTTCTGTAACAATGTCCTTTGGACAGATGAGACCAAAGTGGAGATGTCTGGTAATAATTCACAGCACCACATCATGTCAACTCTCAAGCACAGTGGTGAAGGGCTGATGATTTGGGCTTGTTTTGCAGCCACAGGACCTGGACATTTTACTGTAATAGAGTTGACCATGAACTCCTGAGCATACAAAAGTATTTTAGAGTCAAATATGATGCCACAGCTGAAGTTTAACTGAAACTGGGTCATGATGCAAGAGGCAAATAGAATGTGGCTTTTTTTCATGACTGCATGACTTTTTTTCTGTGAGATGTTAAAAGAAAACTCCCACAGTTCTCATTTCATAGGACTTATCTACAAATTCTGACTTTTTAACTGTTATTTGCTGAAGTGAGATTATCACCATTGAAGTAAATCAAGGCTATGCACATACACATAACAGAGAGATTTAGATGCTAGAGAAAAAATGCAACTGACTGGAGAGGTGAGTCAATTTGTTCATCTAATATGAGTGGCAGCGGGGCCCCTGAAACTGACTCAGTTAGTTTACACCTGCGCTGTCGGCCACCTGGGACCAAAAAGAAGTGAAGCGGTCACCTCGCTGCTTGCGCCGGCATCCTCATAGCCTTTTTGATGGGCTGTGAGGACACCATGTCTCCCTCCCTGTGGTGAGAGGGATGGAGGGGATGGGTCGATCCTCCGTGCGCCAGTCACCCCGCTCTCTCACTGATTACATTTCTGCTGTGAGAATCCACCTTTCAGCGCCGTTCTGCACTCGGAGAAAATGGCCTTGCTCCCGAGGAAGGGAGCTTTAATGACCGTCCCTCAGTTGGAGGCACAGAGGGGCTTCTAACGTTTGGTGTGTTGAAACCAATTGTACAGCGTAGCAGTTTGAGAACGGATGGTCGGACTCATAAGGTCTTTCAAGTGAGATCATTTTTCAGCTTATTTTCTTTGTGGACACACTCCAGAGTGGTTCATTCAAATATATGCAAGTCATCTTGTGAAAATTCCTGATTATCTTCATGTCAAAATGTTCATCACGAACAAGAAACTGTCTAAATCTTTCCAGTATTGGGGAGTTATACTGCAGAAGCTATTTAAAATAAAAACAGCAGGTCCACTTCATTATGTAGTTCAGTCATGATTGGTGGCAGCTTCTTAACAATCCTCATGGAGTCTTGACCAGAGTTAGCATTACAAAACTAACAAACCCCATAAATGCAGCTCAACTACTTAAATAAGTAATAAAAATAATACAACAGAAAAGGATTAAATTATACACAAACAAACAAAAAAAAGTGCAGTTCAGATGTGGATTATCAGTTATTCCACAACTGATAACTGGGGATTGCATTAGTATCTTTTGTTCTGGAGAAACATGAATTCAACAGGAGGAATATGAGTCAACCATCGCTTCAGTAAAAGCGACTGACATTTCTCACAGTGCACGCTGTGGAGGAGGAATAGCACCTCTCTGCAGCGCAAACCAAGAGGACCCAAATTATGAGTTCAGTGAAAGCCTCAACGCCCTCACGTTCTTTGTCATAATCACGCCTATGAAACTTTTACATTGAAGAACTTTAACATTTGTGTGGACAATAGATTTAGTTCTATTATATACAAAAGAGCTTCTCTCAAAATGCCCCTTGTTCTTTTCCTGACACATAAAAACAATTTTTTTTTTCCTGAAAACCACATTTTTTTTACTTCAACCTTTTAAAAGCCAAGGTCCCCCAATTGGGCTGATGTTGAGAACGCATGATGCCAAATTGTATCAAATTGTGCCAAATTGACCATTTTAGAGACTGAATTTTGTCCTGCTTTGCTTTAATTATAGTTGATCTTTGCAGAGATAATGTTTACATGTTGTACTATGATTTAATAGAGGTTCAGCTCTAAAGGGATATTCATATTTATCCTGAAAAAGTCATTGTTGACTTTTTTTTTCAGTTTTTGTTATGTGCTGTTTTCATTTATTCTTCATCAGGAACACAATTTTATTAATGCATCTCAAGAAATCTCACAAGTGTCCCCTTTACCCAGACCCGGTGCTATGACGGACCCCAGTGGGAAATGCCTCATAAATGAGTTCCTTGAGTTCTTTCCAAGAACCAGCTTTTCATTTTAATTTATATAATATAGCAGTTTCTGTGTTCAGCATTTTGGGAGTAGGCCCATTGCTAAGTTTCCCATGATGCTTTGCAACACTCTGCATTATGTGTTGCTGCATGAGTGAGTTGTATGTGCGATACATTGACTTTCTCCCTCTGTTTGTGAAAATTGTTAATAGATTTCAAATCTAGTGGCATGCGTGATCTAAACTAGTGGATGTATCATTAATTTAAGAACGTAAATTAGAGATGGGATTTATGGCTCCTTGAGGAGCCGTTCCTTTCAAAGAGCCATTCAAAAGATTGGCTCGTTCTCGCAATATCTTACAAAATTTCACAATATATAAGAATGACAAACAATCAAAATATGTACCTATGGGCGGGGATTATTGGGCTTTGCGTGTGTGTGTAAACGTGTGTGCGTGTGACTGTGCCAAAGATTTTATTGAGTGTTTTTATTTTGTTTTATTGAACAATGAGATGTGAACTAAGATATGCATAAATGTTTTTAATCGTGTAAAGAACTTTGTGTTGCCTATGGCATGAAAATCGCTTTATAAATAAAGTTTGATTTGATTTGATGAAGGCAGTGTCAAAACTTTTTATATAAAAAGAATGGCTCACAAATGAATGGCTCACAGCTGTGAATCGGTTCCCATCGTTCATTTAAAAGAACCGTTCAAAAGAATCGATTTGTTCATGAACGTCACATCTCTAACATAAATACATTTATAAATAGTTAACTAATTTTATTTTACTGGTTTGAAAAAACTGGTTCTTTTTTTGGTGCTGAGAAAGCTTTCCTCTGCATTTGCAAGCTGTGTGTGTGTGTGTGTGTGTGTGTGTTTAATTGTTGCAATAATTGGCAGTCAGTTATTGGCTAGTTTGAGTATTAGTATAGACTGGTATCTTTGGACAATGAACCTAAGAAAGTGGTTCAACAATAACATGAGGAAAGACACATTTTAGGTGGCATGCTGGAAGAATTAATCACTTTCAGGAGCTTGGACGATTCCAGCAATGAGACGACACCAAGACAGAAACCGCTGCAGTCACTGGTTCATGTGTCCCCCCTTCTCATCTGCCTGTGGAGGCATCATCTGCAGCTATTAAACTCAGTCCAACGCTGAACCATCCATACAAAGTGGAGTGAGTCACACTTACTTTTTTACTAAGAGTATTTCACTATCTTAGGTTTTTCTAATAGAGCTCATAGAGGTTTAATAGATTGAATAGAGGTAATCAAGGTCTAATAGAGGTTTTATATAGCTAAAGAAAGTGGAAAAAAAATTAAACAGGACCAGTTTGGTTGAGCTCTAGTATGTTTTTTTCAAACTAGACTCATGAAAAGTAGTTGTGCAGGTTAGTTATAATGAAAGCATCAGTGCTGCGCTGAACGTTTGTGTTGTTCTGCTATAAGCGATCCAACGGGGCTGAATGTGCCTGTCATGGTATTGCTGTTTTGGTACTTTGATTAACTGAGCTTGGCCTCAGTGTATCATTTAATTATAAAGTGTGATTATTGGTTGAGATTGCAAGACTCACTTTGCTATTCAGAAATGAAATGCTCTATTTGCTGTTGTTATCAGTCGGGTCACAGTAGATATTCACTGGATCCAATTTTAAGTGTTGGCATAATTTTTTTTTCTTATTTTAGGAAGGTAGTTTTTAAAGGGAAATATATATATTTATTGTATAGAGAAAACTGGGGGGTGAGAGATCTGAGGACCCCACTGCTGCAGCTAGCATCTACAAGAAAGAGTCCAGCGGGTTTCTGGTAACATAAATGATGTCATCAAAAGGTATGCAGGTGTGGAGACATTCACTAAATGGCTTGTTTGTCAACCACCAGCCAAGACAGATACTGCTCAGCATGAAGAATTGTAGCCAAGCAGCAATGTGAAATGTTTTTGTCACATGTTGGTACTTAAAAAAAAAAAAAAAAAAAAAACCCTAGTGATTCAACATGTGAATAACCACAACAAGTATAAACCACACAGCTTCATTTGGCATCCCAGCCCTGCTATCTTGAAACTGAAGGCGTGCCTTGCAGCTGTGGAGCTGAGCGTGAAGGAGACAAATGTGTTGTGTCTGTCTGTGCAGGGCAAAAGAAAGGGAGAGAAAGAGAATGAAAGAAAGCAAGGGACAGATGAGAAATAAAGAGGGGAGAAAAAGAGAGGTAGGCAGGGCAAAGAGGGAAAGATAATGTGAGCTTTAATATAGATGTCTATCTGAAAAGGCTGTGACCAGATGAATATTAAATCAGTCATGTGGCAGTACAGAACAAGACAGCCAGCTAAACTTTCTACATAACACAAGCTGATGTTTTTACTTGTGGCATTTTGAAAGAGAAGATTATGAGACAGAAGTGGATAGCTCTTTTACTTACTTTAAAGCACAGGATACTAATCGGCTGGTTTGGAGGAATTAGTCTAATAGCACACAAAGAAGGCTTGTAAACCACATATTATTGATTGTTAGCAGAAGACAATGAGTACAACTCTAAAAAGCTTTTCACCTCTGTAGCCAGGCTGAAAAAGAGTTATATCTCTCCTTTAGCTTTTTACAAATAAAACTGTGTCACAGACATATCAATTACAGCAGCTTTTAAAAACATTTATTTAAGATTTTGGTCTACTTTTAATAAGCATTACTGAGCTGAATCTCAGCAAAAGCTTAATCAGAACCATCTAAATGTATTTAACACCCAATCCAACTAGACTGCTTTCCCCCTTACTTATATTTCATCTGATCCATTTATCCTTTTAACCATTTTTGTTGCTGCAGGATTTTAAGATTGTTTCAAAAGCCTTTTCTTTATTGAAATGTTTAAGCCAATATAACCCTTTATTCTGCTTCCCTTTAATTTCTAAAAAAAAAGGCAGTAAAACTCAAGGATATAACTATTTGCACTAAAATGGTTTGTTTTTAAGTTTCAGTTGTGATTTAGGGCATATCCCAGCACAGACACAGCACTGGTGGAGCTGAATACTTTTGAACACCTCACTTTTCTTTTTTTTTTTTTTTCTTTTTTTTTGCCGAAGAAATTTAAAATCTTGTATAATTTTCTTTGTACTTTACAGTTGGGTGCCACTTTGTGTTGGTCTCTCAAATAAAATCCCAATACAATATATTTATGTTTGTGGCCGTAACATAAGAAAATGTGGAAAGGTTTTGCAAGCCACTGTATATCAAAATGCACATATACTATTTGTAATGTGCCATTTACTACTTGTGAACATAAATGTACATTTATGTAAATCCCGTTTCCACCAAGGGGTCCAGCTAAGAAGGGAATGGTTTGGTACTGTTTGGTCTGATCTCTGTTGTGCTTCCACAGCCAATTGTACCCTGACCTGTAAGGAAGTGATAGATGCGTCAGCTACGTTAACAGTGTGATGTCATAGTGATGCAATGCCCTCCCTATATTCCTCCAGAATATTTAAACATGATGCTGTTCCTCATTTGTTCCTAGTGCCAAGTCACACAAAAAGTGATGATTCTTTCAGCCATCAGTGGATTGCAGTGTGTCAAGATTCACCCTTTTGGGTCAGATCTGTGAGATTGGGACCCCAACAAAAGGGTCTCAAAAGAGTAGGATGGGTCAGATCGGAAATTCTGGCATCCTTCCCATTTTTTTGCCTGTGAAATGCAAAAAAATAAACAAAAGCAGGCTTATAGTTACCTTGAGGAATGATTTTGAGCCCTAGCAGGTACATACATACAGATTGTACCCTAGGGGACAAAAATGTACTCTTGCTGTACCCCTTTTTTGATTGGGCACATGAATATATTTGGCCCGTGAGAAGAAGCCAAAGAAAACCCACATAAATACAGGGTTTATGTCAGAACATGGGTTTAATGTGAGGATGTGGGTTTATGTGAGGACATGCATTTCTTGACCATCAGTGTTCTTGTTTACAGCAAAGGCTGTACTTTCTTTTTATAGAGACTCAGGGTGTTTGGTGTGGATCAAAAAATTATTTTCTTGTTTTATCAAGCTGTGCTGGAGAGCATCATTAGGAACAGGATGTCAGCACGGTAGAGCAATCTCAGCACAAGCAAAATCTAAACGGTTTCGTCTGGTACAGTCTACCATGAAGGTGATGGGGAGGACTGGTAACCAATCCATCCATGAACAGTCTGTACTCTGACAAGCACAGAGAGTTTTTTTCAGACCCATCACACATCCTTTATCCAGAATACGAGCTTATTACCTTTTGGTAGAAGATACTAAGTTCCAAAATGCAGACTGAATTGTTTAAAGAATTCATTTATCCCCATTTCTATGAAGATCTTAAATTATATTAAATAGTGTCTTTTATGGCCACATAGATTCTCTTTAGGCGATGTGGGGGTTGTGTAATGACATTTTGATTTTTCCAAATGTGTATTATTCTATATATGTACAGTTGCTTGTAGACTACAATAGTTTGCTATTGTGTTGTGTGATGTATTGATGTCAACAAGGCAGTTAATGTAACAGCACATGAGTCCAAGCCAAATTTCCCTATGGGGACAATAAAGTGTAATGGTAATCATCGTAATTGTAATGCAAACTCCCTACAGAATCCCACCTGAGGTTAAAACCAGGAACCTTATTTCTGGAGACAGTGCTAATCACCACACCACTGTCCAGCCCAGCATTAAGATACCTGCAGTTGTAGTGTTGTAGTGTACATGGCTGCAGAACAGTCTGCCACCAGGGAAGCACGAAGTACGAATGCATGCATAATTTACTTAAAAATGATCTTCTAATATGTCATGGAGCAGTCCAGTTGAGCAGTCCTGGGAGTCAGTAGTTTTAAAATTCCTTCAGCTACGTCAGTAGCATCCACACTGCAGACTATATAGCTGTGACAAAGTCAACAGGAAGATCTGGGCCATATCTCTGCAATTCTTTCCCCAGTCAGTTGCTCCCTGGCAGAAAAGCCCAGTTGTACCTGTATGCTGTAAGCTTTGCTCGATGGCATCCCCCCCCCTCCCCTCCCACACACACACACACACACACACACACACACCTGCTATATTCTCAGCATTAGTTTAGAGAGAAATGAGTCTCTGGCAGAACTTGATATTGTGGCTGCTCAGCGATGCATGTCTGCTGCACAAATCACTGCCGTTCTTCTAATTATCATGGATGCTGCGGTGAGAAAACAAGCTGTGGTAGAAAAAGCATGGCCCAATGGCGTCTCTCTGTTTTGCATTATCATAGAGCTTGCTGCTGTTTGCCTTGCTGTGTGATTAATTCATGTGTGTATCATTAATGCAGGAATGTCCAGGGGCAAAGACAAAAGCTCGGTCAATGTGAAATAAAACACAGGAGCAGGCTGTTAAAAACTGCACACACATATGAGAAAATCACACACAAACCGAATCTGGGAGCTAAAAACACAGTGTGACTTATCTGATGCCCTTGTTTTGTGAGGCAGTGCTCTGTTTAAACCAACAGAAACAATGATAGTTGACCCTCTGAGAGGAAAGGCAGCCACAGGGCCAGTTTAATATGCAGATGAGGTGTGGCACTGCTGCGTTAACGCAAAACGCTCCTCTCTCCTTCCATTTCATCCATTGCCTTGTACTCTGTTTTCTTCCCGTTCTCAATTTTCCTGTTGCACTGCAATGTTATTTTTCTATTCTTGGTTGCACTCACTTTCCCTCTCATTTCTGAGCTCCCTCTTCTCTCTATCAATTTAATCTGCCCCCCCACCCCCTCTTTCTCCATTTTGTCAGATGCAACAATCACTCTGTACTAAATGCTGTGGGAGCCCAAGGTAGAATAACAATGGCACAGTTGTTCCACAGAGCAGCTGGCACACAGAGGACAGCCCTGGGAGATCTGAGGACCTCACTGCTGCAGCTAGCAAATCCAGGTTGGGAATTAGCAGATTTGGGAAAAGTGATTGTAAGTGTCTAGTTAAAGGACACAAACACTACTGAGTTACTGGTGTGTTATAGTTTGTGCATCTGACAATAAATGAGAGTCCTGTAAAATTTCCTGTTATGTAAACATCAGTACGGAAGAAACATCATTTCCAAAAGTTTCTAACAGTCATTCAATTGCAAGAAATCTAATGGTTTTCGGGCTGTCAAAAATATGGCTGGGCTGAATTTGGTAAATGTAAACATGACAATAAAGATATTAACTGCATTTTTTAAATAAAAGTAAGTGAAGTTCCTGATTTGTCCATGTGAAGTTGCATTTCAATGTTTAAATGCATACGTTTAAATATAACGGATTTCCAAGGTAGGGGATAACTAATCTTTTATATCTTTCCTACATAATAGGTAGACTTATTATGAAGCGAGTCAGTTCAGGTAGCCAGGATTACTACAGACATGTGGAAATGTACACAAATGTACATTTAAAAAGACTTCTAGCTCTTGAGAAGTTACTCTAATCCTAATGTTAAATGCAATATGTTTCAATGATTAAATGTTTTGTGATTTTGTAGCCCTCTTGCATTTTAAAAGTTGTAATGACCATATAAATAAGTAAATATGCAGGTGTTTAAAATGTACATTAAACAAAATATGTAAAAAGAACTGATCAAATAAAATCAATGATAAAAATTAAAGACTTACAAAAAATACAATATTATAAGTGAAGTTTTTTAAAAATTATAAAATTGATTTAAAAATGCTAAAATTACTAAAATTTTATAAAGATTTTATAATTTAAGAAATAAAAAATACTTTTATAAATTTACATATAAATATAATTATAAATAAAAAATTTAACTATATTTCTGTATGTAAATATAATAAAAAAATGATAAAAAAATATACATATATATAAATTATGTAAATGTGTAACTGAGTATTATTTAAACTAGACTTTTTTTTCCTCAAGAGGTTTCAGGTTATCCATAATGTTTTCTAAAAGGTTTAGTTAGTTAAATGTAAACATTTTGATAATGTATTTCTCTTTCTTTAGAGTAAAAGAAAGAAGTACAAGTATTTATTTATAGGTTATTATGCTGTTATTATAATGGTTCAGCCTACTTGGGAAGAAGTTGCATGTGGCCCCTGAACTAAAATTAGTTTGATACCCCTGAAATATGTGTCTATCATCTCGACATGTTTCAACCAGCACCTAGTAATGTGTTACAAGATGGCATCAATTTACCAAGCTGTCTGTGTACCATTAGGAAAAAAAACCCCCCAAAAAACAAACAAAAAAAAAAAACATGTATGGACCATGTATTCTGTATGTAACAACTGAAAGAAAATAAATGAAAATGAGGTTCACTGCTATCACTGCCAGGTAAAGCTAGCATGTCATAAGTCAGGGATGTCCAGCTCCGTGACTCAAGGGCCACAGTCCTGCAGGTTTTAGATGCACCGACACACCTGATTAAAATGAAATGGCTCACCCCAACAACTTTTTCTCAAGTTCTGCCCAAGCATCTTGAACGATGAATCCAATTTGAGTTTGCCACACAAAACAACATCCAAAACCTGTAGGACAATGGTCCTCGAGGACTGACTTTGAACACCCCTGTCATAAGTGTACCACAACTATGCACAATCCCACAGAAGGTCGAAAAGAAAACCTTTTAGAACCGGAGGGAGGAAACTGTACGTAGGATTATAGTTTTAGTGAGCTAAACACTCAGTTAGCGAGTGTTGAAAAGCTGTTTCTCACCACAGATTCATAAAACAGAGTCATATGTAAACATCACATGTTGTTACGTACTCAAGTGTACGTATGACCAAAGCCATGTCACAGCAGCATACTGCTGAAAACCTCACCAGTGTGCTTTCAATGACCACTGAGCGCTGAATGAAAAAGTCACAGCATGTGTAAATGAAAATGTTAGCAACATGGTGTTAGCCATATTTGGACCTGGGAGTGGCTGCATATCAGCAAAACACTGTTACTGCACAAACTTGATTTCTAATGTTGAGAGTATGAACTGGTGACAGCAAGTGAAGCTTGATCCATGCAGATGAGACAAACTGGGAAACGCTCTTGTGCACTCTGCCATGTTTTAAGCCATTTTTTGTAAATGAGACCAGCACCCAATGTGTGCAGATATTCATTCATCTAAGCTGCTTATATGTCAACCACCAGCCAAGACAGACACTGCTCAACATGAAGCCTGGCTTTCCTGGTCTGAGGGTGGTAGCTGAACAGCAATTTAAGGCATATTCACCCCTGGCTATGACTTTTTTCAGTTTTTAAACACCCTGGCGGTTCAACATGCTAATATCCGCAACCACTTTAAACCTCACAGCTTCATTTGGCAGCCTGGCCCTGCTATCTCCACACCGAAGGCGTGCCTTGCAGCTGTGGGACTGAGCATGAAGGAGACAGATGTGTTGTGTCTGTCTGTGCAGGGGAAGAGAGAGACAAGGAGACTGAAAGAAAGCAGAGGATAGATGAGAAAAGAAGAGGGGAGAAAGACAGGCAGGCAGGGTAAGAGGAAGAAATGTGGTGGCAGTATGTCAGCTACTGATAAGGGCATTAGCCTGCCCCCTGTGGGTCAGAGGGAGAGACTGACAGTGCCAATGCTTACACCAACATGTGCACGCACATAAATGCACATACCTCTCTGTAGATGTCAGCTTTGCTGTCTGGGACTAGTCAACAAATAACTGATAAGACCTGCACATGGCACCATCCAACAACTAAACTCTCAATCACCAGACTCACTCTGAACTCTCCTGTCCAAACAGACACACAACTATTATTGAGCAAATTTGTACATTTTCTAAAAATATATATAAAATAGGATTCTGTCATGCTGCGAACACACGGAGTCTATAGATGAGAGCCAAGGCTGGCGGGTCCCGTGGGGCTGAAACCTCTTTCATGTCAGACACGGGATCCATCCTAAATGGAGCAAGGCCTTTTATTTACTGAGCTAATTGAGTGCAGAACTGCATCTGGAGCCAACTCTAAACAATGCCCCAGATCTTGTATTCATAAGTAAGTGTTTGAAGGACACAAGATAATCCCTGCAGCTTACACAACAGGGAGACTATAGACTTGGGTACCAGCAGGCTGCTTAATAATGCTGCAGCATTGCTGGCAAAAATCAAATCATGTATCGCTATTTAACGACGGTTAGCCATGCTGTAACAATTTTAAGTATAAATGTGTAGCTTACCATGACTATATCAACACTGGGCCACAAGGGTGATCCACTGATCAGATGGGCGAAGAGACGAGGGGAGGGGGATGAGAGGGAGCATGAGAAGGAATAAAAGGAAAGCTCTAATTTTAAGCAGGGAGCTCACCAGAGGACACAAGACAAGATCAATGGTGGAGAATCACAGAAGCACAACTTCAAAAAAGAAACAGACAGATATTTCTCTGTGAAGTCTACCACTCATTACCATTGGTAAGAGGGTGCAGGGAGGAGAAGGGGGGAGGAGTGTGGGCTGTGGCAGACAGATGACAGGGAACCAGGGGGCTCCAGGCAGCAATCTCCAGAGGCTTTCTAAGCACTGGTTACTCTGAGTACAATAGCCACAGAAGAGAGTCTGTGAACAGTTATGAGTCAAAAAGTGTGAAACACCTTTCAATCTGCGAACAGGAGGAGTTTGGGGACAGAATATTCTATTAGTGTATGATGACTGAGATACAGCATGTTCTAAGTATAAGGGGCATGTAATTGTGAGGATAATAGTTGATGTGTTATGTCTCAAACTACAGCAAAAATCATCCCCAGTCTTTTTTCTCTTATCTGCTTCCTGTTTCATTTTCCCTCCTCATTACCTGGCTGGAGAAAAAAAAACAAAAAAAAAAAAAAAACAAACAATTTGCTTCACATTTGGAGCTACTTTCTACTTAGTTTCAGTCAAATTCAAATATATAGCATGTTTTCACTGTCCTCTGTGACAACCAGCTGTCCGGCTTTGATGTCAGACAACCGTTGCATGTATGTGACTTAGGTCATTTGAGATTGTGGGTGAGCAGGGGTTAAATCTCCCGTGTGACTGGAGGTGAATGTGTGGGATTGGTGAGGGCAGTCAACTGCATATTTCCTCCTTCTAGCAGCCTCGCAATTTATGACAGCCACAGACTTCCATCATGGTTTCACCAAGTCTGATTGCTCCTGGTGGAAACATAAAACTGGCTAATTAACTTTCAGAATGTGATAGAAGTGAACCAACACAGAGCCAAACTAAGGCTTTTTAAAAATGTAATTACATCCACAGCATCCATAGTTCTCACTTCAAACGTCTACAGGTGTAAATCACTTTGATCATGGTACAATATTGTATTGAAACAGAGGATATCAATCTGATATTTGAAGATATCACAAATTTCTCTATGATACAGTTTATATTGAGTTTAATTCAGGAGCGAGTAATCCATGAGATAATACTACATGCTAATGTTATCACTTTCATTTCTATTAAATCATAAAAGCAACTAAAACATCAAAATATAATTTTATTCTTGAGCTCAGTCAGACATTTTTTATTAAAAACAATGTTGACTGTTCGTTATATGTAGCATTAAATTGTTCATACAATAAAAAAAATGACAATAAATTTATATAATTAAAGCAAGTGTGTATTACAAATGTCTACAGTATCTATCTCTCATCAGTATTTTTTATTTTATGCTACTGGCTCATTTCTTTATGGAACTGGTGTTTTGATGCATACTGATGTATTGTTACACCCCTATTAAAAACACCTTATTATTCTTTTGCATCAAAATAGTACCCTTTAAGTACAGGGTATCCATTTAAAGCCATTTTACAAAATCTGGGTAAGACTTACAGCTGATATGGATACGATGCAGATGCACTGCTGTTGTAGGCCAGAAAAGGGAGCAAAAATATGGCTCCTAACAAGGCTATCACGTAGAACAGTACAATTCAACCCAAACAATCATATTTTCCTAGACTTAACCTGTTGTAATTAAACCATGGAGCCTAAAAATAAAACAAAAAATGGGAAAACAGACAAAAAGAGTCTGCTCAGGAGTACATGACTTATTCTTGGACTGTCCTCCAAACATGGGCTTCCATGATCATTCAAGATGATCTCCTAATTAAATTTAAGCTGAAATGTTTATATATATATATTTAAACTAAAGTGCTTCTTGCATCTTCACAGCCAGCTATGAAGCTAAATGGAGTAATTTTGATCTCTTATCACTGATGCCTTCACTTGTTCCACATGACATGCTGAAGCTAACAGACAGGGCAGAATAAAGGACACAGAGATATAATACAACAGCAGAGAGGACACAGAGCCGGAATCCACTCCTGTCAGCCCATAAGAAAGGGTGGAACGATTATCCGAGTCACACTGACACTCCAGGCTTAATGTCTGAGAAATGTGCATTAATTCAAACAGCTTGGCTAATGCTCAGAATGGAGGGAATCAGGGCTGAATCTGCAGACTTATCTGCATTAGAAAACCTTAATATGACAGGCATTTTATGCCATACGTTTAGTGCCTGTAAGTGCCATTTTCCCTGTAAGTCAGGGGAAGCCATGCTTACCCTTTTAGTTGAGCCATAATTGTCAGTGTAATACGAAGTGTCAAATGTTCCTTGTTCTAAGAGCATAATAAAAATGATTTTCCACTTGTTCCAGACAGTTTTTGTGACTTCTTTTGCAGAAATTTTCTACAAATTAAAAAGAAACAATCCCTTTGAATTATAAAATGTACAACAGTTGGTTAGTTTGTGGTGAAGAAGTGTCAGGAGTTGTTACCGAAGAAAGAATAAAGCAATAATTTAGCACTTTTCTTGCTATACTGGCCACACAAAGTGCTTAACTCTGTGAAGACCAACATAAAAAAAGAGAAAAAAAATGATTATTATTATTTTTAATTGGAGCTTGCCTTCTTTTTTCATTTTGGCAAACTATTTGTTTTTAACTGCAAAACACTGATAAATCCACCAGGGGGCAGAACATGTGACAAATTGTATAAGACATGACTCTTAGAAAGTTTTGATTATGTTTGTGATGTAGATGTCTCAAAAACTCATTACAAAACAAACCAAACTACTTTGTTGGCGAACACATTCAGTACTTTTTTTATCATATCCAAATGAAACATAGTCTACTATGATTAATCTAACAATACTTTATAATACATCAAAGGAAATTTCAGGTTGTACCCAAGGACAATTCATCATGTGGCATGGAAGAGCTCGGGATAAAACAACCGACCTTCTGATAAGAGGATGACATGACGTATCCACAAAGCAACGACCTCACAACTCAGAATCAAAGTTATTACAACTTTCATTTTCAAATCAAACATGACATGAATGCAGCATGAGCTAAGGTCTGATTAGACAGATGAAAAACACCTGTGCCAGTGTGTGTGTGTACAGTTTTGAGGTAAATGGATAAGGCAGTGCGTTGCTCTTTATGGTGAAAAGGCAAATGATGCGGTCAGAGGACCACCAGCTCTAAATTATTTCTTTTGAAATTTTCCAAGATAATCATATTTTTTTTTATTTTGTGAATTATGGGTAACTAAATGCAACACATAAAAGCTTGTTCCAGTTCAAGGAGCCAAAACTAACTTAATAGACCTTATTTTTTCACTGAGACATTTTGAGTTGTTACAGGAAGAAAAACACAGGTGCACCCAACAATAATGATGGCCGTACTCTGTTTAAGTGCTGCGGACTGACGGTGAGTCAGCGTGAATAATACCTGGAAACCAAATCTGGAACACCTCAGTGGACTGCTGCCATCATTATTACTTGTATTAGTCACACCTGGGCTGCTCCTACACTGACATGGCAGAGCATCTGCTGGAGAAAAGGTCCCACAGTCCTTTGGCAGACAATCCCTCTTTTTTTTTTTTTTTTTTCTTTTTGCAAAAGCAACATTTTTTTTCTTTATTTTTAATCACAGAGGGAAAATTAAGTAATTACCTGTAAAGGTAACTGTGACAGTCAGTAATAATCACCAAAATTAGATGACTGAATAGTGGAAAAACCGTGTCGTCCGGTCAAATCAATTTATGTTTGAAAAGTGCTGATGGCAGGGTAGAGAAAAGGGCACGAGCAGCATGCATCCATCAATCTACCAGAGCTAGCTGGGAACATGATGGGGTGTTTTTGTGGCAGTACACAGTTGGATCCTTGAACCAATTAAGCATTATTTTAATGCCCCAGGAAAACTCAATATTTCAGTCCTCAAAGTGCAAGAGACAAACCTTTACAAGAATGACTGATTAAAATAAAATCAAAACAAGACTTCACAGTCACACATAGCTGTAATACTGGTGCAGATGTTACACTTACTTAAACATTTATAAATGTACAGTAATAATCTGTTCATTAACAACAGCTACACATTAATTATCTTTTGTCTTACAGAGCATTGGTTAACTGTGTGTAGTATTTAAAATAATCATTTGTAGATAATTCAAAATGTGGGGAATTTGTTTGTAGGAAATAACATCCCATAATAAATGTTGCTGCAAAAGTCTGCTGGAGCATTCTGTATAACACAAACAGACGTAGAAAAGGTGGGCTGTTCCCCGTGTCGGCATGACAATACAGCGGTATGATGTCGTGCTGACGTCTCTGAACTGTGAGGAGAGTACATGAGCACCTTTTCTTCAGAGCACAGGATTAAATCAAGTGCCGTATAACAGGGATGGGTATAGTTCTTCATAGTTCTTGGAGGTGTTGCTACTTCACAAAGCTTGTATTTTTTACTTTTTTTGCATTGTGAAGCATCAGCTTGCCATGGAAAGCCACAAACATGGGCAGCAATTTTGTTAGTGTGAACAAGCAAAGCTGCAACAAATCCTCCCACCAAAGCAACCAGACAGGTTTTTGTTTCAGGCACCAGACCCTGTGTAATTGTTGTAATCAAGACCACGTCTATACAGAGTCATGTTCAGGTGTAGCCACTTCAGTTTTTTTTTTTTTTTTTTTTTTTTATCATTTGGACATTTTGTCCACAGGAAACTGTTGTTTTGGGACCCTGAAAACACTCATTTTTGAAACCAAGTCCTATAGTGAATAAATGGAGGTCATCAAAATCTGCTATACAACAATATTTGAAAACATATATCCCTATCCTTTTAAATATACATATTCTTGCCTTTTATACTTTACCACAGGGAGTTGTGTTGTGTTGTAATGTTGTTGTACATTTCACATGTATAATGACAACAAAGGCATTCTATTCTTTTCTATTCAGATGTGAAAGAACTACTTGGTAGCCACACCTTTTCGTACAGTAGTAGAGAAGCTCATTTCTATCTGCTGACTTTGATTTTTCTTCTTGGCTTTTTGGTAGTTGCATAAAGAGAGTCCTCAAAGAAAAAAGGTTGGGAACCACTGCTCTAAAGTACTGCACTTATAAGCAGTCAGAGGGGAATATAAATATGAAGGCTGTCTCTATAGAGAACTAATATTACACTAAAGTGTTTCTTCAGATTTGGAGGGTGTGATTACACACAGCACTTACAACCATGGCACTTGAGTTCAACATCCAGATATAACCAATAACTCTTAACTGAACAGCTACTGAAACCCTAACTCAGCTAATTTACTTAGTAACAATTTAAAAAACGACCATGACAAAAATACACAAGACCTCATTCACCAAACATTCTTACAAACTTCTTCTTACAGACTTATTAAGTCCTGCTTACAAACTTTACAAAAAATGTGACATTGATGAAAATCTTCCTACGAACATTCAGGAGTACTTTTAGGAATAGTTTCATTTCTGACACCTTGTCTTCTGTTATTTGAAATTTAATAATAGCATTACAGTCATGTTTTTGTCAGATTTTTCATATAATGTTTGATAATTTACAAATCAATCAATTTTTTTTTATTTTAAAATGAATAGCTAAATACTACAGATAGTTTTTGACTTTATTATTCTCCTTAACTTTTCGGATGGATTAGTAATTACAAATCTGAGGGGGAAGATACAAACAACTTTTCAGTTTGTGAGTCGGATTGAGGGTTTTCGTAAAAACTTCTGAATAAATTTAAGAAGATGTTGGTGAATGAGGCCTGTATTGTTTTACAATGCCAAGTTGACTTAAATAGTTTGTTACCTCCTAGTTGGGCTTAGGAATACAAAATGTCATAGTTTTGACTAAAATACATTTTTTATACTATGCCCCCGCCACCTTTTACTGCATTTTTACATCTCATAATTATAAAGCACAGAAGGACACGATGTTGGGGAGATTCATGACACTGATATTTTATCATATATAACTTATATTGATGAGGAAATAGAAAATGATAAAATATGTTAGGCTGCTCTTTGTGATACAGTTATAGATCTGTCAGCCTCCAGTATGATCACGCTTATTAACTACTGGAGGAGAAAAGCTTTAGAGCTCAGTGTCACAGATAATTTAAGATTTTATGAGCTATTTATAGGAAATCATGATAGCAGCTTCTTAACATGTTGCACTTAGCTGAGAACGAAAAGGCTTTTTTGGGGGAAATACATGTGACCAGTTAGATTAAAGGTCCCATATTATGCAAAATTCACTTTTTAATGGTTTTTGGAACAGTCATACTGGTCCCCCCGCATGTGTAGGAGACCCGTAAGTGTGAAACTCTTTCAGGCGCTCTCTCTCCCCCCTGCTCCACCTCTAGGGAAGTAAGCGCTGAAATGAGCTTGTTTGAAAGCGTGTACGTTATGACGTCATAAGGGACAATAACCACTCCCCACAGAGCGATGGACCCGTCTACCGGCTCTCAAAGCCCGCCCTCTAAAAATCACCTAGCGCCCAGTGTTTTTCCCTCTTCGGCAACCCTCGTTAGCGGACATGGCTAAGCGACAGAAGCACTGTTCTGTTTGTGGCTGCATAAATGAACACGAAAACGTTTTTTTACTTCCATCCACTGAACCCACGAGGACTGAGTGGATTAATTTTATTTTTGGAGGAAATGTACCCGGAAAACTTCCAAAGGTTTTGCATGTCTGTGGCCAGCATTTCAAAGAGGACTGTTTCCACAACATGGGGGCATGGAAAGCAGGCTTCGCCAACCGTTTGAAGCTGAAGCCAGGTTCAATACCAACTGTCCGTGACACAGCTGGAGAGGTAAGAGCTGGCAGTTATTTTATCGTTTCGGCCTTATTAGTCTGATAGCTTGAAAATATATTAACCTGTCAATCACCTCATGACGGGCGATGCGATGGGCGGAGCCAACAGCTGAGCTGCTCCACCAGGGTTCCGCCCACCATAAACGGCACATTTCTGAAGCTGCTAAAAAGAGGGAGGTGAAGAGAAGCCGCTGCACTCAAACTGGGGGTCGATTTGTCCATACCATGGCGGAAATATTTCATTTAGATATTAATGAATGGTCTCAGATTGGGAATAAAGTGTATAATATGGGACCTTTAATACTGAAGTAGTGGCCATCGCTGTATTAGCCAGTGCTTCACCCTCTAGCTAGGTGTTCCTGCTGTATTATTGCTAAATACTGATCCATTACTGTTGATCACAAATCTGTATCTGTAGCCTGAATGGATGATAAATGGAAGTCATTCTTGTGGCAAGAGTGTGTAAAAACTGTGACCTAACTGAGAGGGTGAGTTCACCAGCTGTACTGAGTCGATCATCCTACCTCGAGGGTTATTGAGTGCAGCTTCAGTGGCCTTCCGGCCCTCTCCGCAGTGGCTCTGGTCAAAAGGTAGACACTGCTCTCCTGTTCCAGCTACCACCTCAAGGTTGCGTGATGGATCTTTCGGCTGCCCGAGGTTCCTGACTCTGTAAACTCTGCGACCGCTGGTGTCAGATACGTAGAGGACCTCGCCCACAGGGTCCATGGCCAGGTAGTACTTATGAGCAGGGCTGGTGCTGGTAAGAGAAGGAGGACAAAGTTACTAGAAAATAAGATGATGCAGGAAAGATTGTAAAATTGTAAAGGTTTTTCCCCCAGACATGCTGATTTATTTTTGCTTTCCTATTTAGAGTAGTATCAAACCAAAGTTTGCAGTTATTCTGACAGAGACTAGCCTAGTTTTGTAAAACATAATCCTCTTCATGACTAACAAGAGCATTAGTTGAAAAGAAAGTATTTAGAGGCAATCAGGTCATCCCAAAGAAAAACATTAGTGAGACTCTACCTGTACTGAAACAACAAGATTAATGTCTTCTCATTTACATAACACACACACACAGCCATATCCACTGCAGCTGAACAGCAGCTCCTTTTGGGATTGTGTCTATTTGGCAACCTTTTTAAATATATTTATAAAAGTACCAACATGTTTAAGAACTTATAATCAACAGTAATGCAACAACTGGAGTTTAAGCAAAAAAATAGTACACTATACATCAACAACAACAAAAGAAACTACAAAAAAATAGCTCAAGTCTCCCAAAACAAGTATAAAACTTCCATAAGACAAAGAAATAATTGTAAGAAGAAACCTGAGAAGGATTCATTTAGAAAAAGAGACAATTTATAGAAGGTTTTAGCACCATAACCACACAAAGAAATGATCATTGCATGGACTAAAAATACTGGAACCCATAACCTGACACTTTGCCCCATTCTTTTTTAAAGGTGACCACTGATGGTATAAGAATACATTGATTGATCAACATATGTTACCATCAGTGTGTGAAGTCTGGCATTCCATCGATTGCTGAAACAGGACATTCAAAAAGAAATACATCGCCATTCTACACAATGCCGAAAGGAAAGTCAGTCAGAGTATAGGATACTCTCGCCAATGATGCCAGGGTCTTTCTGTCCTTTGTTAAAGCACATGTGCACATGAGACTCTCTCGTGTTATGCAACAAGTAAGTCACCATATCAGTTCAGATGCTCTGGTTCTCCCAGTGAGAATATCCAGTGCTTTTATTAAGTAATCCTTCTTAAAATTTCAGAGGTTATTTGTTTTTTCCAGACATCTTGTTATTATAGACCTGTCCAGTGTGCACATGTCACACTCTGCCTTAATCATACTTGTCATTCTTTATGATGCCTAGGAATTTTATGCAATGCCTAGAAATAGTATGTAACAACACACATATTTCCTACCTTACCAGAAAACAGTATGCATTCAATAGGTTTATAATAATAATAATAATAATAATAATAAAGAGGTCACCATACAGTAAGAAGATAAAATAAATTAAAATATATTAAACCTGGACACTGAAGACTAACAACATGAAGTGAAATTGATGACAGGGAGTAATACAGTTTAAACAAATAAGTCTTGAGTTAATCTAAAAAGTGGAAATGAATCAGTGTAGTGGAGGTCACGGGAAAGTAAATAAAATAACTGGAAAGCAGAATGATCTGCCCCTGATGGTGAGGCAAACAGAAGGGACAGTGGGATGGATGGCAGAAGAGATCTGAGGGTATGAACAGGTAAGGTAAGGAAGGGCAATGCTATCAAAAGCCTTGTTGGTGATTTTATTATTATTTTCTTTCATTGACATTTATTTTACCAGATGAAATCTTTGAAAATCACTTTTCATTTGCAACCATGACCTTGTCAAGAGGTTCCAGTAAAGAGAAAAACTAAAATACAGAGAATGCAGAAACACATAGAAACATATAAACACATAAATTACATATAAGTAGCAGTATTTTGAAGTGAATGTGATATGTGACAGGGAGCTGCTGCAGAATGCGTGTGAAGTGATGGGTAAATGAGGTGATGATGATGCATCAACTGCAACAGAAACATCGATTAAAAAGCTAAATGAGCCAGTAACATAGATCCAAATAAAAAAAAATCTACAAAACACCAATACAGCGAGACTTGCAAGACAAACTTAATATATATAAATAGAGGTTTTTCTTTATACATATATTTACATTTGGTGCAAAATTTAAAGGTCAATATGCAGAATGTGACTGTCAATATTTGTGATGTCATTAAACATTGACTTGTTATCTATTGAGCTGATATAATATTCTATTGTGGTCATACTTAAACTCCTAGTAACCACTTAACCAAGTGTATTTTGAAGCTCTAAATAAGACTTCTATTTGTTTTGGCCCCTTCTTTTGGAGTCAACTGCTTCCCATCTCTCTGCTTTAAATAGTTTTTTTTCTCCCTTGACTGGTAATTTAAGCTGACATCAGGGCTCACAGCAGGCTACCTCATAATGGTTAAATGTTTTCTTATCATCCATCCTTGGGTGATTTTTAGATGTATGCTTTGGATCCGTATCCAGCTGGAGGGGCCATGACCTGCAGAGCTCTCTGACACTGGGCAGTATGTTTCTCTCCTTAAAGCCTTGATCATCTTCTGATTGTGTTTTGCTCAGTACTGATTCGAGATAGCTCGTGTCAGTGTCAGCAGAGCAGTCCAGAAGAACACCTTTGTGTCTCACAGTGGGGATTCTGTCCTCTCTTTGAAAGCTTGGCTTTTGTCCTCTAAACTCATCTATATAGGACATTTCTATAAAGCGCTATGACATGGAGTTTACTAAACACAAGCTGGATGAGTCAGATTAACCTCCAGCTCCGGTCCTCGAGGGCCACAATCCTGCAGGTTTTCAATGCCTCTATCTTCCAATGCACCTGACTCAAATTAATGAGAATTCATAGGCTAACTTATCCATTTGACTTGAGTCAGATGAGTTGGAGAAGGGACACGTGGAAAACCTGCAGGATTGTAACCCTCGAGGACCGACTTTGGACACTCTTGACTAGTTGCTATTGTTTCCTAATTCTTGTCCCATCATTTTGGTCTGTTTAGAGTTCATTTTGGGATTTTGAAGAATGGCTGTGGCACTTTATCACTTTGGCACTATAAACACTGGAATGTCAAACTTGTCTTCTACAGCTACTCTTTTTTATTTCTTTGTGTTAAGTGTAATACTTGTACCAAACAGCTTGCTGAGAGCTAAGATTGCTATGATAATTGAAGATAACAGTCTGCAAGAAACATACTTTTAAATCCATATGTATCAACACCACTTTGTTGCCCAAGATATTTTGCCCAAATACCTTAGGCACAAGATATTTAAGAAGATCTTTGCAGAATAAGCATGAATTGAGCTCTTTTCAAAGCATCTTTCTTTTCAAGAGCATGCAGATACGACTGTGTGCCTTTGGTTTGCTGCATGGCCGACAACCGCTTACAAGGAGGCCAGGGGGACGTTTTTATGTTAGCTAAGATTTTATACGGTTAGTCATTCATTTGTCAGCAGAAATGTTCCCACATGTCAGGCAGAGATAAGAAACCGTATGTTTAAATGAATACATGCAGACAAGATAGGTAGAGAGCAGGATAATCCATGCATGTATAATTCTTACCATAAGCTGCATCCTTACACAATGGTATTTAGATGTGACACCTCTAAGAACTCTGGTGTATTTCAAAAAATGTGCTGTGATCATTGGTTGTATCTCCTGCATGTTTCTGCTTTTATTTTAAATGGGATGGATGTCTTTTTTTATATGCTTTAATTGTCATATCCTTCATCTTTCTTCAGAACATGCTCCAAGAAATTATGAGCTAAAACTGTGGCAGGAAAATTAGTGGAGCAATAACAGGGAGCATAAATAACATGGAACAAAGGTCCAAGGCCAAAATGAAACCCAGACAATTCATATTGGGATTTCTGGCCTGAGCTGAATGAGTCATGTGGGCACAAAATTAGCTGTTGTTATAGTTGTTATTCTTAGCTCATAAAAGGTGAACAAAAGCTTATTGAGCAGTGTTCTTGGATACACAGCATGTTGTCCATAGCATGAAATCATGCACTTTTCATATCACTTATATTAAAATGGCTTTTTCTCCTCAGTGTAAGCGTCATGCTGTTGTTAGCACCCCGTGAGCATTGACTTAATTTACTCCTATATTGACTGTAAGCTTTACACTACTTGTATAGAACGATTGCCAGCACTGTCGACAAGCAGCTGCAGACAGACTTGACTTCCTTCTGTACAAAGACTGAAGTTCATTAATTACATAAAAAACCTTTTATACCATCAGGCTGTTGTGTTGTATCATTAAGACCTGAACACAATGACGGTGAAAATGTGAAAGGGGAATAGAAATTTTGCACTTTGAACACTGTCACTAACTCAGTTCCAGGCAATTACTTTGAAGTGTGAAATTCAGTGTCAACCGGGTCTGGTCAAAGGCTTCCTGCCAATTAAACTGGAAGACATCCTGTTTAGCTGCTCTTTTTCCCCCACATTTTTTTCTGTGGCTATTTAATGAAAAAATCTTTCAAAAGAAATTTAAGCCACCAAGACAGAATATTTCTACATTTTAATTAAAATACTTCTACACTCCCACAACACGGACTTTGTGTTAAAAGGTTTTCTTAATTTTTTTGTTATTTTGGACAAGTAAACTCTGTCAGACAATCATGACCCCCATTAGCTCTTACTGTTAAAAGAGAATACTTCTCTTAGATATTAGAGTGACATGCTTTTCCAAAAACAAAAAAAAGTAAATAAATGAAAGGAAAAAAAAAAAGAACAATATAGGAAGGGTGCTGTCAGTCATCTAGTCCATTAAGTGCATAACTGTTTACAGAGCTCTGCACTGAACTGCACATACATAATTTAAACTTGATCCTCTGAGAGTTGTTCTCCGAGTTGTAGAGTGTGCCGCTGCTCAGTGCAGCTTATGATATTTGTCGGGCCTCTTGAAGCTACCATAAGCATCGCACAGTGCATATAACTGTATGAAAATCCCTTCTTTTTTTCAATTAAATGCACAAATCTCTGAATATGTTCATCCAGTGGAAGGAACAAGAGCAACAAATAGCCGCATCACAAATATTATTTACTCACACTTCCACTCATAAAAAGCAAACAATGATCTGAGATGATGGACGGAGTGATCTCGCTGTCCCTGACTGTCTTTCTGATTCACCCCTTCATGTTTTTAGAAAATATAGTTGAGAACTTGCTTCACTATTTGCTTCTCTCTTTGCTCAAATTCATGAAAGGAAAGAATAGACAGCAGTTTCCTGTTGAGCACTTCCCATATTGTCTCCCCTCAGAGAGCACCTTGTTTTGAAGCCCTTTCAGCTGATAGGCACTTTGCTGAGAAGAATGCACATTGAAAAGCTTTGAAAGCTGAATATGGATGAATTATTAATGTATTTGACTTAGGAGAACAATAGTATAGAATAAAAGAGAGACAGTAACACACTGCGAACAGTAAAAAGCTGCTGTGGAAAAAGGAAAAAAAAAGAACAAGGAAGCAGGAACTAAAGGAAAAACCTCCCGGGGAAGAAAGAAAGAAAGAAAGACTACCCAAAGTACCTGAAGAGGAATCAAGTTCAAAAGGCGCAGGCTGGTGATTTTAGACCTTCTCTTCTCATTTACCCCAATGTGATTGCCAGATTAACTTAAGTGATCCCCAACTGACAACCCACATCGTCTTATAACTGTGATGGTTAAATTAATCTCAGAGAGGAATGAATTTAACTTTTAATCATGTGAATAATATTATACTGCATGATACAGTTAGGTTCACTGATCTATTCAAATTTCCATTTTCAGCACAACCTACTAACCATGTTTTCAGGAAAAAAATGATTTTTCTTTTCTTTTTACCAAATGGTCTCTATTGTCCAATTGCTTTAAAAAAATAGAGAAATAAAAGTTGGAGGTGAGGCAACAGATGATTCTGAAAGATTCACAATCACTAACTGGTGACAGGTGAGGGTGTCAGGATGAGGTGTAAAAGTAACATTCCCATCAAAGGTTTAATGTTTCCAAGGAAGGATGGGTCCCTGCTGACCACTTTGCACCAAACTCAGTCAGAAAGTCAGCAATAAATTAAAGATTGCAAAAAACTTTTATCTTTCAGTGTCTACAGAGCAGAATACAGTTAAAAAGGTTCAAAGACTGTGGATATTTTTTGTCTGTAAAGGTCAATAACTGAAATTTTTTTGAACGACCCCCAGGTGACACTGCATTAGAACCTGTCATGTCACTGTAATCAATATGGCCACAAAGACTTGAGAATACCTTGGAAAGTCATTTTTACTCAACCAGTGTACTGCTGCATCTAGAAATTCTGTGCAGAAGTGCTAGGTACTGCTGATGCAGAGGTGTGTATTGGCATTTTTTTAAAAATTCACTATCATCAAGAAGACATCCTTTCCTGGGAGGAGGCATGGGAATCAAACCTGGTTCCACTCAGGAATTTTCCAAAGCACCGGAATCGCGCAAATGGGCTTATCAATCTTCTCTATGGGTGCCGACAGGTGCTGGCCAGCTCACTGACTACAAATAAACAGACAACTGTTTGTTGTCGTAAGAGGCAATCCAGACCCTGGCTACATTTCAATTCTGTTTTATTTTATGACGTCTAGAAGTGGCTGCAGCACAAAGCAGGGGGAACAAAAAAAACCTCTGACACTGGCAGCATGTGCAAAGCTGTGCAGCAGGTCTGATCTGCTCTGGCTGGAACTTCTAAATAGTTTTTTTAGCCTCATAGTAAATATTGTAGTTTGGATGATAGTATAAATATTGGCTCTTTTCTACATGCATGTGCTGCTTTGTGCACAATGGCATGTGGTTGACAGGTGCGGAGAGAAGGCAGGAATCCCTTCATAAACTCTGCTAGACGTTCCTCTGCATCCTTTGAGTTGTATGTGTTTTACTGAACTTCTCAGTCATGTGGATGTATTCCTACAAGGTCCCGTATGATGTAAAATCAAGCATATCCATACCAGCTTTTACAGAATACTTCCACATGATCTGATCCAGAATGACGGGGAATCTAAAACTAGAAAAGCACGGTCAAAATGACCCCCTGCAGCCAAAATCGGTAGAAATTATCATATGGCTGAAAATCCTGGAAATACTGTGGTCAGTGTTTATTTTATTGCATTCTTGGTTGACTTCAAGTAAACATCTACAGAGTTCTAATATTAAGTGATGCATTATTTACCCTTTTCAGGCCAGATCTGTAGTTTTGGCATCCGGATCAGTTAAAAGGAATTATTTATCTGAGTCATTTTCTTTACATTGTTTATGTGGCGTTGACAAAGATTTTAAACTCGTTTCAGATTTTAAATTGTCAGAAAATTTTTTGACACCGTAAATCTTTGTTGTAGATACTTGTTTCTTCTTTTAAAAAATGGGTCAAGAATTGAGAAGGGAATCGATAAAGAACCGGATCGATAGCCAGAATTGATAATGGCATTAATATCAATAAAATCTTATCAGTTCCCACAATACCTGGAAGGTAAGTTGTTATTTAGGAAGGACAATGCCAGACCTTATTCTGCATGACTACAGCAGCATGTGTTTGACTGACCTGCCTGTAGTCCAGATCTGTCTCATTGAAAATGTATCTTCATCATGAAGAAGAGGATCATGTCACAAAAAACACAGACTGTTGAGCAGCTGGAAACTTGTAAGGACTCTGTTTCCTCTTACAAAAAGTGCAGCTATTTATAATTGTTTGTAATATGATGTCTAACTTTTTTGAGTGTGTTGTGGCATCAAATTTTAAATCTTCTTTTTACTTTTCAGAAACAATCAAGCAGCAGGGAAGAAACCCAAAAATCTATTTTTGACTTGGATGTTTTAGAGAATGTCCCAACTTTTGTGGAAATGGATTGTGTAAAGTGGGAGACATTAAACTTTGAAGCTTGTTATGTATTTTGCAAAACTGCCCATTTATTACAACTTCAGATATCTATTCATTATTAATATGTATCTAAGTGAACCTTTTATTCAACCACTCACAGCTAAATGGCTGAAGTACAGTAGATAGTCATTCATTTATCAAATTGGACTGTTTGTTTCATGTAATTGATTGACTACTTGGTGCCATACTCCGAGCTATCTGTTTGAACCATTTATCCACTATCAGCTAATTTAACAGCTCAACTGTTTAAACTTCCCAGCTTGCTTGCCATTTCCAGAAGTTATAGCTGAATCAAAATGTATTCCTTTGAAATGAAGAGTCATTTTTACTTGTTAAAAATATTTGAATAACTCAATAATCTTTCCACTTATCTCCTGAAAGCTGCATAAGTATCCTGCTGAGTTAGAAATTAGGTTTTTCACTAGGAAATTAACTACATGTGTCCACATATTTACAGTACATGAAGACATTTGTACATATATAACCATACAGTGTAAAATCACTGTTTTCATCTTCATTTAGTCTGAAACTTTAGAGTGAGATTTGATACCTTGAAAAGTACTCTGTGTTTGGGAATTGGATAAACCCTCTCTTACATAAACACCGGCAAGCACACACACAATATGCTCAGTCGATGATAGTGGTACACACGTAGACAGACACACAAACTCTACAACATCTGTCTAATCTTCTGTCAAACATGGTGTACAGAGCTCATACCAAACAAGGCTCGGGGCCAGGGATGATGGTGAAGCCGCTCCTGGCCTCGTGCTTTTAGCTCGGCTCAGGAAGCGAGCAAACCGATGCATCCTCCAAACACATTTTCAGTAATCCTCAAAAAAAATAAATCAAAATCCTTGACATTCTGGCTTATTTCCAATTTACAAATTTAATATCCCCTGGTGGAATTTTAAATACGGATCTGATGGCTCTGACCGCGATCTGATTGTGTGGTATGTGTGTCGATTCAGGTTGTGATGTGTGTGTGTGTGTATTCGTTGGGAAGCCAGGTCAATGCGATTTGCAGCAAACAAACCAACTTAAAGCAACACAAGCTTTTTTACAACATATCCTTTTTTTTTTTTTTTTTTTTTTGACAAGTCCTTTGTTTTTGTGTGTGTTTGTGTGTGATTGTTCAAGTGTACAAAGGAGGTGGTAATGAGTAGTTCTCACCTGTGTCTTGTGTCCCGGTTCCTGACAATAAGCCATTAAGGGGTGTTTGCAAAGAAGAAAAGAGAGGGTAACAACAATTACTCATCATGCTAACAAAAGTAGCTTTAAAATTTCTTAGGCTACAATAAATTCATTGTCTCCTCATAAAGTAGGATTAGGTTTGATTTAGATGGCTGTATTGTTTTACATTAAATATTAACCTAAACAGGAAGCTTTCTGGCATTTCCTCCCAGAGGATAGAAAAGTATCAAATAGAAATGCCCTGACTGAACCAAAAATATTTGTCAGCGATACATTAATGACAGCTGAAGAGTGTAAAGTTACACAAGGAGAACACTCTACAGGACAAATGACTGTGCAATCCCATTGAGAATCTACGCTTGAGAAAATACAGAAATAGAGAATGTAGCGCCTGCAGCACAGTAGGAGATATCATCTTCATAATCCACAGAAAAGAAAAAAAAGCTTTGTTTCACAGCAAAGCTTCTCTCACATCCTGAAGAGGTAGATTAGAGCTGGTGATGTCTGAACATCACACAATCTGCCTTTGTATAAAGACAAACTTTAGAGCATTCTTCCAAGATCAAACAGATCACAACTGCAGATGCCAAGCACAGCTAATGCAATGCTAACCCATAGGCACTTTGATGAGCTAGTTTAGCTATGAATGTATAAAATTCCACTGTTTCTCAAGGTGGGAGATCTCTACAACAGTGTATTCTTGTCACACATAACCACCAAGTTCAAGACTCTTACTTGAGTTCCAGTATGGTCCTGGTGTATCCATCAGGATGGACTCTGCGGATGAAGTTGAAATCCCCAATGTAGAGAGAGCCATCAGGACCGCTGGCCAGAGCCACAGGCGCAAACAGCATCATGTCCCGAGCTGCGCCGTTGCAGCTCGGTCCGCAGGGGACGCTACGATAAAAACCGTTTCCCATAACAGTGCTGATGACAGGGGGCTGCTGGGAGAGGAAGACGTTCTCTCCATTTCCTTTGTGAAGGATACCTGGGGAGAGAATTCTCTCAGTATGTGTTTTCTCAAGGGGGAATGTAATTCCTCCTGTGTCAAATTTTAAAGATACAAGTGATTTCTTATACCAGGTTTGGATTTTCACTCTGGAATTAAGTCAGAGAGCCAAGTTTGAAACATTCAAACCTATACAGACCATGTTAAATCTTAGACTTAAAAAAACTCAAGCTATTTTCCCCTCAATTGGTTTGTTGTAACTGAGTCACCAGCTATCCTGGATTTTTCCCATCCTTACTTTATAGACATCTGTTATTCTTGACATTTTTTTTATTTAATACCTATTAATAAACTCCTTTGGAATGATCAAATGAATTAAAAGAAATGTGATGTGGCAGCACTGTGACACTCATTTGTTTCAAAGTCAAAGGAAGCAAAGCTTCAAAAGACAAAATTTAGCTGAATTCAGTTCAAGTTAGTGCAATTCAATTTGTGGCTTTGAAAATGCGGCCAGCCTCCAAGTGCCAAAAACAAACTAGCTGGAAGCCAAAAATGTAAACAAGCACTTTTCATGTGAGACCGATGTGTTTGTGTGTTAGTGTCTGTGTGTGTGTGCTCACCACTGCGTATGTTCAGGGCGTGATGTATGTCCAGAGACCATCCTCCGAGGTTGGAGGGGACCAGTTCAAATCCTTGCATCAGAGCTGTTCTCCTTTCCCAGTGGATGATGCCAGGACATGACTCATACTCATAACCGACTGACACTGAAATGGAAGCATATGCACATGAAGGGAGGGGAGGTCATTTTTGTGCAATAACATGTAATAATAACAATATGTAAGATGAAATGTGTAAGAGAAAAAATCTATATATGATGTGTAATACATAGAACCTGACAGTCAAACACGACCCCCTCCTTAAAAAAGTATTGTGCTGAGTGCTGAGATAGATGAAAGGCTTGCAGCAAGACCTCATCAATGTGTGTTTTTCAAAAAGATCAGTGAGGAGTGGAGGCGTAATCAGGAGGAGCCCGTCTTCATGAAGGAGCCCTTGAATTAGCTGCTTGGCCTCTTACTTGTAATGATACGCTGTGCAGCTTCCCACTACAACTAACAACTATCGACTTTTTTTTCTCCCCTTTTTTTTTACTTTCTTTTTGACTTGACGGAGATAACTACATTTCAACAGTAATTTACCACTTGGAACATGTTTGGCAAAAGGTGACAAAGCTGTAGGCTCTCAATTAACATACAAACATTTGTGTCATTCTACAACATGTAATCACACATGCAAACACTGGAGAAAGAAGGCAATACTTGAAGGTATTAGTGACTCAGGAAAACAAGTAAACAGTACAATTTACAAATGTACAATTTAGGCTACTTTATTTCATTCTTTTTAGTCTTTCTACACTTTATATTTGTTTGAAAGATCAACAGTTTTGTCTCTAATGATAGGTATTCTATCCACAAAACATATAATGGCTTAAAACTTATTATATGATGTTTATTGTGGGTTCAGTTGTGAACTCTAAAATAAGTAGCAATAAATAGGCTTTTTAACCCCTCATCAAGCTGGGTCATTTTGACAAAAACGCCTGTAATATGACCTCTCTAAATTAGAATTACTGCTGTTATTGAACCCTCTGGATTGTAAGTACAGGCTTGGGCTTTTTGTGAAGGTAACACTCTCTAGTTTCACCCACAGCAATCAGAATCACTGTAAGTATTACTGATAAAAAGTTATATACTTTAGAACACACAGAAAAAAATATTTTTTTGTCCTTGCCTAACCTGTACGGACAGAATGGGACCAATCTTGATGGGAAATATTGATGATTGACCTATAGAGAGCCCTCAAAGGTAAGGAAAGTCAACATTTAAACTTTCTGCTTTTCTGTAAGAAAGGCTTTAGTGTTAGCGCTGTGGTTGTTGCATGTCAAAATGGTTTATATCATCGGAAAGACGAGACTTTGAGCTTTTATTTGATGTGTATATTGTGGGCATTCATGACGGAGGGGCTTGCACACATGGCTGCAATGTTGTTGATTAGTAGTCATGTACCAGGACCGGTACGTCTGCATCATAAGAGGTTAAGTAGCCATAATGGGAAAGTGTTTCTGAGACTTCTGAGACAGTTTATACTATGGAATTGTTACTTTGCTTTAACACTGTGTTAAATCACTTTTCAGTTACTTGTGGGAACAGAACGAGATGTTAACATGAAATTAGCATGTATCAAGTTGTTAAGGTAAACCTACTTTGTTATGGAGAAAAATAAACCAGACTCAAAGCTACCTTAAAATGTATTACCAAGTGCGATAATCTGTGTCCTTTTCATAATTTAAATTATTATTATTATTATTATTTTATTTATTTGTTTTGTTACATGAAGTACTCCTTTCATATTGCTGACAGAGGTCAGGGTGCTCAATTAGGAAAATTTGGTGGGAATTTTGTCCAGGGAGCTAAACAGCTACAGGAGCCACAGAAAAGAGTGAATCTTTACTATCTAAAGATTTCAAGGCTGTTTTAGTGAAAGCTATATATAGCTACTTTTACACTGCATCACACTGACATCAGACAGTTGTCAAGCCTAATTAACTGAGTTCATCAGCAGGTAGGAGATGTAAAATGTATAGTTTTTTGCAGTTCCAACCAAACAAGGACACATTTGCAAAAGTACTAATGGACAAACAATGATGAATAAACAAAAAGACAATGCAAAAAAAAAAAAAAAAACAAAGAAAAAACTAGAAAATAAGACAAGACAAGACATATACTGCTCTGGGCTTGACCAGTAAAATGTTAGGTAAAGAAGAGTGTGTTGTATGTCTCAAAATATTAGCATCTGACAGTATGACGCAGCTGTGGAAGTTAGCACTGCTGCCTCACAGCAAGAAGGTTGCTGGGTCGAGCCGCGGCTGGGGGGAGGTTAAAACTGTGGCCTTTCTGTGCGCAGTTTGTATGTTCTCTCCATGTATGTGTGGGTTCTGTCTGGGTACTCTGGCTTCCTCCACTGTCCAAAGACAATGGTTACTCCAACATTCTCCCTTGGAGTGAGCATGAGCGGTTGTTTGTCTCTCTGTGTTGGTGCTGTGATGGACTGGAGACCTGCCCAGACTGTACCCTGGCCTCCTAATTCCTGGGATAGGCTCCAGCTTTCCCCCAACCCTGAATTGGACTAAGTGGTACAGAAAATGGATGGATGGATGGACAGTATGAAGCCAAACAAGTTACAACACCACTTGGGGATTTTTCATCCTCAACACAAAGGTAAATAAAAAGGGGGCCCTGCAGATAAAGTTTGGGAAGCACTGGTCTATGGTTGTCTTGTAAGTAGCTGTTGGCTTAAATTTTTCTGCTAGTAGACTGCTATCTACTACAGGCAAGACACTGACTGCTCATCACTAGAGGAGATTTAGGAAGTGTGACATTGTGTGCTGTCTGGCAGATGGTATAAGCTTTTAAATGTAAAACAGGTACCTTCTATGTACTGTATGTTTGAAAATGCCATCACAGATACTGGGCAAAAAAAAAAAAAAAACAAAACAAAACAAAACAAAAAAAAAATCTATTTACACTGGATGCTAAAAATGCAAAAATGCAAGGTAAAGGGGAACTGCTGTGTTAACTGATTACTATGACTGACCCCATTGCATGTTGTTTGTGTAGTATTGCTGCTTTAAGTAAAAAAAATGCACTGAGTAGGTAATGTGCAAACACTTTTAGTGGCAGTACAGACAGGTGACAAATGAAAAAGAAAAAGAAAAAAAAAGTGTTTTAGTAATGAGTTGGAGCATGTGCCACTAGAGCAACTTAACTGCACTTTGATTCTTGAAGTCTGTAGAAGTGTGAAGTGTTGGACCCTGATTTCCTGCAAAGATATCCTTTTTACCATGTTTTGATGGTAGTGGTGGAGAGTGCCACCTTATTATGTTACAAGGCCGTTAAAATCTTGTGAGCATTGTGATTTCACGAGTCACGACTATGAGAGAATCTGCGAGGCAGCTTGCAACAAACCTTCTGGTGTGTTTACTGGAGGTGTGAGATCTCCAATAGATGTTCAGCTGTCATCAATCCTTTAAAAGACTCTTTGTGCTCTGTGGATGAGGGCACTGTCATTGTGGAAAAAAATTGGCCCCACCAGGATAAAAAGGTTTTTTATGGGATCAAATTGATCACTCAGATCATATTGATTTGCAATGATTCTTTCACCTAAAGAGGGAAGCATGTCCACATGAGGTGATCCATAACACAGCAGAGCCTAACTGTAGCCTTCCATTGTAGATGAATTAATTGAAAAGCAATGGGTCATTGAATCTTAACCAAGAGATTTTTTTTTTACATTTTATCAATTTTATTTTAAAGGTGATGTTGGCATACTGGCCATTAAAAAAAAAGAAAAAAAAGAAAAAAGCAGGAGTCTAATACTGTTAAATTAATCGCTGTTTAAAATGATATGACTCGGCTTTAATGAAAAATAATGATACACTGTACGGACATGAAGTTGACACGTCTGACACAAAAGCCATAGAGGAAAGGTTGTCGCTGCATATCACTGTCAGCACTGATCTCTCTTAACTTGCTTCACTGTAGACCCAGAAGTCTGTGAACTGATGGGAGCTCAAGGGAAAATGTGGAGCAAAGTCAGCACAAAGACCAGTTGAGATGGTGGAATATATAAGCAGGGGTGCTTGCAGAAAGTCAAGAGATTCCCTTTTGCACAGAGAGAAACTCTTAGCAGACACGCGAGGCAAACTTAAATCTCCCACTTAGAGTGTACAATCGATACTGTGATTGGGGAGGGAAAATAATGGGTAATTTGGAACGATGGGGATTGTAAGAGAGAGAAAAGAAACCTTATCCAGCTGGACAAAATTTCTTTGTCCAGGAACTATCATTAAGGATCGTTCAAAGGGTCCATTTGTTTAAATTTTGGCCGTCTTAAGCTCTGTTAATTTTGTAATCTTGTTGTTGAAGGACAAAAACAGAACAGAGAGGCATAAGAAATGCTTATTAGAGATGCTTGGTTAAACCAATTTTACACACGACTTCATAACAAAAATAGATGTCTCAAAATGTCACATATAAGAATTGTTCATTGTTTGACCCCTAAAGCTACATTGCCTCATCCTTGAAGAACCTGATTTCAAGACCAGTTCATCCTTGTGAAAATCTTTTAGAAATAATAAATAGCCCCCCCAACACACACACACACACACACACACACACACACACACACACACACGCAAAAACCTGATTTAATTTAAGGAACAACGTTTTTCAGGACAAAACGGGCAAAACAATCTCAAAGGAAAAGTGTCAGTGTTTTGAGAACAGCTCCTAAACCAAATATTACTGTGGCTATATTACAAGAGACGATGCAGCACACATGGACACACTCTCACAAACAATACGCATTACAAATGCACACTCAATATCTCACAGGTGAAAGCTTTCATTCCCTGCTGCCGAAGCCTCAGGCAATGTGTTCACCCCAGCAAACAGAGCATGATCTCCTTTTCTCTTGCTCTCTGGCAAAGTCTGAGCACATGGGCGCGTGTATATACATGTGCAATTGTTGGCAAATGTGTGTTTATGACTGTGCTTGTCGGTGTCGTGCCAACAAAGCACAAGGAAGTATAGAGAGGGGAGGATCGGGGGAAAACATGGGTAGAGATGAGAAAACAACAGAGGGCAGAGGAAAACGGGGCGAGGCAACATGGAAGATCAGAGGGAAGGGAGGAAATAACAAGCAGGGAAGAGAAGAAATGTCCAGGACATGAGAAAACCACAGGAAGTACAGCAAGAACAGGCGAGGTGGGAGGTTAGGGAACAGGGTGTAGTGGGTAAAGTGGTTTAGCAAAACAAGGTGAATAAAAAAAAAATCATTTGAGTTGTGAGAAGGTAAAAGATGAGACAGGAGCAGATGAAATGGAGCTCTCACCGATAAGACAAAGAGAGGCTGGATCAGAAGGGAGTGGAGAAAAGGAAAGATGCAATCTTTGTTGAGAGACCCTACACTCGAGTGGACAAAGCCTCTGGTAAGCCTGATGTCAGTGCTTATGGGAAGCTCTCTCTTGCAGCTGAACTGTTTGTCTACAGTCTTTGTGGGCACACAGACACAGATGGTGGAAATATTACCCTTGAAATTGAGTTTAGGGATGAAACTTCGGCTCTTTTTGCTCAAATGAAGCAAATAAAAACAGCTGATACATATTGGGCGAATAGCATGTTGTGTTTTTTATGTGAAGACTGTCCTTCCAAAAACCACCCCGTGGGTAATTTGTTCATTCAGGCAGTAATGACTTCTAATTACACTGAAGGAATACACAGGTTCTAGCGGTCATGAAGGTAACTGCATGTTCTGTGTCGCAATGGCTTCCATGAACATGCTAGTGGTAGAAGACTAATCATGATCATTTTAAACCTTAATCCACCAAGCATGTGACATTATTCCCTTCAACAAGAAAATGACAAAAGATAACTGCATTATTTCTGTCACACAGAAATGGAAAAATAGTTATTGTATCAAGCGCCATCCACCTCCCCTTCTCCTTTGGTTTAGAGGACACCCCTGAGTCATATTTAAGGATATGTAGGAACTGCATGTCTGGTCATTTTGATTGCAGCACTTCCACAGGTTACCAATGTCACACAGTGACAATGGTTCCCATATATTCTGAAGATTTCCCATGCTTATATTTCTAGAAATAGCTTTCCAAATGATCCCAAACTGCAATATCTGCACTACCAGTCACACCATATAGACTCGGAGGCTCCCATCTTTCTTTTTTCCATTCTTATTAAAACATAAGTCCTCCACAGTGTCAGAACTGTAGTATCTGAATTAGCTTTGCAGGTGAAAACCTCTTGTTCAGTCTTTAGTATCATTCTCAACACATTTACTCCATGCTCTTAATTTTCATGTAATTTTTCAATTACATTTTCTTGTATTCCAAATCACTTTTACTAAGTGAACTCTGTTCTGAACTAAGCCCAACGCTGCTATTATTTATTATCAGGCAATGTCCAATCCTCCCTGTCTTGGAATGAGACTGCCCATTAGGAACTGGTTGATTACATGCTGAATGCTCAATCATTTACACAATGACTTCCAATCAGGCTTTTATGCACACAGTACTCAGTTTCTTGCAGACATAAGAGTTCACAGGAATGATAAGACGATGCTGGATTTTAGCCTTCCGTAGATCAGAGTGTATCACATCATGCAACTGACTCTGCAACTAATGTAGGGAGATCACTGCTGGAGAAATGCCTCTAAGGCTCATAAACAGTTTAAATAAAATGTTGAAAATAATGAGTCATGGTTTTATATTCAATCTTGCAAAGGAGCTTCTTGGTAAACAACATCCATTCAGCATTTGCCAAAATGTAACATAAAAGTACAAACCAGGTTCGTATAGATAAATTAGTCTCATACTGACTTGATAATCAGTGTGTTGACTGCAATTGGCATTTCAGCAAATAAGATAATGTCAGCCGATGGCAGTGTCTATTGTGGCCTGATTATGTCACATTGGCTCTGACTTAAAACTGACAAGATTTACTTACGTTTAATTTTACTGGGTACAGAAAAAAACCACAACAACAACAAAAAGAAAAAAGTAGGGGTTGTATGAGAGTTGAAAAGTGAGGTTTAACAATATAAAATGTCTTTTTTAAACATTTATGATGATTATTATCAAGAAGGATAATTTATTTTCTTTACACAAATGTGATATATTAAAATAAAGAGATTTCTGACACTTGTATGATAGAATTTGTGATTCACTGTGGTAAAGGTTTGTACTATTTGAAAGCGATTCAATATTTATGATGCATATTTAATTATTTTCCTGACATTAAAAAGAAAATACATGAGAAAAGCAATTACTCTCTGGCATAAAGTGAGTTCTTCTTTTTAACATCTGTAAAAAAAAATCTGAAAAAAGCAGATCTTTACCTGATTTCTAGATTTATCTGATGATTCAAGTGATCATGTAGACAGCATAACCTGACATCCTTTATCAGATAATGACAGTTATGAAATAACAGAACATTAGGTCACTATGTACATATAAACACTGAAAGAAATCCGATTAAAGACTGGAAATTGTAGACCATATTGCATTTCAGAAGTGCACATATATGTGTCAGATTAGATTATTACAACTATCTGATTAGTCCCAGCTGTTTTGTAAATGGGCTCAGCATCAGCTTGGAAATTTATAACAGGTAGAACCTGTATCAATATTTTTTTTTATTAATGATTAAGAAATAAATATTGTGTGAAATAACATTCAGACTTGAGGAGAAGGCCACCCTGCCTTTTTCTCACTGGTTTCATGGAAAACTGTGTGTTTCCTGGTTTTAGTGCCGGCTCTTTACACACGAGACCGGCATTCATTGTCTCATCAAACTCTAGGAAAAAACACAGATAAATAAAATGTTGAGCTATTTTAGTCAAGCCATTTATTACACCTCAGAAAAACTGGCAGCAAACATTAATCTGCCTTTAATACTGTCAGAACTATTAAAATCCGGCTATTTAGTGATGATTAGTGTTATTTTCAGTGACAGGATTATTATGAATTGTCAGAGCTATTTCCTTTCTTTTGCCCAAGATTTGCCCATTATTGCTGATTTTGTTCCACACAAGCCTGAGACAATTAATAATGACACCTGGAAGTTTTGTTTTTTTTATTTATTTATTTTTTTTATTTTGTCTGGGAAGATCCGGATATTTTTGTATAAAATTTATATGGGGAGATATAACTACCCTATGTGTTTTTCTAGTTTACTTATCTGAATATAAAATGAACACATTTATGCAGAAGGGTTTTTGCATTTCACATTCCACCTACCAGTTGCATGTGTCAGGCCCCAGACCTCCTGGCCATACACATCAGTCTTGTTCCAGACCAGCCTGTGGACTAGACCGGGCCCAGCAGGATACCATCGCTGGTACAACCTTCCTTGGACAGATGCATGCACGTGCACCTTGGAAAGCCCACCCATGGGGGAAACGGGAGATGAAGGGGAAGGAGGTGTGAGGAGGATTCTCAGTAGAGAGAGGTAGCCCGCAGCACGGGTGCTCAAGTAGTTCAGTTTCACAAAGGCTCCTGGGATTGAAACTTCTTCCTGAACCGCCTGGGGAGAACAAGATGGAGAGCAGAGTGAGAAATAAAGGTGATGGAAGGGGCATTAATGAGAAATGAGAGAGAAAGAGTGAGAGAGAAGAATATTAATACTGGCGATAAAGGTGTTTCATCTTTACTTTGTATTTGTATAATGAGCCAAGGTAATAAAAGCTATTGGCAGATTCAGAAAAAGCAGCTGCAATACAATACAGTGCAATAACCTTGAGTCATCCATGTTTTCTTTTCTTTTTTAAGAAATCCTTTTTTAATAAATGGTATTAAGTCTCTGTCAAAAGCTGTAGAGAGTTTGCTCTCACATCCTGTACCAGGAAGACAAGCAAACGGAAATAACGTGCATGATATCTTAACATGTCATTTCTCTGTTGGCTAAAAACCATATGCTGTTTGGGTCATTGATTAGTCTAAAGTAACTTTTTCTGTATCCTAAACATTTGGAAAGGTTTTTATTTAAGTCATGAGTGAACACATATGAGTAATAATAATAATATGAGTAATCTATGAGGGTTTACAGTGCAGACAACTCTTGTTGTCTTTATGTCCTGTGCAGCTCAATGGGATGAAATGTCTGTTCTTTTATTTTAATCTCATTTGATTATTTAAAATGAGCTTAAAATGTGTGCTAGTTAACATGAATGGTATTTTTCTTTAGAATGAGACACTGCCTCAGACATTGTTAATATACAAATACTTAGGATGAAAAACAAAATAAAGTCATGGTCAGGTTTGAGGTTTGGTCACTCTAAAAAAAAATCTTGGGTTATTTTCGAAGGTAAATAATGAAAATGACCAGTCTGACCTCTACATCTGACTTTCAGACACCTAATTTGCCTTTGTGGTGGGGAAGAGCATGGATGCAGCACACATTTGCATTTTGTTCATTTGCATGATGCAAATACAAAATGAACAAAGTTTGCACAATCCTGTGACTGGGCTGGTTTGTTGCTGAGCTGTTACACATTACATCTCAGAGTCATTCTGCACACAATCAAATAATGTGGCCACGTTTCATCCAGGTTTTTTTAGTGACTATCTCAGCAACGGCTAAAACAGAGAGGCCACGACTGACTTTGATGATCTCATTTTACCTGCATCACTACAAAGTTGACAGCTTCGGTTTCTGTTGAACTATCAATTGTTAATAAAGTTTAAATTCATATCAGCTGGGAAAATAATCCTACTGACTTTGCAGTTCATGAAGTTAATAATATTTCATACAAGTGAATGCACTGATATGAAACACACTGATATATGCAACTCTTCCCCCCACAATGCACAACATTTTTATTATTTTTCATTCATGCCTGGCCGTCTTATCAGATAATTATTTTCCCAGGTAATCAGGGGACTGCTTATCATATAAAAAACATGTTCAAAAACAGAGAAAATGATTTATTGTGGTTCCAGGATGTCCAGTAGTTGACAATAGTTAGTTTGAAGTCTAAAACTGAATAGGTGACATTGAAAGAAGCTAGAATCAAGAGCCTATGCTACAGAACAAAGCAGGTTAAACAGTTTCTGCCAGTGATTGTGTCAACTAACCCTAACAGTCTCACTAAGAGGTGCTATAATACTACTTATTGACTCGGCCAGTCAACCCAGGTTGTCTGACTCTGGATATGTGCATGTAAAACGGGTGGAGTTGACAACAGACGACCAATCACGATTGAATATTTCTGAAAGGCTGAAAAGCCACAGAGATGCTGCAGCAGAAGCAGGAAGGACAGACAACAAAAAAGCACTGGCTTTTTGAATGCATGAATTAACCAGAAGCATTCAGAGAGCGCAGACCTCTGCCAAGCCATTGCAATTTATTTTGCTATTGACTGTGGGCTGAGTTAAAAGCTCTAGTGGCAAATTTGTCCCTATCTCCCCATAGTAAAGAATCCTTTAAAGAAATTCCTGGATCCAGGCGGTGATCTGGATCAAAATCTAATAATTTTTTCCATTTCTGAGATTTCCTGAAAATTTAATAAAAATTCATCCATAACTTTTTGAGTTTTGTTGCTAAGAGACAGACAGACAAACCAACGCTGCTGAATACATGACCTTCGCCTTGGCAGAGATAATAAGCCGATCAATATCCCAGCCACATTATCAAAACATGATTTATTATTGTGTATTTTATTTAGTGAGTGTGTGGCCTGTGTTTTCTTGAGGTACATGCAAAAGACTCATCAGTCTTAATTCTGTCAGATGCAATACTGGCTGGGCTAAATGATGTGGACTTATCATAAAACTCAAGTTAATTTTCTGTCACCCTGACGCTGGATGAAATTTAATAACAAGGATTGAAGCTGTCCAGTGATTTTAACTAACTTTAAAAACATTTTACAAAATAAATGTGGGAATGAATATGAATGTACAGACATAATTTGATGCAGTTTGTTGAGTTTGATTTGCTGCATGCACACACACACACACACACACTGGAGGAAAAGATGACAGGAAAGCTTTTATAGCTCAGTGACTGATGTGTAACAAGGAATTAATGTTAAGTTTCAAATCTTTAAGTTTGCAGGAGCAAACTTTAGAGTGATCAGTCTCTGTTGTAGGCTCCATAAGGAATCCCTTCTGATGACACAGCTCTCATACTGATGAAGATTAGTGAAAGTCTTTAAGAGAGTTGGACAGAAACTCTCTTGCAGCCATGTACCAATGTCTGTCTTATTTTAACAGATTTGTCAGAAAACGGTGCTTTCCCCTGAGTTGTTCATTTAATATGGAATCCAACCTATCATGGAGAAGCTTTGCTGTCCAGCATTAGTTGCCATGGTGATGCACCCCACTGCTGAGATCCTGAGCTTAGCCTGAAATTTTTAAGCCACTAATCCTGCTTCATAGTGTAGGTCCCAGGCTATCTTGTGACCAAAGTTGTTATTTTTCTTTGCATAAATCACTTTATTAATTCTTTATTTCATCTCCATTGCATAGCAAATTCAGCCAATATGAGTCCCTGTGGCACAGCCCTACCATCATGCAGCCTTTCTGATGTACGAGTAGAATGTACCTGTAGTTCGGGCACAGCTGGTCCCTTCTCTGCACATGCTCCTGTGTATCTGGGAAGTGGGTAGGGCAGAACCAGTGGATAGGGGCTCAAAACACTAGTGATGTCACATTTAGGAGATTGAGCTTCCTCTCTGGACATGGTCACCTGATCCAGAACCAGGAAGTTGTTGTTTGGAGTCCAGACGGTACGTGTTTGTGGGAGGAACGGCGGGCGCTGGAACATGAGGGTAACAGACGTGGCACCAAAGGTCACCAAGTCGAAACTAGAAATAAAAAAAAGTGCAAAACTAAGTAAGTTTAAAAAAGAAGAAAAAAAAAAAAAAACAGCAATAAGAAATGTAAATTGTTGTGTATTTTGAGCTTGGCTAGTTACCTTCCATCCTGCCTACTAATTGTGTAACCATACTCAGGATGCTGTGGGAAGGTGATGTTCACTCCAACCAAAGGAGAGCCATCTTGCAGCGCAACGCTACCTCGAATCACAGCTACCCGACTGCCAAAGTAAAGACAGTAAATGTTGAGGGAGGAAAATTAGACATAAGCAATGACTGAGAGAGATGACAGCTTTACAATAACGGAGAACATAATCATTGTTTGAAGGAAGCGGCACATTGTGATGCACTAGCCAAATGACCTTGTGTGTGTATGAAAAAAAAAGCAGCTGCATTTATTCTGCTCAGTACAATTCTCTTCTTTAGCTCAGGGATATCTGCCAGAGATTGCTAGGATACAGGCCATAAATATAGCTTCCCCCACAGTAAAACCTTTCAACACCTAGTCATATACAAAACTAAACTTTCATATCATGTTTAGATTGCTGCAGACAGAAAGTGCCACCTGCAGCAAAAAGTTGTTTTTCAAACAGGCCTTGAACTATCAGACGCATCTGTTTTTTGTGAAATCCACTGCTTTAATCTGGAATAGCAGCTGCACTGGTCAAATGAAGACAGATTTGTACAGATACATGTGCTTCACACACACACAAATATACAGAGAGAGAGTCAATGATGGGGGAATATCTATTACTCCAGAAAAAGCATAAATGAAGGATGGTGAGGTTTCTACGGGTGACTGCTCTGCCCCGTTTGTTACTCCTGTCCTGAAAGCTGCCATCGATTTCCCCTCTGAAAAAAAAAAAAAAAAAAAAAGAAAACAGCCACATAATTAATCTATTTGTTTATTCTACAAGTGAATCGAGGGAGAAAAAATGCCATTTTTCAGAGAGACATCCCCTCATGTTTTCTAAACCAAACTTTCTAGGTCATCAGATTGCTGGTGGAGATGTATTTCCGCTCTTAGATGGCAGTGAGAGGGCACTGAAAAATTCATGGTGACACCTTCACGACTGGTGTAACTGAATGACACATTAAGCATTCATACGTAGCAAACAAAAACTCTGTATTCACAGCCTGACACTGATACCAGAGGACAGAACAATGCGCTGCAGAGTGACGACTAATCTCTGAGGTAACGCAGATCACCAAGATGTATGTGCAGGCATGTGAACACATGAAAAACCTCGGCCAATTCAAATCCAAACACACACAGACACACACACACATGCTCATTAAACAAACAATGGGCACTGGCTGTTATAACTCATTACTACAGATGCATTTGTTCCATTATCTACTATTCATGTCTCTCAACAAACTGCGCAGCAAGACCACTCAAGGACGCAGACACACAAAATAAATACATAAAGCACACACTGAGCCAAGCACACAAAGAGTAAACAAATGCATACCTGGTATCAAAGGGCACGTCTCCAGGGAGAGTGTGTGTGGCCGCTTTGCCAAGGAGAAAGCGAATGCGACGGTAGAAGCTATGAGTGTGTGTGCTGGTGGGTGCAGGGGGCACGGTGGGGGGTAGCGGGCTCTGCTGCAGCAGGGCAAGTGGATCGGCCGAACCGTGACACAGCGGGTCAGAGCCGCAGCTCAGCTGCTCACAACAGTCCGGGTCTACACAGTCTATCAGGCCATCTGAAACAGACAGGAGATAAAAAATTCACTAAATAAATCACATTTAATCTCAGTATAGGTGAGACAGGAACAGCTTTATTATGCATAGTTCATTTAGGCTTAATTTGACAAATATATAAAGAGAAGAGGGAAGGTACTTTATTTTATATAAATAGCCAGTGGAAAAACCACAGACAAGACTAAATAAAACCTTACATGGAACAGAATGATATCTCTGATTAGTGAAAAACTATAACAACAAAATGCACTTTCATAGTTCTCACAAGTACTCAAATGAAATGTATTAGGGGATCATCAGCATGCAATTACCGATTTTTATTGCTATAAATATGCTTTGAATCAGTAGCATTATTTGAATGTGATCCATAAAAAGTCTGGTGTAAACAATGAGCCACAGAGACGAACCATGGCGGCAGGTAATAGGAGCCAGGCTGGCATTCGTGCTCCCTATTTCCAGCCTGTTTCTGAAAAGGCAGGAAACAGCGCTGACATTTAAATGCATCTGACCACAGAGCAGAGAGCTAAAGGGCAACAATATGCTATTATAACCTCCTCATACAAAGGTAGCGAAGTACAATGGTTGATTTCCATAAGAGCAACTATTTGAACTTAGAGGCACACTATCATTAAAGGAATATACAAGATTGAAGCTTGTTATGCAAAATGAAGCATATTAAAAATGCAGATTTTGAATGTAAGCAGTGCATTAGAAATATGTTTGTGCATGTGATGACACCGCTTATAAGTGCAAGATAAGTGTTGTTTTTCATGAGGGAGAATATGAGTTTTTTTTTCCTTCATTCCATCTAGGTGGAATAATTGAAACTCTCTCTTCAAAGTTCCTCTTTATTCTCTGATTACTCGAGATAGCATCTTTTCATCTCAGTTTATCTTCAGGGACATAAAAAAAAAAATGTTACAAGCGAGGGGCTCCGAGAGCCGACTGTATATCTGCCAATTAAGTGAGAGGGCTGAAATGCGTGGTGGAAAATTATGGTATTTGAAAAGCTGCACACAGAGGTGGAAGCAAAGAAAGAAATGTCTAAATGTTCTCCAGAAGGCTTTGACTGAGAGTCATTGTATTTTAGTACAATCAAAACTAAACTAAATGGTTTTGTTCATGCAGCTTAGACATTTGAGCAAGTTAATCCATATATAACATTTCTGGCATATCATATATGGAATAAAAAAATCAATTTTTTGCATCTGATTTAAGATTTAGTTTAAAAATGTTGCATAAATATGGCATGATCCACGTTTTGTGAAATGCATATACACATTTAAAAGAAAGGATTGTGTTTTATGCCTGTTTCTGTCAGTTAGCCACCACAATGAGAGGAGGATTAATACATGTGGTAAATCCTTTACAGGAGATACTTGATTTTTCTCAGAAAATAGGCTTCAAAAATATATCCGTGTTTCCATCAGCAAGCAGCCAAAATGAGTTGGAAATGTTCAAATATCAACATTAATCCAATATGATGCATCATTAATCTACAAGAAACAGTTTTATATAAAAATCTTTCTGCATGCAGTGATGTGCATATTTATACCTTTGGTTTGGCCTCCATCTGCTCACCACCTAAAACCTCTGCTTGACCTTCTCATTCACACAGAAATACATCTGAACTCCTGTCAACACATTTGTGTCAGAGGGGTTAGAACTTTGTATTGCCCTTTGCATACCACTGGGTGACTCAGAAAAGGGAAAGATTTTCTGTATTCAAAGTATCCTGGCTTAAAGTAATATTATGGTGCCACATTCAGAGTCAATATCTTATCTTGCATTTCAATGGCCAAAGCAGCAAGAAAACTGGTGCTAAAACAGCACAGACTAAAAGTTTATAACCTTTGTGTTAAACACTGTAGCATTTAGTCTTTATTCTTTCCAGCGGAACAATAAAAGACAGCTTTAATTTGGACATAAAGTCATTATTCCTCTCATTTTCCTGCCATTTCATGTTTAAATATCACCAGTCGGGATTTTATGCTGCCCTTTGTTCCACATTGAGTGGCATTCACGTTTGCCATTTGAGGCTGTTGATAAACAGTGTTTTCAACAGTATTTATAAATGCTGCACATGTTTTAACATGTTAAGTTATTAGGAGATATTTTCTCGCCGGCAAAGCTTCTCAAGAGCCAACAACGATGCAACACAACTGTTTCTTTGGCTGTGTATTTAGTATGAGTGGTGCACTGACATTTACTTGTGAAGTGTCCCTTTAAAACTGACTAAATTATACAGTGTTTCAGTGTTTGACTAAATTAAGAGTTAATGCTATTCATACACTAGCAGCTAATTTATTCCAGTAACAGTCCTTCATTTCTTTAAACACCACAGATGAAACATACATTAGCAAGAAAAAAAAAATACCGGGAATAATAGCGCATAATCCATTAATACAACACAGAAATTTACCATCGGTGCCAACGCTGTTGGCAGGGTATGGTGCTGCTATGACTCGTTTCACCTATTCAGCCCCCATTTTACAGTCCACAAGACATGTTTTATTGCGTGGCTCTGTGGTCGTAATCCAGAATAAGGAGCCGTGACTCATGTTTTGAGCAGCCATCAACGCTGACACTTTGAAGTGCTGGCTGAGTCAGTCACGGAGCTTTAGTAAACAATGTGCAGGAAAAAAAGGGTTACTTTGTACATATCAGAGCCCGGCACCAATAAAAAAAGCTGTATTTGAGGTTTCCTGCTGCAGATTCAAACACCTCTCGACATAAATGTGGAACCACATAAAAAATAAAGAAAACAGAAGGGAAAAAAATATACAAGCTTTTCCTCCAAACAAAAGCAACACTAACTTGTTTGCAATGATGGATTACAGCACCACCTTAACAGTCATGTCTATAATGGGTGTTTGATGGGATTTGAAAGTGCATGGGCAAAGTTGAAAGCAATATAATATTGCACTATATCGAAAAACAGGCGATGTTTTGGAAAAGAGCTGAGGATGAGACTGAAATGGCCAGGAAACGACTGTAATGAGTAAAGTTCCTGCTAAAATTTTCTTTTCTTGTTTATCCATCTGAAAATTAAAAAAAAAAAAAAAGATGGAGAAACACACACCTTCATCTGTTACCTGACACCTCAGAACCAAAAGAACGGAAATAATTTCTGCATGCTGTATTTAGACTTGAGAAATTTCTCTAAGTGCCTTTTATCTTAGCAGGTGGTATGCATATCAGACATTTAGCAGTGATTAGAGGGAAAGCAGACATACACACTTGCACAAACGAACACATACACACAAATACGTAGTCAATAGCTGGAGAAATTAAGAAGAGAAGTACTGGACAATATGCCGGAAGACTTAAATAAAAAAAGTAAGAAAAAGAAAAAAGAGACAGAATATGATAGATGCTGTTAGAATGTCACCTCCGTCGTTGTCAGTTCCATCACTGCAGTCAGTTTCCATGACAACGCTGCAACCAGGCCCACTCCATCCAGGCTGGCAGATGCAGCGCCAGCCACTGTGCTCCAGGGTACAGCGCCCATGCCCGCTGCACAGCCCCGGGCAGCCGTCTGAAAAGGTGTGTTCCACGTGCACGTGTGCAAAGATAAAAAAAGACACATTTTTGGTATTTGCTAGCATGTTGGAGGGGTATAATATGACCCTTAAATCCTCAACAGAAATTAATTACCTTTCACTACGACGTCCAAATCATGAGTAACTGTGGGAAAAAGAATGGAGAATTAGAAATGAGCCAGACGGCAGTCATAGTTTAATGGAGATCTACAGTAAATCATACATAAATGAACACTCCCACGTTCAATAACACACAACTCACCAGTGTTACAGTGCTCTCCCTCCCAACCAGGCTGGCAGATGCAGGTCCCATCGTGGCACTGGCCGTGTTCTTCGCAGCGAGGATGGCAAGCTCGCTGGTCACACGCAGCGCCAATCCAACCCTCCTCGCACTGGCACTGGCCCTCTGAGCAAACACCATGGCTGCCACATGGCACTGGGCACAGCTCTGTTGAACAGGTGGGTGGAGACACGTGTGAGAAAAAAAAAGTGCAAGTGTGAGAGCCGAGGAGAATGAGAGGGAGGGGAACAGATGGAGGAATTGAGCGTTGCAAGGAAAATAAGTTAAAAGAGGCACAGGGGACACAGAGACAAGAAAAAAAAAAGTTTAGAAAATCAGAATTGGGGGTGAGCCATTGGATATAGGTGAAAAAGGGAAAAAAAACAAGCGATAGAAAGGGATAACCTCAGAGACTAAAAAATCTACTTTCTCACAATACACAATCTTCTCACCTCTAATAGCTGAGCTCCCTAAAGGAGGAGACGAGTGAATGGGCTCATAATAAAAGCCAAATGATTCGTATTTGCACCGCATATTTAAACTACTGGGACTTCAATTCAGCTCCATTATTCTCTTCTGACATTTTGATCAGATTTAGAGGGTATGTTAATACCCCTTCTTTTGCCACATCTCTCTATCTTTGTCTCTGTCAGCTCACTTTTCTGTGTCCCTTTCACTCCCACTTCCACTCTTGCAACATCCCTTTAAATTTCTTCCCCTCCTGCCTTTGTCTATTTTTCCTTTTCTCTACACTCCTCACCATCTAACATTCACTCTCTCTGCAGCGGCAAAGCCTCATCCATCAGTAAAGAGAGCAAAGTGCTGGAGGCACACAAAGCCTACTTATCCAGCTGCAGTAAAAAGTTATTTCAATTTAAATATACATAGCATGGAGAGAGAGTAAAAAGTGGATTAAAGTTGGAGAGTTTTTCAGCTCTCTATTAGAATTACATTAACTTAGCTATGCCTCAACAAGACCAGGACATAGAATCACTGGGTTCTTTTGATTAAAAGCCCGGCAGGTAGAGGGGAGGTGGCTCATATCTCAGATATTCAGCCATGGTCTATCATTATCATAGGCTATATCACCATAATAAGGCATGCATGCACCTGAGAGAAACCTCTAATACTTGCTGCCTGCAAATCACTGGTTTGCATGGTGAAGCAGATCGTTCTCAACACCAGTGTGAATTTAGTGTGGTGGAAGGAGAGAGAAAGGCCAGTCTTATAATGGCTATTTTCCTCTCTGTCAGCTCACACCGCAAGGACAAGGACACTTCTCTCTGTGTACAGCAACGGGTTCAGTTCTATAATTTTAGAGAGCTTGGTACATGTTCTTTGCTAGCATTGTTACAATGGACATCTCAATGCCTTTGCTTCACCATCCATGCCAAGCAGCTGTCTATTTAACCAGGTACAATGTTCAATGGGCAAAGAAAAGTATTTATAGTTGTAAGAAAGCTTTCAAAGCTGTAATGAACAGCAATTCACTAACTAATAAGCTGAAGGTGCAATCTCTGATAGGCTTTGCAGCAAAGTTAGTTAGTTTTTTCCCCTCACTAGCATCTTTTTTCTTCATTTTGCTTAAGGGAATATGTTTGTCCAACTGGCTGCGTGTGTGTTTAAAATGTAAGTGTGTGTGCGCGTCTGTGTGCGTGTGCAACAGCATATTTGTGCAAGAGTGCAAATGCAAAGCAACGTGAGGGCTGGTGCACAAGTGGGCTTGAGAAAGCTGTAGTCATAGAGTGACGAGGGGAAACCTAATTTATAACTAGAATGACAAGTGAGTGCAAAGCACACACACACACACACATTTTACAGAGCACCACATGTCTATCAAATCCCCAGAACATATTATCTGGCAAGACCACATGCATTACAAAAACACTGGCTAATCTAGTGGCTTGCAGTTTAAATTTCTGGCTTTATTGTTTTTTTTTTTTTTTTTTTAATGTGAACAATAATTCTGACGTCTTACCGGTGTAGCAGTCTGGCCCCGTCCAGTTGGGCTGGCAGGCGCAGGTGTCTGACTCTGGGAGATAGGTGCCATGTCCTGAACATTGCTCCTGACAGGCTGGCAGCGGGTCATCACAGCTCACTCCAGCCCATCCTGCCGAACACACACACTCCCCGCGCACGCACACGCCATGGCCGCCGCATTGGGGATCTACACAGTCCACTGCAGATAAGAGGGGGAAGGGGGGTGCAGAGTGAGTCAGAGGTGAAAAGGGGGAGTGAATTGTGGCAATGGTGAGGGGGTGAAATCAGGCTGTCTCATTATAATCATCAGTTCACCGGGTATGAAAGCAGTGGTCTTTGCATCCCATCCAGGAGTTAACCACCCTAGCTACAATCCCTGTATCTGTTCCACAACATTACACTTCATAGGACACTTAGAGCTGAAGCTATGATAAGGAGTGAAATGGGTTGCTGTGTGTGTGTGTGTGTGTGCGTTTGTGTCAGGGTGATCGGTGCTACGCTGTGTTACTGTGTGTAATTACAGCCCTGAGAGCAGAGCCAGAGCTCAGCAGAGTTCGTCTCAAGTCAGCTCAGCTCTGTCGCTGAAGGTCACACACCTGAATCTGTTTCTACAGGAGGGCGTGTGTGTGTGTGTGTGTGTGTGTGTGTGTGTGTGGGGAGGGGGGGGGTTAACCCTTTAATTGACTTTAACATCATCATTCATTTCATTGTCATTACTTTGTTTGTTTTTGTTAATTTATGGGCTGTTTTATGGGGGAGAGATGTTAGGGGATGTGACAAGTGGCCAAGCCTGACTTTCTGCACAACTTGTCTTTCTAACGGATTTATGCCCTGGTTAACACAGCATTCAAAGTACACAAACATCCAATCAAGAGTATTGCAGTTGTTTTGTTTAGAAATGCCAGTCGTTTTGAATGTACAGCATCATAAAGAGCAAAAACCTACATTTATGAGGAGTGGGAAAACATTTATCTTTTACATTTTTTGTCCATTTAGCAAAAATTGACGCTCTGCTTGCATCTTCCAGGTTTGTACAATGTATTTTATATGGTGTCGATGCAATAAAGTGCAAATCCCTTGCTACTAAAATCATCTGAGGGTGGGGGAATACAGGGAGTTTGGACCATTCTGTCCAGGAAAAACACAGGCACATTGTGTCAGGACACTGCTGCAGTGCAGGAGGCTGTGTTCCACTGCCGTGCCAACAGAGGCATGAAGTGTATCCGCATCTAAAAAATATCATATGCAAATTGCTGATTTTATTTATTTTTTTCTTCTCATTAAAATCACGATTGAATCTTGTGTATCAACACAGCAGGTGCAGCAGATTCTGCTTACTTGTGTCTCTGTAGAGATAAGATGTGTATCCACAACAAGAATCATCCTAACTCGCAGGATTTTTGACCGATTTTTAAGTGGTTGTGGTTTGTCAGAAAGCCCAGACTTCCATCTGTGGCATAGTGAGCATATGGAAGATGTGTGTTTTCATAACTGAAACTTTGCCTCTTTTATGGGAGGACAAAATGTATCTTTTATAGAGTAATCTTTAGGTTAACCTGACATAAGGTTGTAAACATTTTAGGGTTCTTTTCTTAAGGAAATTAAAGGGACGACATCAAGCACTTTTGCTTACACTTTTGGAAATAAATTTATGAATGGAATTTTATTAATTAATCCATAAAACACACATAGTTATAAAACGTTTCGTGGCTGGCTCTGCTGCTTAGGGAAAACTAAACCTACTTAGGGATTTATTGGCTTTAGCTCAATTAAGTAGTGTTGCTTCTTTTTGTGTGTGTGTTTGTGCTAAGTCTGTCAGGTCAGCTGAAATGCTAGAAAAAGGGAAAATAGGCATCCGATCATTTTCAGAGCACAAAAATTTCAAGTAACTAAAAACCCAGCTTATTTCAATAGCAGTTTCATTAATCTTCATATGAAAAGTGAAACAGTGATGAAAATGCTGCATACCAGTGTCATAAGGAGAGCTGGGCTCAGACAGAGGCAGAGGCTCTCAGATTACTTTTTGTTTTATTTTAATAGTTCTGTGAAATGTAAAGTCTTTTCACATTTAGAATGACAAAAACATAAAGCAGTCTTGTTGCTGTCTTACAGAAGGATCAAAGACAGAAAAATTATTGTCTTCCCCTCTGTTGAAATGTTATTTCCACTCATGGTTGAAGTTAGTTCTCAAGGATGGTTGTTTAATTAACACGGAGCAGCAAGAAATTCAGCAGAGAAAAAGAAGGGCAGAAAGAGAAACTTTCGATTCTACAATGATCCAAGTAAGAATGATCTGTACAGGACTCATTTAAAATTCATGGTTTGCAAACTAAAAGTAAGTACAGAAGGAAAAAGAGATATTAATGGAGAAACGTTTCAGTTACATAGGTAGTACTATCTATAGTAAAAAAACTGAATAACCCTAAGCAGAGTCCATCTGTGCAACATTGTGTAATGGAAAAGGAACATAATCCTATTTGCTTTGTGAATAGTTAATTTAATCTCTTCAAATATAGAAATTCCTCAACATTTTCAAGCCATTTGCCTACTTTTTAGGCCTATGCTTGAAAATTGTATACGCATGGTGAAATGAGTAAATCTTTGCAACCACAAGGTCTATTTGAATACTTTTGCAGGCATAGTAAAGGAACAATTGTGAGACTTGTTAAGATGTGTAAATATCAGTAAATGTGTTATTGGTCAAGGATAAATAAAGATGCAGCATGCAGCTGTAGACTCTCTCATATCATAGTACAATATGTGAACATTATCTCTGTAAAGGATGACTGATAGAATGAAGCAGAATAAAATTAAAGAGGTTTTAGTACAGGCAGTTCAGGAGAGGTCTGCAAAGTGACCATTTTTGGCCCCGTTTGACAACATTTGTTGTCAAAGCCCCCCAATTGGGGACTTGAAATTAGTTATCTTTTTTTCTTTAAATGAAATAGAGAATACATTTTAATCAAGAATCAATTCTGAATCAAATCACTGCATTAAGAATCATATTTGAATCATGAGATATTTAGAGATTCACTGACATCATACGTGCAGCGATGTTAATTACATATTTCCTAAAATGGCTTTATTGAAAAAGTAAACTCGACAGCAGTTTAATTTATTTGTTTATTTTTGCATTTAAGTCCCATGCTTCATGATGTTTGGCTGCATAAATGAAAACACATTTATTTTCTTCTTGCCAGTATGAAAACATGGATAAGTTACATTTTTAAGATGACTTATTACAGCAAACTCATTCTCTTTAATGCATGCAGATTAAATTTTGGGGTGTATGTAATCTTGAAAGTGGAAAACTCCTTACCTAGTTCACAGTTGATGCCTTTGTAGGCCGGACTGCATATGCAGATACCCTGGATGCAGGTGCCGTGGTTGGAGCAGGTGGGATCGATACATTGACCTTCCTCAACGTTACACTCCGCCCCCTTCCACCCTGGCAAACAAACGCACCTTCCTTTCTCATACACACCATTGCCGCTGCACAGCACTGGACAGGAATCTGCAACAGGAAAGACACAGATTACTCACATACTCAGTGGTACGCCCATGCAAACACACACACCGACAGAAGCTGCTGCAGTATATTAGCTGGGAGACCGCGTTAACCTACCATGAGTGGGGCTACGCTCTCTTATCTCAGCTAGTGCGCGGATTCAGCAAATCCTTGAACAGCCTCTGTTTCACACACGCACACACAATTGCACTCAGGCACACCTATACACATGCACACACACTCAAGCTTATCCCTCACGCTGTTTCAATTTACTCAAGCACCACCTGAGCCTGGCTACCACGGCAACCCAGAAATTGTATAAAATCCCCCCAATGTCCCCTCGCTCGTTCTGAACAGGCCGTGAAAACAATCGTGAAAACGGAAGATTAGGAAGGAGAGCATTAGGCGTTTATGGAATGAGGGTGGGAAGCTATCTCCATGCAGAGATGAAGAGCTGTGTGGCGACTGTAATGACAGCCAGGTACAATAAAGTCAGCGGATGTCGGATGACACACTGACAGTTACAGCTCAGGACTTGAAATGTATTACAAAGAAAATCCAGAACCATTGGCTCTCTTTCTTTTTTCTTTTTCTGGGGTAATTTGCAATAAATACCATGTGTGTATTTGTTTGGCTCTTTGTTCAATCCAAAAACTCTATGGGGCGGTAAATTCAGGCTTCCCTCTTGACGTCCCATGCTAAAACTTGATGTCTAAGCTTTCAAGCGGAGAACACTATAGCACAAACAAATGAGCAAAGATGAGTAGAAAGTATGAATAAATGATGAGCGTAAATAAATCACAAGAAGTGATAATCACATCACCTGTTTCTACACAGTGAGACAGACACAACTACAACAATTTTACAAAGTCAGAATCCACCAAGGAGAGACAGGATGAGAGAGATGTGGCGTTGGGAGATGAAACAAAGAGAAGAAGAGAGATAGAACAAAGCAAAGACTAAGGAGGAGTAAAAAAGTTTTATGAAGACAGAGAAAGATTTGAGAACATCTCAGAGATCCAAATCATTGCACTGGCATGTGACTATTCAACATACTGTAAATGTTCTAATAAAACCTAGCATTCAAATACTGAAACAGGCTCAAATATCAGTCAGTGGTGTGGCCAGCAGGAACAAATAAAGGCTGGTCGGTATTAAAGGCTAAATGCTGAGATCATCGAATAATTACTGTCAATGCCACTAAACCATTACTACAGACATTTCCTATCAAAAGTGGAGAGAATGAAGGAATCCATTGAGCCTTTAGAAGTAAGATTTATTGACTGCAGCCTCTCCTTGAAAACAACAGAAAGAGAGTGACAAGAAATAGATGGTAAATGAAGATGTGAAGCCCAATCCTGTCAAAGAAGCCAAAGCGGCAGAATGACTAACATAGAGGACGTGTTGAGTTTTCGATCACAGAAAACAGGGTCAGCAGATCGGAAAGCAGAGAGAGGTCTTACTGAACCTGAATATAACTTGCATAATGGAGAAAATAAAGTCTGTGTTGCCTCCACTAAAGTGGTTCTGCAACTCCGCTAGGGGGAGGTCACTCACCAGCATAGCTGACGCTGGTGAGTGTACTCTCGCACTCGAGTGTAGGGGGTACATGTCGTTTTGGTGTTGTGTTGCAGTTTCTCTTCCTAATCTGAAGGTGACAGGAGGGGTGGTATCAGCTGGTAAACTCAACAGAGCTCTTTTAATGGCTCACTTCAGTTCTGGTGGGTATTTCCTTTTTAAAAATAGCAATCGCGTCCAACATGTTGCGGTGTCTTCATGAGCTTGTGGAAGCAAACAAAGAAATAATTCAATCAGCCTCTCATCAACTTGATCCATTGGGTGTTGTTTTTAAAAATGGCAGCTACCACACAAATTCAGCAAGAAGATCCAGAAACACTAAATCCCAAACTGACCAATCACAACGGAGAACTTCTGCGTAACCGTCTGAGTAGCAGGGGTACACGTCAGGTCTGGAAGAGGTGTCCGGCGAGCCTCTGCGGACCTACACAGAGCCTATCGCTGTGATGTTGTAACCGCCCTTACGTAGACACCATGCGAGTATAAATCCAGCTTAACTCGTGCACTCGGTTTGCAATGTTTTATATGTCTGTAAGTACTATTTTAAGCCAAGTCGATGTTCATGATAGAAAATTGCTTTTTTGCTTTGTATATTGGTTATCTTTTTTCGACTGCAGAGTAAAAATTTGTGTAAATTTTAATTAGCATTTAAATGCTAATTCCATTAGTGTGTCGATGGAGAGTCCCATTCAATGTTAGCATCAAGCTAGTTTGAGTTTAGTGTTTGCTTTAAATTCTGATTTATTTTATAAGAGGGCAGTGCTGTATGGTGTCTTATTAGAGTTTAGTGTTTACAGTAAGAATAATAATAATAAACATTTATTATGTAGTCTCATTCTTTCCTTTGCAGAACTATTAAACTATAAACTGAATTTGAACATTCATGGAAGACTCAACAGTCCCTTTGACCCTCATTTTTTATTTTTGTATGATGAATGTTTGCCAAAAAGGGAGACTGAGTAGGCCTTTTAGAGAACGGAAAGAATATTACACACATGGCACAACTCCAAAGTGAATGGGTATGGTCCTTCCAAGACATAAAATAACACCAGCCTGAGCCTGATCCAAAAAAGAAAAAAAAAAAACTGCTTACCTTTGGCACAATCGGGACCCAAGAATCCAGCGAAGCAGTGGCAGTGTCCAGCCACGCACTCTCCATTACCATTACAGTCTGTTGAACAGCCGTCCATCGAGTCTGCATAATCACAAACATGCACACATTCACAAATCAAGCACAAAAGTCAAAAGAGGCAAAAAAAAAAAAAAAAAAAAAAAAATAGAGCAAAAAAATGTTCCTTGTGGTTCCATAAGCTGGCTCTCATAGTTATTGAATGAAAGATCTGATAAGCAATGGATGGCTCCCCAGACACAGTGGCTATATTAGATTAGTCTGATCCAGCTGCTATCACTCTCTGGGGAACGGCCAAACACTCACTTAGACTCAGTAGCACTAAGCACATTAAACTGCATTACAGGTTGGAAACACACCGTGCGCAAATTTACAAACATCAAGGCTTAATCAGCAAACTGTTTATAAGAGGCGCAGTTTGAAATCCGACTGAACAATACAAAATCTGACATTGTCGGTGCAAGAGTAAGTGTAAGTGGATAGAACTGTGTTCCTGCAGCAGATACACTCCTAGAATGGCAAAGATCAATGTGATGCTTGTTCCTACTAGTACTTCGTCTCATCTGCATACGTGTATTTCATCATATCTTTCTTTAGGCTATGTGCGTTTCATCATATTCCTCAATCGGACTTGAATTGGCTGCCTTCCTTTTACTGCTCCCCTGTTCTCCCATTGATATGTCCATCATGTCAGATCGCATTCTCCAGGAACAGGCAGCATGGCAAAGACAGATAAAGAGGGGGAGCACTTTTTATGCTTTTGGAGCATTATATAAGCCTGCTGAGTTCTGTCAGCTCTGCTTGAGATGGGGAATTCTGGTGGAGGAGCGCCCAGAGGCTGGCAGAATTGGGGATCTGTGAGTGATCTGCTGGTTCTCTTGTGCTAGACGAGCTCTATCTAACCAAGATAGAGTAATTAAAAGGGGTGTCAATGATGCCATCCTTAATTTGACCGCTGCGCCATCCTGCTCAGCTTCTCCGAATAGGGATCGACTCTTGTGTCAAGCCACTGCGGTCTCCCCCTGGCTAGCTCCGTTCAGGGAGCGTGTATGACAAATCCTTCAGTGGCATGTGCGCGCACACGTTTACAAACACATGCAGGCAAATTTATTATGTGACACCCGCCTTGAGGTGCGTGTGACACATGCTAATGAGACGGGCTCTGCCAGTAGCCGGTAGCACAGTGTTATCCTCCAGCGCAGCGCATCACTACAGAAACCAAAGTCATTTTCACCTCCATCACCTGTCATTTTCACACTGATGGAGAGGAGGAGTGCCAATCATCTTTTCTCCCACACAGTCAGGAGCGCTCACATTTGTTTCTCCATATGCGCCTCTTCCTCTCCCCCTGAAAAAAGCCTTATATATGCAAATTCCAATATTGCATTTGGCACCTGACACATGCAATGAACAAAAACTTATCTGCAAGGTCGCAGAGTTCCATTTAATCCAGCTGAGACGAGTGATCCCTTGCAAAGCTCACAGAGCTGCAAGATGCTGGTTTATAACAGTGATATAAGCTCTGTATCTCCCAGGTCAGTGTCTTGGCAATAAATCTCTTCTGGCAATTAAGAGCTAATGCATGACAAGCCATGTTTCTATATGTTGCAGTATAGCGTATGTGCATTCATTCACGGGACACCCACTCTGCTCTTTCCACTGACTAAACCCCTTCACAGTTAGAAATCACTCATGCCGTAAGTTATTGAAGTTAAATGCTATTATAAAATGGGTGCTTGCAGCCAAGTGATCTGATTGGTCAAATAAGCGTTCCAATTGTATTTTATGAGGCTGTAAAGTTTTAGCCATGCTTTATGACCCTTGGGCTTTATGAATTTATGAAATATATAATGGGCTGCTCAGCTAACTAGAAGTATCATCTTCTTTTTTTGTTTGTCATCTATTTTGCAGAAAGATCCCTGTATCTACAGTATATGAAACCCTCTCATGCTTTGTCAGACGCATTGTAAAAGATAAGTTATTTTAGAGGATATGTGATGTCGGGTGGAGCATAGCAATTATGCATAATTAATAGTCCTGGAGGAAGCACCACATTATGCCTGAGCAGATTTAAAGAAGATGGTGTAAGTTTTGAGCTGACGAAATGGCAGAAGTCATTAAGCCGAAGCTTTTGTGGGTTACATGCACATGTCAATAGCTGTGGGGTTGGAAAAAAAAATGATTAAAACCGGTATCTACAGCTTTTTTGGTTGGTGGTATGTTAAAAATTGTAATGTGGATCATATTATACCATTTTTCCTTAAAATTAGCAGAATCGCATCTGTTTATTTTCCTTTTTCTGCTGTTCGGATATGATATATGCCTCAATTGTTACATCTTGATGCACATTATAAATACTGGATGGAAACACTCAATGTTTGATTTTAATCATTTAATAAGTCATCAGACTAACTTTCACCTCAGGGAAGGAAGAGCTCCAAGAAGAGACAGAATGCAAGACTGAATTAGTTGTTACCAAAATTCAGTAGTGGGGCTTTTATGCACTTGATTTAACATCAAGCATATATCATTCTTGCTGATGTAAATGTGAAGATACAAAAGATATTATACTCTCTGCTTTTGTTTCCTGCACAGATGCACGTTAAATTCCAATTTGATGTCATTTAGTCTCCAAACGTGTCCCTAAGCATAATAACGTCCTCTTTCCTTGTCCTACCAGAGCTGAAGTGGCCACAAATAGAGGGAGCAGGGGATTGAAAAAGACAGTGGAAGCTGCTGAATTACAGAACAGTCTTAATTCATTACTTTTTTTTTTTTTAGTTTTTTTTTCTTTGTTTTTCTTTTTTTGTAGGACTATATTTTGAGTACTGTTATGATTTGATTTTAGCTTTTTTCAATTTAATTCAGTTGGTTTTTATTTCTTTTCTTTTCTGTTCTGTTTTTGTGATTTTACTGGTGTACATAAGCAAAGATTTTATTGTTTGATGCTGTGATGTTTTCCTTCAGGACCTGTTTGTAAACCAAGTTTCTCATTAGGATTTGGACTTGACTTAATTTGACTACTCTTCACAGGAGACGTGGCTAGCTTAAGACATGGTCATTACACTTTCCGCTCACTATTCACTGAACTCCCAAAAATTAGAGCTACATGCATCCATGTTCCCACCATGCCAGGGTTGCTATTAGAAGAAATGCTAACCACAACATGAACTATTACATTTTATACAGAATGTTAACTAGAACTTTTAATTCCTAAGTCTCTTTTTTCTTTGTCTGTTGGGTCTGTCATCAGGCTTTGCATCATCTTAATTAATTTAAAGTTTGTTTCTTTTAGCTCAAGGTTTATTTACTTCTCTTTGAACAACATTTTCCCATAACTCTTTCTTTTTCTGTGAATCTGCCTGCAAAATTAGCCCTACTTGCAGTTCTGTTTTTGAATTACCATATAAAAAATGTGCAATAATAAGAGATGGAAATATTTTTGAATTAGCATTTTTGACATCTGTCAGAAAATTCTGTTGCATTTTACAACGCATTTGGAAGTAAATCCATTTAGAGAGAATGACTAATATATGCAGCAACCACATATCAGCATATATGACTGTATGGGAAGAGCAAAGTGCATCTAATTGAGTTATATTTACATAAAAAGTGAAACCTAAGAGTTATGCAGACAATTTTATTTCGTGCTTAGCAGCAGCCCCAAAATGGTTTGCTACTGAATTCTGCTTGTGTGTGTGTGAAATGGGTTTTACAATGTTTTTTGACTAATAAAGGTCACTTACCTGCCGACCAAACACATGGTTTTGTTCTGCTCTAACTTGACTCTCCCCTCATTTTTTTACCTTTAACTTACCTTTACCTTTTACTAGTTTAATGATTGATGACAGGCTATTTTGTTGCATGGAACCACATAGGCCACTGTATGTCATTACTCTTGTACCACAGTTTTTACACACAGTATGTCTTCAAGCAAAAAATGGATTTTTCTTCCTCCAATCAGCATCATTTCACGTACGATTTTATGCTCGTCATGTTCTCATATTCTCCTTCTTGTCGTAAACTACACTGTATTGATTTGACATATTTTATTTATTTATTATTGCAATGTTCTTTTGCTTTTTTTCTTATTTATGCTCTTTGTTTAGCTGTTGTATCGAGTTACTACTTGCTGCGGAAAAGCTCAGTTTCCCGACAGGGATCATCTCATTTCTCCGTCATCTCTCCATAAAGCCCAGCTCTCAGGCTACAGCATACCACATGTCTTAGTAGAATTTACTGTACTCTGGCTCAGCGGTTTTGATTTTCTGCCTCCAAAACAATGCAGCGCCTGGTTGTAAACCTCATTAGAGATATAAATGGGCAGTCAAATGAACTTTGACACCAATCCATTAATTTCATTTTCCTCTTTCCAGCTAAATCACTTGATTAATTATTTAAAAATAAAAAACACAAACTTTGCAGACTACAGGCTTCTACTCTAGACCATCTGTTGTGTCTATATTTGTTTTGATTATTGGAGAGAGGCAGTGAAAAAAGAGAAAGAGTTTCTGTTTCCCATTTAGCTCAGAATATATGATTCTAAAGGGTCTGGTCTATTCCAGACTTTACAGACAGTAAACGTGTCAACAAATGTTTGACAGCTCTGTGTCTAGCTGTCACACTCTGTCAGAAAAAGAACTCCATAGATAGGACGATGAAAGATGTTTGCAGTGCAATGTTTGGCTCTATGGAGGTGTTTACTGATTGGCTTACAGCTGGATGCTGGTAATACACATATTTAGCTTAAACACATCAGCGTAGTTTTGATCAACGTTCGTATTCATTTCATGATTTACAAAAATCTGCAGAAAACAGATACACATGAAACAAAAATAGCCTAAAATAGAGGCTTTTCATGATACACTCCTCATGAGCTCATTACTTCTTGCAAGCAATGGCTGTTTTAGCTGCCAGCTACAAATAAACATTTTCCTGAGATGTTACAGTACCATCACCTTTTCCAAACAATGTTGTTTTTTTTTTGTTTATTTCTTTTGTTTTTTTCTTTGGAAGGTGGGATATTTTAACACTGCACATTCTTTAAGACTACTGGACAAAGACAGAGTGATGAAACCACCCTTGTAATTATCCACTTGTCTACGTTCAGCAACATACTCTTGCATTAATCACATCCTTCAATTTAAACTGCAGTTCGTTCGTGTATGTCGTGGCAATGAGCTGCAGTTAGCAAGCCCTGCCATTACTACAGGAGCTGTCCTCCCCTTTCTAACTGCTACCTCTTGCCATGCCAAACTAACTCTCTTAATAGGAAAACTTCCCCACAAATGTCATTGAGTTTCAAATTACGCTTGGCCATGTTGTTATGTTTTTGCAACAGATGAAAGGAACGGCTGAACATGAGAGTGAAGCAACCCTGAGACTCAACCTATGGAAAGCAAACTCTCTACAATATTACTGCTCACCGATAGGGGTGCTGTGGAGTAGGACTTGCTCCAGGCTACGTCCATCATTGTAGAGAGCGAGGTGCCACGTTCCGGGATCCATATATTCGATGAAGCCCGTTTCTTGCAGGCCGCTCAACAGCAGACCTTTGGGAGCTTTTGCAGTTGACACAGGATCAGTCAAGGACCTGGGCAGGGCTTTCCCATCCAGCAGTTTCACAAAGTCGAACTGAACACAACAATAATAATAAAAAAATATATATAAATTTTCAATACAGAAACATAATGAAGCAGACTTGTTATCCAGCTGGAATGAGCAAGACGGCAGATTCACAAAACCTGCATAAATCAAACAGAAATTTGCAAGCCAAAATTTGTGCAGTGAAGTGTGGCTTCTGTTGGGTGAGCTGTGTGAAACTGAGCTGAATGCTATCAGAAAAATGTTTGAATATAAGTCAGGGAACAGCATTTAATGTGTCTATGCAAAACCAGAATCTGAATGGAAATAAGAAAATAGTGGCTCGTACCACCTTGGCATTGGCTCAAGAACCAACCCTCCACTAACAGCATGGACAGCATGGGCATGCTTTACCACCCAGGTTTTTGATAGAGCCGACTTTTATTTATTCTGTCTAAACCTTTCTCTGCTTGTTTCTCTCCCTTTTCAACTTTCTCCACCACCCTCACCTCCCCCTCTCTTTCTATCCCTCCTCAGTCCTCCTTGAACTAGCAAGCCCTCGCTGAGTCTTTTTCCCCTTGAGGGCTCAGTGTCACACTAGTGTCAAAAACGGCTAATTAGACCTCTTCATGCAGTCGAGAGCAGGGATGCGCTGATGTTAAGAAGCAGATAACTCCAAGTGTGTTGTATTTTTGTCTGTAGAAGCGCTTCCTGCAAGGCGCAGTGCTGCCCTACACTGTGTGCACCTGAGATGCTGATAATTCACAACAACAACAACAACAACAAAAAAAAAAAAAACGCATGTCCAAACTTTTTAAAGTCTATTTGGGTGAGATTTCTGTCCCTGCAGGGAGAATATCTTCTTCCAAATACTTTTCCACTTAGTACATTGCATCACTTAAAGTCCCTGCTTACATCGAGTTGGAGTAGGACAAACAGCCTGATTACTCCGCTGTGTCTAAGAATGGGAAAGTGGTTTTCCATCATCTCTTTTGCTGTGTTTTTAACACAGCTGAACTCACAACTTAATTGTTCTCATTTGCATATTTTCTGTTTCTGTTTTCAGAACAAGTTTAAAATGGTAATTCGTTCACAGCTCCTAACTTCTACCTGTTAAACAAGCAGATAGCAATTCATGCTCTGCTGCACTGACGTTTCGATCAAATTCTTATTGTGTTCTTACAAATTTGCCTCACAAACACGCAGAATATAGTTTACGGACACATGTCTGACGACAGATCTATATTTTGAAATAAAGAAATTGATTTGAATCCACACAGTGATACAAACGTCTGTGTCCTTAAAACATTCTGCGTCTTACTTTAAAAACAGCCTGAGACAGACAGAATTTAAATCATTATTTCAGAAACAAATAACAGTTTTGTCTTCTTAGGAAAACTTCTGTGTCTGCGTGCTAGAAAGATCTTTTTGTGAGATCTAAACTGAGGCACAAATAAGCATATAAGTACTTCTTGTAAGTGTCAAAAATACTTGAGTGTGGATGAAAGACTAAATCTGAGAGAAAAAGGTGTCAGTATGGATGTGAAACAATGCAGCCCATCTGGATAAACAGCAGGCTACAACAGGAGCCAACTCTACCTGAGTGTGTGTAGGCGGGATGTTCCTGCGTCCGTAGACCCCCAGCAGTGCGTTGTGTGAAAGAGAGAGATTGAACTTGACGTAGGTCGGATGATGCACAGTCATATGAAACCTCCAGAAAAGTCCCGGTGGGATCGCCTGGCTCTGCTGAGTTCCGATGTCGACCTCGCCACGGTCAATGGCACGGCCTCTCACCCACTTCTCTGCAGGTTAAAAAAAAAGAAACCAACAGGTGATGCTTTTCAGTCACATACTGTAGATTTATTAAGGTGGACACAAGTTTCTATTCAGTATCAGAGGGAGCAATTAATAACCAACCTGATGTCCTCGAACATCAGCATGATCAGCAGCTCTACTAATGAAGTGAGACTGAATAGACATCCAAATGACTAAGTGCTAGTGAAAACCCTGCTTTTCAAGAAACCATGCTTTGGCAGTCCTTTGGATAGTCTCTGCATGAAAATGAACTGCTTTAGAAAGTCAGTGTTTTGTGTTAGAGCTGTCTACTGGGTCTTTGTCACGCGTTCTATTAGCATCTTCTAACAAGAAAGAAAGGTGTGTGTGTTATCATGCGTGTGAAAGTAAAGAGGATGCTGCTTATGAGAAAAAATGAGCAGGACAGCCACACACACATGTTCACGTGCATTCACAAAACAGCATCTCAGCACACAGATAGTGTCTTGAGTGAGAGTGTGTCTTTGTGTGTGAAGAGAATAGGTCTTTCCAACAATCCCCTGGCCATCAGCTCCTCTCCTCTCCATAAGCCTTTATTAAGCACCAGGCCTGGGTCTTTTGTATAAGGCGAGGATCTCCAGCCCTCTTTGTGTTGGCCTTTATGGAGAGATATATCTCTGCTTCTAAACTAAGATGGAGGAAATACGTTGACAGAGGGGAGCCAGTCGATCGTTACCAACACAAAGGCAGAAGAACAGTTAGGGGCAGATTCATGGATGAGTCCACTCACTCCCAATCTATAACGTTTGCTGTATTACCACTCCATTATGGCGACACCATGCACACCCACAGGCCAACCAGCATATATCACATGTCCTGTCACACAGAGCAGAGGCTAACAGTGAAGGTCTGTGAGGTACTTTTTACCATACTGACAGCGGCTCAGAGAACAGTACTGTTGGTCTGGCTTCTTTTGATATGTCCGCCACTTTGACCCAAAAACCTCTAAACATAATATACAAATAAGTCTTTCATTTCCCATCGGGCCACAATCAAGTTTTAAGGGAAATGTCTCATCAACTTTTACTTAAGTGCCATGATCCTGTCAAATTACTTGTGTTCAGTACAAATTAGTATATATGCCCAGACACTAACCTAAGATAATAAAATGGTAAACCTACTGTGAGCAGCATGTTAAAATTAGGCTGTGCCAACTTCCATTCTCACAGAAGTGCAATCATGCTGTCAAATCACTTCACTTCTCATCTTTAAAGCAAATAGTGCTTTCTTTGATGGGTTTATTGGAGTGTGGGGATTTGATAAGCAGTAACACCTTATTTAATCACTTGTCTTCAAAGTGCTCAAGTGAAAAGGTTATGTGAAGATTGTGAGCACAGTTACCATTATTTAAATCTGCTCCACAATCATGTTGGTACTATAATTGAAGCTATATTAGCAATGGCAAACTCACAGTGCCTTACAATTAAGAAGCTTGAGAAGGATTTGGCCTCATTCCTTTTTTATAGTCTTAATGCATCCAAGTGTTTGATGCAATGCAAAGAACCCATTTTCATCGTTTTCCTCTTAAACTATACACTATGTGCAGGAATTACAGCAAAAACAATGATATTCATACAACTGAAAAAGCAGGTTTATTGAAAGCTGCTGTTAAGAGTGATCAATTTAACTACTAAGCTCGTTTTTTTTTAGCCTGTTTGCACTTTGTTTATTCAACTTCCTGGAACATAGTGCAGTTTTTCCGCAGCATTGGCTGCATACGTTTAAAGTTTTGAAGCTTAAGTCTACCTGAGGCGAATTCAAAGTGGAAAAAAAATATGGAAAATTGAGTTTTGCCCTCCAGTCGGATGTGATGGTTGGTCCCATGTGAATGAATGGAATGAGTGGAATCTGACTGAATTGAATAATTATCACATCTATGCTTTCAAAGTTTCCCACTTCCTATTCACTATGAATTTTGTTGCTAAACTGAATAGTGGGTTGTTGTTTTGCTTTGCTAGCATTAATTGCAGGGGTAGGAGCGGTCAATCAAACTCTACAACTGATTTAATCACTCAGACTTTCGCAATGATCAGGCATGTCCAGCATTTAATTTGAATTGTAACATGACACATTTAAACCTTGAATTCAATATTTAGTTATTAACATCATGATGTATTTCAGTATGAAATGACCATATGTGGAAAAATAAGCTGGACTTTGACTGCTACATCAAAGTTGAAAAGAATTCATTTATTTGAGGACTCTGTTCATCAAGACAACCACCACACTGATTAAAATAAGTAAATCCAGTTTATGACACCATATCGACTTATAATGGTAAAGACTGACTCAGTAATTCATGAGAAAGGTTCAAATTTTTTAACTGGCCATCTCACAGAGCCACTATTTTGGATTGGCTTTTTTAGAGTTTGTAATTCTGCTTTAATATTGCGACCTTCCTTTTCAAAATGTCAAGCAACATAATAAATGCGGAAACACTGCATACCTAATTCACTCTCCTCTAGGACTGAAAAAAGGAAACTAATAAATCTAGTGACTAAATAAAACAAAGCATGGTCTTAGAGGATTGTGGTTATAGAGGGAAGAGGTTATACAAGATTAGAATAAGAGAGAAGAAACAGCGAAGTGCCCTTTATCCGGTTAGAGGCATATTTAAGTCCTGTATTAAAATCCTCCACAAACAGAGTAAGTGCTTGGCAGAACTATGTATGCATTCATAGATTCCAGCCAAGTCTACCTCAACAGTCTGACTCTTTTAATGCTAATCCGCTCTACTGTGCCTGGCCACAGAAATATAAAGGCCAGCAGAGAGATGGATGTCCTGAGGAAAGCTGTCTTTTATTCTATACTAGATGAATGGAACATGAATAGAGCATGCAGTTGGGAGAACACTAGCGGGCATACAGGCGTGCAGGCTGACTGGCAAGCTGACGGGCAGATGAGCAAGCAGGTCCTTCTGATGCTAATTACAGTACAGTGCCTCTCGGCGCCTGATGCAACGAGGGGACAGAAAGTGGCACTCAGGTCAGCCACAAGGCTGGGTTACAGAGGGCGAGTACTAAGGGGTGGGGGATTTAGAGAGAGGGGGTGAAAAGAAGAGATGAGGGGACCAGTGTCAATTTACGGTTGCTGATGCAAGAGAGTAGAAAACCCTCCTTGCTTCTCTCCCATTCTGCCTCATCAATAAAGAGTAATCCTGCAGCTCCACAGAAAAAAGAAGAGGATTGAGGCACTTTGGAAATCCCACATAAACCGAGCATTTCAAGCACTCCTCCGACCCTCGCCAGCTACTCAGATTACTGCTGTCAATCAGTGTGTTATACCACTGTATCCACGCAAAAACCTGAGACCATCCTTTGAAGAGTTCTTTCAAAACAGCAAATCTTGTTTCATTTCTCCATGGCAGATAAAATGAATACATGTTTAAATGAACAAGACAATATGAAAACAGGGAGGTGAAATTCTCTCTCACCTTGCTGTCTTAAGACATTGTTCTGAGAAAAAAAAACACCTGAACGTCACAAGGAAATATTATTTATGTGAAGTAAAGACAAAAATAAGTGGTATTGCATGCGTCTCCTCTTGTGTTTCTAATCATTAATAGGCAGTGAGAGCAAGTAGTGAGTAAAAATGTTTATTTAAAAATGTTAAGTTTCTGCAAAGGGCCAAATGAAGTGTTGTTTAGCTTCTTTGCATCTATCATCAAGCATAATTTAGCCTTGATGGAAATAATAAAAACCATTATTGGTCTGGTACTCTAAAACTCTAAATACCGCACATTGTTATAATGATGCTGCTTCAGCCAATTATACCAGTAGTGCAACATGGTGCAATGCAAGTAATTCCCACCTTAACAAAAATATACCCACAATATGCAAACACAAATAAACGCTGGTTTATTTTCTGCTAAATTAGCTCATAAAAGGTTCCCCAGTCACGAAACATCTGGATAAAAATGATTTTACATATTAACTCTTAACCTCTCTCATTTGTAATGAGTAGCTAACAGCTCCATATTGTTATCCTTCATCTCTCATGTGAAGCCTGTGTTTCTAAAAGTGGGTGTGAGTATACCTGCCCATCCATCTTTCTGTCTTGTGTAGTGTAAGAGTGTGTCTCTGTGTATGTGTGGGTATGTCAGGCCAGCCAAGGAGATGAACTGCATTAGGACTTGGGACACAAGGTCTAATTAATTTCTCTTGCCTACGGCTTATTCAGGTAAAACAATTACACCTGTAATCTATTTTCAACGGAACTAAACTGTCTTTGCAATTAATGTTATTATCCTTCACATTCTAATGAAGCAGAGAACAGACTTAAAATGTAGTCGGGGTCTTGGTGACGGGACATGTCTGAAGGGACCGAACCATGTGTATGTGTGTGAAAGAGTCAATATGGCCTGTATGTGAATTGCACACATACTGGTGCAGACAACATTAATGGTGTTCCGAATGCAAGAGAGACCGAGTTCGCCGCAGGATGAATAAAAATATCATAATGGGCAAGGTCTCTATAATTACTTAGATTCAATTAAGGGCCTTTTGAGCAGGTGGCTTAATAAGCTTTCAGCCTCTCCTCTCTACTGTGCAGCCTAATGAGTGTCAGTCAGAGTCAGGAGAAGATAATGCTCTTGGCCTCGGGGCCTTCCATTATGTCTACCATCAGTCCTCACCTTCATCAGGCTCCGGGTTACATCCCTGACAGACACGTCTGTCTGTTGTTCACAAACTCATTCTCTCCTTGACACTCACATCGTTAATCATTTAACATGTGTAGCACAAATTGACATAAGGATAAACTACTTGAATTTTTTCAACTTCTGTTTGTTTTTTCACCTCTGTTCTGAAAATAGGTGAAATAAATTAATATATTTATGTGCCTCATGAACCAATATTTTGCTTCCAGCAGCAATACAAAACATATCAAAACCTTCTAAGGTGGTTTTCAAGGAAAATATTTGCCTATCACGAGTTTGATGGCAGCAACACATTTAAAAAAGTTGGAACAGGGTCATTTTTACCACCATGTAGCTTCTCCTCCTCTTTTAACAACTGCCTGTTACCTTTATAAGAACTGACAAGATCAGCTGTTGGATCTTTTGGAAAGGAACCTGCCAGTTCTTGCCTGATATATGATAGTAGCCGCATAACAGTTCTGGGTCTACTTTATATATTTTGCATTTCCCAATTTGCCAAATGTTCTTTGGGTTGGTAAATAGTATGGACTCCAAGGTCAGTCTAGCACCTGGACACCGGCACTGTGCTGTTAAAGATGGAGTATGTAGTTGAACATTGTCTTGCTGAAATATGCAATGCCTTCCCTGAAAAGACATCAAATGGGAAAAATATGTAACTCTATACCTTTTCAAATGTGCGAGTTGCCAGTTCCATGAGCACAAACCCAAGCCTATACCACCACAGACGTAGGCTTTTGACTGAGGTCTTTAATTTCATTAAACAATTTCAAAAGATGATAATAAAAAAATAAATAAATAAATAAAGTCCAGAGGATATGGTGTCCCTGATTTCAAAAAAAGAATTTCAGTTCCAATTCCTGTAACCACAGAACTGTTTTCCATTTTGTCCACTTTAAGTGAGAGATGATGATGGCTTTTCTACATCTTCTTCACATATTGATGCTTTTTTTCATGACAGAGTTTTAACGTGCATTTTGGACGGCGCTGTGAGCTGTGTTCCCAGATGATGATGAAGAAAGTGTTATACGTCCATGCAGTGACTTCCATGGCAGAATTGTATTTTAAATGCACTGCCACCTGATCAGGGTCAGAGATCAGAGACATCCGATACTGATTTTCCTCTGTGTTCCTTACAAACAGAAATGTACTTTTTTAATTGTGAAAAGAATTTTTTGATTGGGTATTTTTCATTGAGTACTGTGAAATTTCTCAGAAGTTTTAGACACATTTATCTGTAGATTGCTGAACCTCTTTTTATTTTCAACAAACTGCCTGTTTGGGGTGCTTATTTTTTTTTAAATTTTTTTGTTTTTAATATATACATAATTAAACATGTTCCTGAACTATTGTCTATTAGCCTAACAAATTTCCAGACCTTCATCTAGTTTTTTAGAACCACATACTTTTCCAGGTTTTTGTTCCCCCATCCCAGCCATTTTGAGATGTATTGCTGTCATCAAATTCAAAATGAACAAATAGATGAAAAAGTAAAATGTTACACTATCAACATTTAATATGTTTCTTTGTTCTATTTTGAACTAAATGTTGATTTAAGAAATTTCCAAATTGTAGTATTTAGTTTTTGTTTACTTTTTATAAAACATGCCAACCTCTTTTGGAATAAGACTTGTATTAACAGAGCTTAACTAAAGCTTGTGAACAGGCAGTTTGGGCACATGCCTGGAAAAAGTGGAACAGAACAAACTAGAATGATACAGTTAGATGAAAACCAGTAGGAAGTAAAAGACTTGTTGACTTAATTATTCTTAGACATCATTACACATTTTTCGGACAAATTTTAGACGTCTTTTTTAACATGTAATGGGAACCTTGTTTTTGTTTGTTTTTGGACATTTGAAAATGTTAAAAAATTCAGACAATTCTTCATATCCTTGAATTAAATTAAGTAAAATCAGAGTTACAACTAAGAAACAATAACAAACACAAACAAAGTTTAGAAAGACAAAAGTATCAAGAACTCAAAACACAAACCCTGTCAATTTGTTTGGGGACCCCAAGATTTAAAATTCTTTATGTTAAACAAAATAGTTTTGTGATTAAATTGTGCCTGAAGAAGGAACAATGTTGCACCAAATTTGAAGGAGATACAAGGCTGCGTCTGAATTACCTAATTTTGAACTATTGTCCCCCTATGAAATGATTTAGCCATTTTATAGCTCTGTTTTCAACTAAAACATTTCATTCACTTTACAACAAACTACAAACTCGTCAGATGGGATGCTATATATCATTATTTATTATTAGTAACTAATTTAATAATTAATTTAACATCGTTATTAACAACATGAAATAATATTATCATTTGGTTTTCTGTCAACATCCTACGTTGCTTCTATTGGAAATTCTCGTTGGCTAGGTAGGCTGTTTTTATTTTACGACCGGTAAGTGTAAAGACCGTGAATAAGGACACAGCCGCTGCCTACATTTTCACTGGCACTACACTGACTTCACACTACGTTACCCACCATGCATTGCACACTCTAGAATAGCATAGCAAACCGGCAATGCTCCTTGGCAACAACGCTGCAATCCCGCTCTGAAATGGCAAGTGGAGGTGAAAGGAGAAGAACTGCAGATGCAGCGTGCACATTACATGCTTCGTGTGCTTATGATTACTTGCGGGATTATTACGTAACTGTCTGCAGAAGAGACCAAACATTTCTATACAAGTTATATCTGCCTGCCCTTAGAAAGCAAGTCTGCCACATCGACTTCTAATTTGAAGAGACGTGGAGTTGAAGCATCCATCCAGTTTGAGTCCTCGCCATTAAAAGAAAGCCATTAGGAAAGGTAAAGACCTCCCTATCAACAGTCCCAAATGACTCAGATCACATTGCCTGCAGCCTTCAGGGGCATGACTTACCAGCAACAGGTTAGTTGGCTGGTTACAGGTTTTTGCAGTTCAGTCTTTCACTCACAGTCCTAACTTAAAACAATTGAATTTTACCAAACTTTTAACTACTTCAAAGTTAAAATGGTCAACTATAAACATGAACTATCTACTTCATGAGAGGCATGAAGTTGCACAACACTGACATACATACATATCTATATATCTATAGCTATATATCTATCTATATATAAATATATATATATATATATATATATAGGCTATATCATACATACATTTTAAATAAACAAATACACACACATGTGCACACACACATTTATAAATACCAATATACAGACACATTCATACATATAAGCTGACCTTGTGCTGATGAATAAACTTACGTGGTACTGCCTCTCTCCAGCTGTCCTTGTCTATTCCAGCCCAGCTCTCTGTGTTGCTTGATGACACTATTATGAAACATTATTTTCCTCAGGACTTTTCTCCTTTCTGATAAAGACTTTTATCAAACTGGCTTTGATATCATCGGGGACATTCTACGTACTTGGCATTTTGGTGCACTGAAAAATGGCCAGATGACAATTTTTCTATTATCTGCTATTTCATCTGACTTGGCTGCCAAACAAATAAACATATACACACACACACAAACACAAGCACCGTACACAACGGCCGGAGAGGAAAAGCTATTTAAATGAGCAAAAATTGAATATATTAGGTTTAGTTTTCCCGATGCAGCAGATGTCTCTTTTCAAAGCACCCAGAAACTTACTTATTGATTATGTGCCTTTCATGAATTATTCATTTTATAAATTATTAACAAAACAACAGGAGCAGATTGGAGCAGCTTACTGGTCAGTTAGAAAAATGAGCATGTTCAGAACTTATTTGTGATAAATTGTATATGTTATTATTATTGCATAAGTAAGACAAAGTTTTAGACATGAAAATAATTCAAGCTCCCAATATCATATATAACAATCTGACTTTTCTTATTAATCAGTCTGATTAAAAATTGGTCTGAAATCAATAAAGTTAAAACAGTTAACAATTAGTAATGTGTATAGACATTGCCTTTGAGAGGTAGATTACTGCACTCACTGAGGTCTGACACAGCAGCATGCAGAATCATAATACCCCAATTCAATGGAGGGAGAAAAAAAATGTAATAAAGTTACAACCATGTGTTTTATTGTGTCTGAGTAAAGAACATGTTTGACACATCCCTTTTATTTAAATTGCAGAATATGTGAGCACAGACAGTAGCAGACAAGAAGGTAAATGTAAAGGGGTGAATATGTGGCATGAAAATTTCATGAATATGCTAATTAGCATATGATGCCATCTAGTGACATTTAACAACTTTTTAGCTGACTATCGCTGCCAGAAATAGTTGGCAATGCTGTTTGTTTCTTTTTCTTTTCTTTCTTTTTTACACAGTAATAAAAATATTAAAAGTTTTCACAGTTCACACTGATTTATTCTTTGTAGCTCAATAAGAAACTGTTCCACAAACACGCAGTTAACGCTTATGTAAATGGAAACAGTAAAGTTGAAGAAATTTGGTTCTATATGGGTTTGTGTCATAACATTTTTTGTAATTTATGAAGAGACATTAATTACAAAAAAGAGTGACGTACGTATCCTACAGGCATTAGTTTATACGACACATAACTGAATATTTCACACATACTTATGGAATACTGCTACAGTTAGTTTCTAGACTACATCAGCAGCTGCCCGTCCCTATCGAACAGTTAGTCCTTTACACGGTGAGCACTGAATAACAAGTAACTGAATGTGTGAATTAGTAGATGTTTGAACACAAGCAAACATATATGAGAGTAAAGTTGCCGGTCAAATATTTTTCATTGTAGATCAGTTGGGTGTGTGATAGTAAGTGTTTTCTCAGGATGGTAGAGCAAAATCTTTAGTGATAATGATTAATTTCATTGAAAGATTGTGGAAAAAAACCTTCCTGAAACATCTCTACTAATTCCTTTTGGTATGTAATACTCAAAATAAGTGCTTTGTTATCCCAGTGTTGTTTAAAATTTTGATTCTTTTACTGTTATGTTATCTTGTTTTTTTTTTCTTAGTGTGAACTTTAAATGGCTAAAGACAGTATAGTTTGCATTATGTCTCAAAAATAAAAGACACACAGGAGAAGTTGTTTCCCAAAACCTGCTGCAATGAAGAGAAATGCAAATTTATGGTTTAATGGGGAAGTGTTGTACTGTGTCTCTGTGGTAATTTGACCAATGCACGTGACAATAATTTTAATTAAGACCCCAGGAAATTATATCAACTTCTGAAAAAATGACATAAATGTACCTTTAAACCTAATTGCTATCGCAATAGGCATTTATTCTGTTGTTTGAAATACATTGGCTGTTATATTAGTATTAGAGTAGCTGTAAAACATGGCATTAAATGAGAATATTTAGAAGGTGTAACAGTACCAAAATCCTGTTTAACCCCTTGTGACATACCAATAATAGTACCTGTACTAAAACCAAAGAATATATCATTTTAAAAAAGCAAATCCTAAACTCTTGTGTATTTTTCAGAGATAAAACATTAAATTCTTCTTTTGTACTTAGATGTCAAAGCCTAAGGCGTCAATCTTGTGCTCTAAAAACTGAAAACTGAAGCTACAAACTTCTCTGCTTACTGTCATCTACATGGTAAACAGGGCTGCAGCTTAAAGTGATGTCAATTTTTTTGTTTTCTTCTTTTTTTTTTTTTTTTTTTGCTAAATTGGGATGAATTGTTTGACATGCAGGATGAGTAACAGACAGACAGTTTCTGCTGATGGGCTTTCTCAACTTGAGGCGCTCATGCAGGGGGTTCACTAAATGATCTATACACTCTGCATGTGTGTCTGTGTGTAAGTATATGTGTATGTGTGCATGTGTTACATCCTGAGACTGTATCCCAGCGTGAGAAAATCAATGAGACTGCTGTAACAGGGACTAGTCCATCAGCATTTGCACACATGCACATGCATGCATTGCACTTGCATGCACACTTTCCTCTCTAACTCACACACTCACATATATACACACATCCTGCACATACTTTCTGACTGTTCTGCACACATACACTGCTCTGGCTCACTCCCTTTCCTCTTTCTCTGCACGCAGTCTAGAATATTGATGTGCTCTTTAAGAGCCCTCCTTTCTGTCTGTGTCACATTCCATCCATCTACACACCCTTTCTAACCACACCATCAGACAGAATGAAAACAATTCAGCTCTAACTCTCCTTTCTTACAGTGGTTTATACAATCATCGCAGGGGCTCAGATGGCATTCCACGAGCTCTGCATTTCATCATCTTCACATTATAATGAGACAATATGCTTTTCTACTGTATGTCAGTTTGTATCATTTCATATTATTAATTTATCCAGCGTCCCACGGTGAGTGAAATATTATTCCCAAACTCAGATGTACTTCATTAAGGCAGGGAATCCACTGCCAGAAAAATTTCTTTTCTGAGCACTTCTGCTTTCATCCGCACCAGAGGAATTTCTACGTGTGTGTACACATGTGTGTGTGGCCTTGTCTGCATACTCTTAAGCATGCATGTCAGATAAAGAAACAGAATATTAAAATAAATAAATGAATAAAAAACAGTGTTAGTACATGCACATTTACGCATGCACACCAGCCTGAGGTTGATTATCATGGGGTGAGTGGCAATTAATGTAGCACTAATTAAAAAGCTTTTATGTGTGGCGGCCTAGGAAGGGCTGCTGGTGATCGCTGGAAATTGCAGCAGAGATAGCAAGAAGAACATGAAACACTGCATATGGAGTCTTGACAAGACACTAGCCATATGTAGTTGACATAACATGTCAATTAGTGTCTTGCACAGTGGTGCAATCTGCCTTGTGAGGTAGATTAGATATCTGTTTCTTGGGATAGTGATTCCAGCACTGAACCAACACATCAAACAGAAAGGATATCTTTGAACGAGCCTATCTTCATAGCATTGATGTTGTCATAAAAACAATTCTAAAAATACCTAAACAAGAATACAAGCAGATTACTACCCTCCAATCATGCCGCAAAGCTTGTTTCATCTCTCCCTACTGTGCCATCATATCAAAAACAAGGAGAAACTGATAACCATCCACCTCCAATCAGCCTCTTCAGCTATCCTCATGTTACCACTACTCGGCTGTTACTTGTGTTTATAGCTGTGCATCAAAATTAGGATAATTTGTTAAAAAATAACAAGGGAGCAGTTCACAACGTTGTTTCTTTGTTTTGTAGAGAGATCATTAAAACAGCCTCTAGTGTTGAATGAAATTTTTACTGTTGTGTTTCTTTCTTCTACATCAGTCAATCATTCTAGTCTCCTCCCACTAGTACCTTCATTCCTTTCTTTCTACCGCAGCATGTTTTATCCATTCCGCTCCCCTCAGCCTCCTCTCGCCATCCTTCGCGGTGTAATCTTGGGGATTGTGTGGTCTCTCGGTGTGAGAGGTGATGGGTACAGCAGGATGAGCGTGATAATCTGCCACACTGGATTACAGCCTAATCTCTAATCTCTCTGGCCCTCCTCTTCCTGGGGACCACCTCCGCCGCGCCAATTTCATTAATCTGAGCCCCCTGGATCAGCGGCTTAGCCTTGCCCATTTTGATTTCCCAGCTTTCATCATGCAAAGCAATAAGAGTTGAAACAATAGATTGTTGTGACGCAACACTCAGAAGTGAATTCTGTGACCCCTGCGCGCTCTATTGGAGGATTTAGCTACTGATGAGAGTGTTAATCCTTAGAATGTGAGGATTCATCAAGAAAAGTTGCTTTAGGGGGGTCCCAGGTTGCCTAAATTGCAGCGGGTTGCAGTTTGGCTCACACACTTCTCTGTGCAAGTGGTATACATGGGCTCTAAGAGCTTCCAATGCAATATCCATCAGAGTCAGACCAAGCATGAAGGTTGCTTTGTCCTGCCTGACTTCATGACCTGAAACACTCGCAATTAATGTCCCATATCATGGGGTTAAATTGGTGTTAGAAATTCCTCTGGCTAGTTGAGAGAAGGCAGGAGGGAGAAAAACTATTCAACTCACGTTCTGGCTAAGGGGGGACATGATTAACCAATTACCTGTATTCTCTAATAAATGGGTAATCAGTTCAGGACTGATCTCTGGACTGATGCCTCTCTATCGTATTGGATCATTCATCTTGATGCTTGTGTTTAATATGCAAGTCAGAATCCTAATGCAATAGAAACTGATTGATATTTGGCCAATGGATATACATAGTCGCTCAGCATGCTCCTGACATGTTGTGTAATTGCAATTATGTATATTCATATTAAAATAATTGTCTTGTCTTGGAACAATTTTAATAATTTGGCTTCCATTTAATTAAGGAAAAAATGTTTAAGTGCACTTGCAGAATTTCATTGATAGTGTGGACTGAGAGGAAAACTGAGCTTGACGAAATGATTGGATGTTAACCTGCTGACGATGTCCCATCTTAACGCGTGTATAATCCTGTGTTTTCCTGTGCATAAATATTTGGACAGTGTTTTTCCTCAACATATTCTTTGCTTCCACCATAGATTTAAAAGATTACATGGAAGGATGATCTGAATAAAATAAATATCCATCATACCATCACCTGTTGGCTTGTGGTCTATTCTTTCGAGTATTTTGAAGAAGGAATGTTTAAATCTTGATGTTTGTTGACCCTGATACTGAACCATTTCATTTTAGATGACATATCAGCTGATGCCAAATTTTGGATTTTCTGGCAGTACAAATTGGCAAACCAGGTACATTTAAGCAATTTTAACAAAATGAACTATGTGAAAATTCCTTTAAATAAAAAAGTGCTGCATGGAGTTTTAGTATTAACAAAATTACTGCATGAACTAAATAAACCTGATTTTTAATATACTACTCCTACATTATTTAATGTAACAGTGTAAAAAATAAAACTAGGATATCTAAAACAGGAAAAATATAAAACAAGTTTATACCTGAAGCACCGAGCAGTAACTTTTATAGTGCTGAATGCAGCATATTGTTCCCAAGTGATGCTGAATGCACCATGAAATAGCTAGCTAGCCTGATGCACTTCACTTAAACTTGTTACTGTATCGTCTGTATATCGATGGGGCTGTTACACACTGATTCGGTGGTATTGGTGAGTTAAAACTTTTATTTATGTAATAAAATGCTTGCTGTTGCATATTTTAGTGACACGTTTTAGTGCCATGAAAACATCTACAGGAGTTTAGAATTCAAGTAATATGTATCTCTACTGATTTGCTAATTAGTCATGTGCCAATTATCTCACACTGAAAACAGCCATTGCTAAAACAATAAAGGTCATAACTGCAGTGTACTCTGATCTTAAACCAATTCATCAAATAATGATTTGATCAGGACATTGATATGAGACTTTGAATTTTACAATGAGTTCCTTACCATTGTTCATAGGGGTTAGAGGTGATTTTGCTTTCTCTAATTCTCATCAGCTTAATTCTCATAGGTCAATATATGAAATTAATAGTGAAAGCCGGGGTTTATGGAGCTTATATGTGACGGATGTATTAACTTGCCCACTACCCTGTTTGTGACATCCCAACTGTTCCAGTTATACATGATTCCTAATGAAAGTGTCTAAAAGAAGCACCAGCAGAAGATGTGTGGTAGACTGAGCTTGACTTGCTGTGTGTGCTGGTGACTATATGCTTTGCTATAAAACTTTTCATGTGCTTTAAAGGAAATTAATATGAATTATTTAAACTGGAAAATGTGTTGCCTATTCTATCAACAGACTGACAAAATAGCAGTCATGAATTAATATAATTGGAATGTGACTGAAGTTCAATGGTGTAATAACCTCCTGACCTGTCTAAAAAAAGATTGTCTGTCACTCCCACTGGCTATCAGATGTGTTAGACAAACCCGTTACACACCTAAACTAGAGGAGAATGGCACAGAGTGAACCAGTGTTGTGGATGATTTAATAACAAGGAGATATACGCAGCAGTGTGTTGTGGTCAGTTCCATCCCAACTCACATTTTCTTTCTACACACGTGGAAAACATGAAGACAACCACCCCCTTATCTCCCTGCAAATCAAAGATCTTAAATGAGACATGTCATTGTTCACTGCACTGATTGACAGGTTGTGATTTCTGAGTTTCTGACATGTTCAATGACAGTCTGTAAATGTGAAAACTACGGGAACAGAATATTTGTGTCCCAGCTGAACAGATTTTTTGGATATAGCAATTTTTTGGGGAGGGTCTGCTCTGCCCTAACATGTAATTTTAAGGCTGAACATCTATTTATTTAAGGAAATTACTTTTTAAAGAACATAGTTAAAATCAACTATTTATATCTTAATGACTTCTGAAGGAAACGCATTGGGTGTTTCATGAGAGAAGCTGTTTGAATAGGAATCTTTCTTCAGAAACATCACACAAATTAGCTTTCTGTATGTGCTCAATGAAAGTTTCAAGTTTAATTTAATTTGGTCAACTTAATTATGAAAGAAATTCCCTAGTGATGGTCTGTTTACGTTTCTATGCAAAATTTAACATTTTAAAATAAATACGTGAACAAGAAACTCATGCAAACAAACAGAGGTGATGTTCATGAGGAGTTTGGTATAAGTTTGCAAGTGATAATTAATAAATAATCAATAGATGCAATCATTTTTAAGAAAAAAAAGCAGATGCAAAAAAGAAATTTCAAAAATTGCAAATACAGTCTTATGAATTAGTGGAAATTTATTGACACGTTGAAGAGAAAGCATTTCTGGCAGCAAAGCCAATTACTGTATGTTCTCCAAGTTGTGGGTGAATATGGTCATTTTCTAAAATCAAGAGAGGGCTTCATGATAATTTTTGTTCTCTTTATGTGGAACAATTTAATTCCACACATTCTCCCTCCCCAAAGCTGGACATTATCCACAACATGGTTGTTGAGTTCAGTGTTTGGCAAGGATAGCGGCTAAAGCAGCTTCAAGCGATTGGCTACAGGTTCAGAACATGATTTTTTTTCTTCTAAAACTATCTGAAGCTCCAGTTGATGCTGACTCAATGGACATGACGTGAGCCAGTTGGAGTTCACATAACACCCTTTGGAGAAACAAAAAGCTTTACACCACCTGTTGTGTAAGCATGTGTCATGCTCACACATAAACATTTATAGAAAGTAATGTCGCAGGCCTCTAATTTACCTGCATACTTGTCAGTTTTATTCATAAAATGCTAGAAAGAAAGAAAAACCCCCCAAAAACAGTCAAAGGAAATTATTTGAATTTCATGTTTCCAAATGTCCAACTGCTGTACTACATTTGTTGTGTTGGTACTCATGGGCAAATCATGTCAATACCTGAGTTCAGAACATCTGTTAATATGCGTCATATAGTTTGTGTGTCTGTGGAAGAGTGTGTCAGCTCACCTCTGTCCCCAGCATGTGTGTTTTCAGGGTTGAGTGTGTCCAGCAGATGGATGGAACTAGTAGGCCTGGTTTTGCCACCATCGCCTTGTTGATGGTCCGCTGAGCTCAGGCCGTTTTCATACAGCTGGCTCTCACCGTGCCGCAGATGCCAGGTCAGACCTAACAGGTGGACCGCTACACACACACACATGCACACGAACACATGAATGTGCACAGAAAAAAGAAAAGGGAAAAGAAGGAAAAGCAGACGAAAAGATAATTATTCAAGGCATGCAGGGGGGTGTGTCTAAGTCTCGTTTAATGTCCGTCTTACAGCGCTCATTCTCTTTATGTGCTTATTAGTGCCAGCAAGCAATGGACAATTAGCAGACACATACACAAACACTGTCACACACAGATTCAGTGTGTGTGCATGACCACAGAACGTAGCAGAGGTGAGCAATTAAGGCAGATCTTCAGAGTCGGAGCCCAGGGCTGGTATTAAAGCGTTAACACAGTCTTTTATGCATGACTAATGATGCTTTGAAAGCTGCTGCCGATTCACAATCCATATGGGGCTTTTAAACAACAAAGGATATGGGAGGATACCGGATTCCCCCACCCACTCATAAAAGTGTTTACTAGGACAACAATCCAACATGCTGTCAAATAAGAAAAAACTAACATCTGCCCATTAAAAGTAATTAATTAGTGTCTTGCAAGGTTGTCAATGAAATAAACTGTTCACCTTGCTCTGACCAGTTGTGAAGCTCTATTCACATGGAATTGTACTTGAATGTTGCTTTAGTTGTTTGTTTTTTTGTTTTTTGTTTTTTCTTTGAAAATAAATCTGAAAAGGTTATGTGCCTTTGCTGGTGGGAAGAACAAAGCAAATGAAATACATCTTTGCATTTTTTTTTCTCTCCTGACACATTTGGAGCATCAAACAAAAGCAAAGACTCAAATCACAAAGTTGCGATGTGCTGGTGGCAGTCAGAGGATGGCTGCTGCATGCAGATCAAGGTGAGAAACTTCTAAAGACTTCAAACATCTTCACTGTCTGCTGTCTGTCTGCTGATTGTCGACACCTAAAAAAAAAAAAAAAAAAAAAAAGCACTCGACACAAGCTTGCTGAAGCTCACACAAAATGGTTGCTTGGAAAAACAAACCCAACATTATGAAGAGTAATATAAAAGATTGCCAGCACAATCATACAAGTTCTACAAACAAGCAGTTGGCATTTAATACCTTTTTTTTTATCTTCCTGCAGGCGTATGTGGACACCCCCTACATGTGCATACACACCTACCAGCTTACCCCCACTCAATCCCCAGCTGATGAGCAATACCTAATTAAAACTCCAGATAGTTCAAAGCCATTTGCAGTTATTTTCTATTGAAGCACAGGGAAAGAAAAAAAGGGACAATTTTCTCTGAAAAATACAGCAAATCTATGATGAGCTCTGAGAGTTGAAGCCAACGTGGTCCCTTGCTGTGCGCTGTCATCTATTGGGATCTGCAAATCATACATTTCAGCAGAGCAACTTCTGAGCAGCTCGAGCCACTGTTGGTTTAGCTATCTACTCATGCACAATACGAGCTCTTCAAAGCAGAACACTGGCGATTACCAGGGCCACAAGAGAGACGGCATGCATCATTTAGTTCAGACTAATTGAACTGTCAGCTGTGACGAGACTAGACGTGGACATGCACTTATTCTCTACTCCTCTCTCATTTTAAAATATTTTTCTGTTCTCTTTGCTGTCTTTGTCATATTTTATTTATTTATTTTTTTATTTAAAGATGCAGCATCAGGGGTTTCCTAATTAACACACTGCGGAAAAATTAGTTGTGATGACTCATTCTGGTGCTGGGGGGGCAAAAAAAAAGTACGACAGACAGTAACCCAGTAAGTAAATTCTGTTTTATCCATTCTACTGGTACAGAATAAACTACATCATTAGCAGACTGGAGGAAAAAAAAGTGGAAGTTGAAAGAATATCATAAAAATATAGAGATGATTCGCACAACCACATTTTATTTAAGAGTGAATGATTGAGAGACAATCCCAGTGAGATTTCTTTTAAACTGCTGGCCGTTATCAACTGTCTTCATTAGGATTAAACCTAAAATGTAGAATTGCACCTGCAAAAGTAGGTTCGCATTCATCATCACTGTTTGTACTGCATTACATTTCCCATTGGAGTGGAACAACCTATCATAGTTTCATAAATTAGTCTGTAAGAGTGCTCAGTGAGGTATGACAAGTTATTCCCAAACAGATATATTTAGAATTTCCACCATTCAATCTCACATGCTCCATATTCCCCTCACTTCCCCTCATCTGAATTGCATTTCTTACTCCCCTTGTTCTCCATTGCCCCCCTTTTCCCTCCACCCCATACCTCCGTTAGCCAAGTATTACCCACTCCAGTTATGACTGCAGCAACAGTCCTCATCAGTTCTCTTCACTACTCCATGCCTTCTCAAAAGCCCTTCGGTCCCTACTTCTGCTCATCACTCTCTTGTTTTATGGCTGTTAACCTGATGCTGGAACACTTAGAATCTACAGACACTGAGCGCATGCATATGCACACACACAAATTCAAATCACTTGGTATTTAAGCGATTACTTAAAGAGTCTAAGGGCTAAGCCTTTAATTTGGGTTTATATTGTTTTTTTACTGGCATTTTCTGTTTCAAATTTCCAAACTGTTCCAGACTCAGATGTATAGATTTCTGTCATATTTTTGGGCCATTTTTGTAATTTGAGTAGAAACATTTACTTTAGATGTTTTTTCAGTGACTCTGTAATCCAACTGGTGATTGTTTAGTTGCCAAATTTTTGCCAGAAGATTGTAGTTTTATGTACTATAATTCATAGTTATCAGTTTACAACCAAACTACGCTTTATTTGAGCTCCAAGAAAAAAGGGAGCAACACGGAAAAGCACCCATACCTTTGTCTCTAAGGTGTATTACAAAATTTTGGCATATTTTTGGCATCCCACAATGAATGTCATTTTAGCATCTGTCTTGCATCTATCTATTCTCTGACCTCTCCCCAGCTATTAAAAGTCAGACTGATGTTGACTCTGTCACGTGAAGCCCAGGCGGTAACCTCCTGAAAAAATACATGCGAAATGTGAAGCATACGCGGAAGTGCAAAAAATTGGAGTTCACCCCTCATCCACTAAGGGCTGGCTCCAAAATAGAGCAAATCCCCATAGACTCCCATGTTAAAAAGACCATCTTCACAGCAGAAATAAACATGCTTAAAGCCTGAAAACCATTTTAGGATTAATAGGTCAAATTTACCTTCATGACAACTGTGACGGGAATTAATTTTTTTCTAACTCATCCATTTGGATGCTATTTAATCTTGAAATTTGGCATAATTAGAGGCGTGTCCTTTTGATTGACAGGTATCCAATATCTGCGTCAAGAAGGTAGAGTGCAGCACAACCGTGGTTTTTAGCCGGCTAACAGCACGCCTTAGCTTTAGCTCGCCTACCTCCGTAAACTGGTTAGCTACTGTTAGCTCTGGGTTAGCTCAGTTAGCTCTTAGCTACAGGTAGCTCATAGTTTGATGGGCGTCAATCATTCACCCCCACCTTCACAGTCCCCCTCTCAGCTACACCTCTTTGCCCATTTTTGGATTTTCTGGGAATTACGACACGTGTGACGCTGCCAAGATGGCAACGGTGGGAACTGCCCAATGAGCTTCAGTTCAGCTCTTCAGAAACCTACGGAATATGTCACAGAGGCTCCGTCCATCTTTTATATACAGTCTATGGTGAAGCCCCAGGCTGGAATAATGAATGTCAGTGTGTCACCAAGTCAGAAGTACAGAATTTAAAGGTCAGAAGCTTAAGTGTTGCTTTAAAGAGAATGCCAACTCACAAACCTTCTCAACATACCTCTTGTTTTTTGTGTAATATATAAGTGAGAAACAAAAGTCTGTAGTGAAAATCCTCACAGGACCATAGCACCGAATTGAATAGCCCTGATTTAGGGTATACAGTATAATATAGCAGTATTTATTGGACACAAATTGATATCATGGTCTTGTAAAAGTGATATTGTTAGAAGACGCCCAGTTCTTAGCCTGTTTAAGGTTAAACAAGGGAAAGTTTTAAGTTGGACTCCCTGCAGTTGGACTTAGCTCTGTGTAACGAGGACAATATGTGGCTCATTTTTAGTTTAAGTGACTGTCGCCATTGGATCACCATTACCATCAACATTTTGTGTCGAGCCAGTGTACTCATGGAAAAGAACTTTTGTTTGACATGTCACAGGTTATACAGGTTACACAGAAAAAGGAGGTTCAGATTCATTTTCCAATTTCCTTGTTAGCATGGTGAACATATCTGACAATTCAACTGGTTTTGTGAAATAAAAGTGCTGTGACAATATTAGCATTTTATGAAAACTTCTTAAATGTTCAAGTATGTACACTCGGAGTGGCTGCATAAAAAGACGTAGCCTTCTAAAAAAAGACAACTGAAAAAAATACACTTGCACTTTAAACTTACTATGTGACACTAGTCACCATGCTGCATTCTATTAATTGAGCAGCAGGGGGCGACACATGTGGTTGGAACACTGAAATTTGTAATTGATGAGAAAATGGCTACTTCTTACTTGGACTGAGCCTTCTTCTAAACAACAGATTTTTTTGTGAGAATATGATCCCATTTAAGGCCCATTTATGCTCTTTAAATAAACTGGTACATCCATGTCAAACGTCACTGCCCATATTTCTCCAACTATTCTTTACATGGGCATGGTTGTTAGGTGATACATTCACCAGAGAGCATAGCATAGATCAGAGTTCACTTCCAAGTTCCAATGTCAGTTTCAGACAATAACAAACATGGCAACAGTGGAGGAAATCATACCTCTGTCCCAATTCATGGTCTGCACACTTTGGAGTCAGTCTGTCGTCACACTGTACACTTCGGAGTGTGCAGACTACACGGGCTACATAATGATTGTGAGCATTTTTTTTTTCTATTTCTGAGATTTCCTGAAAATATTTATCAAAATCTGTCTATAACTTTTTGAGTAATTTTGCTAATAGACAGACAGACAAACCAATGCCCCTGAAATATAATCTGTGCCTTGGCAAAGGTAAATATTTCTTTCTGATTAAAGATTCCAGCTGACATGTTGACACTTGTGTGATGGAAAGATGTAATACAATCACTGCTAACTTGCACAATGTGTATTAATTAGGAAGAAGATGGCAGGGAAGAAGATTTGTTTATTTCAAGCATTTTGTCTATCAAGTTGCCCAATAATCCTTAATTCTTTCAGTTTCCAACAAAAAGATATCCATCACAGTCCAGTTTTATTTTGCTGCTGTCACTTTTCAAGGATTTCCTGAAACTTATTATATAACCTCACCCACATGGGTCAAGCGTGGGCGGACAGTAAAACCACAAAAACGATCGGAATCAGTGTATGCATGGTTATTTTTTTTCCTGTTAATCCAGTAGTAACACTGCTTAAACCACCAATCTTGATCAGATTGAAAATTCTTTCCGAATGAGGTTGATGATGTGTTTACACCTCAGCTTGCTATGGTTGGGTACGCATCCACAAGTTCTCAGAAAACGGACTGAAATACAAATGAAATTGATGCAAAGGATAGACAAAAGGTTCCATCCTAATGCATTTTAAACATTGAGCAAAAATGAGCCCTTAGGGTCTGAGTCCTCAGCATGTAGACCGAACCACAAACTCTGGAAAATAATGTGCAGTTTTAGTTTGTTTTCTGCGCAGATTCTGCCACAGCCACCCATGGTACTCGCGCACCTTTTTTTCTTCCCATTCATTTACTACAGGTAAGCTGGAGTTGACTAGATAAAAGAAAGAAAAAAAACCAAAAAAAACATGAGCAACCACTGAACATTTTTATTTCGACCTTGGTAATATCATTTTTGACTTACGGGCCTTTTGCTCTTATTTCTCCTGTGCACAGATGGGAATGGCTCAGTTGTCACAGAGAAATGTTGTAGTCCTAATTTATATTATTGTGCATAGACCCTGTGTTTGTTATTGTCAAATGAGCAGTGGCATAGGTCCTATCTGGCTTAATAAAACAGACACAAATAAAGGCCTTGTGCACATAAAAATGTAAGGAGAGCTGTGAAATAGAACTCCCACGTAGGGTTGAATTAATCTGCAGGAGGGTGTTGATGTCTGCCCTTATTTTTAATCTTGCTTCAGTAATGTAGGGCAAACTGCCAAATAAAGCTGTAATTTCATACTGCCACAAGAGACAACCTGGAATTTAGCAGTTTAAAGACAAAGCTTGACAAATTTTGGCAAATACACTTATTTGCTATCTTGTGAGGAGGATGTATGTTTTTCTAATATAAAGCTACAGTTAGCTTGGTTTACTGTTTACAACTAACTTCTATAAAAAGGACTAATTTGTGGTCTTGTGCAACTAAAACACATAGAGTGCAGGAAGAGGGTGTGACTGTTAACTGTCTCATACTTTCAAAGTGAAGGCATCTTCCAGTCAGTAAATTGTTTGCAACCAATAAATTACCAGGACACTCGTGTTTCTTAACTGTGTTTTTGACATCATCAAAACAACTATAAAAGGGGGGAATCTCTAGTTCTTATCCAATCTAAGTTATTTTTACTTCCCAACTTTCAAGCTAGATTTATCCTTTCCATGGACACATGAAATACATGTACAATCCCACAGAAACACACTCGGACACAGCATGCAGCCAGTTATGAGACCAGCATGTGCTCAGCATGACCCTTCACTCTACCTCTCTTTTTTCCATCACCCATCTATTCATCTCTCTGTCTTTCTGTCTTTACGTCCATCTTTTTCTCTTGTGGTTTTAAAAAAAGAAAAAAAAACACACACACACATATAACCGACACACATTAGAGGCAGACTCAGAGTGAGTCCAGTCATTATAACTGGAGAAGGAGAAGCAGCACAGTGGCGACAACGAGCAGCAGTGCAGAGAGCTAACAGGCCGAGGCCCTCGCGCACATGAATCATTGATCAGTGTGACAGTGAGATGACTGCCAGAGGTAATA